>NW_012103499.1:602845-604897 GCF_000951045.1 Mandrillus leucophaeus
GGTATTTTATTCTCTTTGAAGCAATTGTGAATGGAAGTTCACTCATGATTTGGCTGTCTGTCTATTATTGGTATATAGGAATGCTTGTGATTTTTGCACATTGATTTTGTCTCCTAAGACTTTGCTGAAGTTGCTTATCAGCTTAAGGAGGTTTGGGGCTGAGACCATGGGGCTTTCTAAGTATACAATCATGTCATCTGCAAACAGGGACAATTTGACTTCCTCTTTCCCTAATCGAATACACTTTATTTCTTTCTCTTGCCTGATTGCCCTGGCCAGAACTTCCAACACTATGTCGAAAAGGAGTGGTGAGAGAGGGCATCCCTGTCTTGTGCTAGTTTTCAACGGGAATGCTTCCAGTTTTTGCCCATTCAGTATGATATTGACTGTGGGTTTGTCATAAATACCTGTAATTATTTTGAGATACGTCCCATCAATACCTAGTTTATTGAGAGTTTTTAGCATGGAGGGCTGTTGAATTTTGTCAAAGGCCTTTTCTGCATCTGTTGAGATAGTCATGTGGTTTTTGTATTTGGTTCTGTTTATATGACAGATTACATTTATTGATTTGCATATGTTGAACCAGCCTTGCATCCTAGGGTTGAAGCCCACTTGATCATGGTGGATGAGCTTTTTGATGTGCTGCTGGATTTGGTTTGTCAGTATTTTATTGAGGATTTTTGCATGGATGTTCATCAGGAATATTGGTCTAAAATTCTCTCTTTTTTTATTATGTGTCTGCCAGGCTTTGGTATCAGGATGATGCTGGCCTCATAAAATGAATTAGGGAGGATTCCCTCTTTTTCTATTGATTGGAATAGTTTTAGAAGGAATGGTACCAGCTACTCCTTGTACCTCTGGTAGAATTTGGCTATGAATCTGTCTGGTCCTGGACTCTTTTTTGTTGATAGGCTATTGATTATTGCCTCAATTTCAGAGCCCGTTATTGATCTATTCAGGGATTCAACTTCTTCCTGGTTTAGTCTTGGAAGGGTGTATGTGTCCAGGAATTTATCCATTTCTTCTAGATTTTCTAGTTTATATGTATAGAGGGGTTTATAGTATTCTCTGATGGTAGTTTGTATTTCTGTGGGATCGGTGTTGATATCCTCTTTATCTTTTTTTTTTTTTGAGATGGAGTCTCGCTTTGTTGCCCAGGCTGGAGTGCAGTGGCGCGACATCGGCTCACTGCAAGCTCTGCCTCCCGGGTTCACTCCATTCTCCTGCCTCAGCCTCCCGAGTAGCTGGGACTACAGACGCCCATCACCATGTTTGGCTAATTTTTTGTATTTTTAGTAGAGATGGGGTTTCACCATGTTAGCCAGGATAGTCTCTATCTCCTGACCTTGTGATCTGCCCGCCTCGGTCTCCCAAAGTGCTGGGATTACAGGCATGAGCCACCACACCCGGCCCCCTTCATCATTTTTTATTGTGTCTATTTGATTCTTCTCTGTTTTCTTCTTTATTAGGCTTGCTAGTGGTCTATCAATTTTGTTGATTTTTCACAAAATCAGCTCCTGGATTCATTGATTTTTTGAAGGGTTTTTTGTGTCTCTATCTCCTTCAGTTCTGCTCTGATCTTAGTTATTTCTTGCTTTCTGCTAACTTTTGAATGTGTTTGCTCTTGCTTCCCTAGTTCTTTTAATTGTGATGTTAGGGTGTTGATTTTAGATCTTTCCTGCTTTCTTTTGTGGGGGCATTTAGTGCTATAAATTTCCCTCTACACACTGCTTTAAATGTGTCACAGCAATTCTACTATGTTGTATCTTTGTTCTCACTGGTTTCAAGGAACATCTTTATTTCTGCCTTCATTTCGTTATGTACCCAGGAGTTCTTCAGGAGCAGGTTGTTCAGTTTCCATGTAGTTGAGTGGTTTTGAGTGAGTTTCTTAGTCCTGAGTTCTAGTTTGATTGTACTGTGGTCTGAGACACAGTTTGTTATAATTTCTGTCCTTTTACATTTGCTGAGGAGTGCTTTACTTCCAACTATGTGGTCAATTTTGGAATAAGTGTGATATGGTGCTGAGAAGAATGTATATTCTGTTGATTTGGG
>NW_012103499.1:605678-609144 GCF_000951045.1 Mandrillus leucophaeus
TGGGAGTCTAAGTCTCTTTGTAAGTCTCTAAGGACTTGCTTTATGAATCTGGGTGCTCCTGTATTGGGTGCATATATACTTAGGATAGTTAGCTCTTCTTGTTGAATTCATCCCTTTACCATTACATAATGGCCTTCTTTGTCTCCTTTGATCTTTGGTGGTTTAAAGTCTATTTTATCAGAGACTAGGATTGCAACCCCTGCCTTTTTTTTGTTCTCCATTTGCTTGGTGGATCTTCCTCCATCCCTTTATTTTGAGCCTTTGTGTGTCTCTGCATGTGAGTTGGATCTCCTGAATGCAGCACACTGATGGGTCTTGACTCTTTGTCCAGTTTGCCAGTCTGTGTCTTTTAATTGGAGGATTTAGCCCATTTACATTTAAGGTTAATATTGTTGTGTGTGAATTTGATCCTGTCATTATGATGTTAGCTGGTTATTTTGCTCATTAGTTGATGCAGTTTCTTCCTAGCTTCGATGGTCTTTGCATTTTGGCAGGTTTTTGCAGTGGCTTGTACTGGTTGTTCCTTTCCATGTTTAGTGCTTCCTTCAGGAGCTCTTGTAAGGCCTGGTGGTGACAAAATCTCTCAGCATTACGTGTCTGTACAGGATTTTATTTCTCCTTCATTTATGAAGCTTAATTTGGCTGGATATGAAATTCTGGATTGAAAATTCTTTTCTTTAAGAATGTCGTATATTGGCCCACACTCTCTTCTGGCTTGTAGAATTTCTGCCAAGAGATCTGCTGTTAGTCTGATGGGCTTCCCTTTGTGTGTAACCTGACCTTTCTCTCTGGCTGCCCTTTTTTTCCTTCATTTCGACTTTGGTGAATCTGACAATTATGTGTCTTGGAGTTGCTCTTCTAGAGAGATATCTTTGTGGCGTTATCTGTATTTCCTGAATTTGAATGTTGGCCTGCCTTGCTAGGTTGGGGAAGTTCTCCTGGACAATATCCTGCAGTGTTTTCCAATTTGGTTCCATTCTGCCCGTCACTTTCAGGTACACCAATGAGGTGTAGATTTGGCCTTTTCACATACTCCCATATTTCTTGGAGGCTTTGTTCGTTTCTTTTTACTCTTTTTTCTCTACACTTCTCTTCTTGCTTCATTTCATTCATTTCATCTTCAATCACTGATACCCTTTCTTCCAGTTGATCGAATTGGTTACTGAAGCTTGTGCATTCATCACATAGTTGATGTGCCATGGTTTTCAGCTCCATCAGGTCATTTAAGGACTTCTCTACACTGGTTATTCTAGTTAACCATTTGTCTAGTCTCTTTTCAAGGTTTTAACTTCTTTGTGATGGGTTCGAACTTCCTCCTTTAGCTCAGAGAAGTTTGATCATCTGAAGCCTTCTTCTCTCAACTCATCAAAGTCATTCTCCGCCCAGCTTTGTTCCATTGCTGGTGAGGAGCTGCGTTCCTTTGGAGGGGGACAGATGCTCTGATTTATAGAATTTTCAGCTTTTCTGCTCTGTTTTTACCCCATCTTTGTGGTTTTGTCTACCTTTGGTCTTTGATGATGGTTATGTACAGATGGGTTTTGGTATGGATGTCCTTTCTGTTTGTTAGTTTTCCTTGTGACAGTCAGGAACCTCAGCTGCAGGTCTGTTGGAGTTTGCTGGAGGTCCACTGCAGACCCTGTTTGCCTGGGTATCAGCAGCAGAGGCTGCAGAACAGCGAATATTGCTGAACAGCAAATGTTGCTGACAGATCGTTCCTCTGGAAGCTTCATCTCAAAGGGGTAACCGGCCATGTGAGGTGTCAGTCTGTCCCTACTGGGGGGTGCCTCCCAGTTACGCTACTCAGGGGTCAGGGACCCACTTTAGGAGGCAGTCTGTCTGTTCTCAGATCTCACACTCTGTACTGGGAGAACCACTACTCTCTTCAAAGCTGTCAGACAGGGACATTTAAATCGGCAGAGGTTTCTGCAGCCTTCTGTTCAGCTATGCCCTGCCCCAAGAGGTGGAGTCTACAGAGGCAGGCAGCCCTCCTTGAGGTGTGGTGGGCTCCACCCAGTTCGAGCTTGCTGGCTGCTTTGTTTACCTACTCAAGCCTCAGCAATGGCGGGTGCCCCTCCCCCAACCTCGCTGCCACATTGAGTGAGGCTCCTTGGGTGTGGAACCCTCTGAACCAGGCAAAGGATATAATCTCCTGGTGTGCCGTTTGCTAAAACCCTTGGAAAAGCGCAGTATTAGGGTGGGAGTGACCCAATTTTCCAAGTGCTGTCTGTCACAGCTTCCCTTGGCTAGGAAAGGGAATTCCCTGGCCCCTTGCAATTCCCGGGTGAGGCGGTGCCTTGCCCTGCTTTGGTTCTCACTCGGTGGGCTGCACCCACAGTCCTGGACCCGCTGTCTGACACGCCCCAGTGAGATGAACCCGGTACCTCAGTGGGAAATGAGGAAATCACCTCTTCTGCGTCACTCACGCTGGGAGCTGTGGACTGGAGCTGTTCCTATTTGGCCATCTTGGATCCCCAGCATTCAGTTTTAAAAGCCAAAAAGATCATAAAAGTTCAGAAAATGTGCAGGCTGACAATGCAATAGAAGAGAAAAATCTCATTTTCTGAGGAAAAATCCAAGCTGGCTACAGAAATTTGCACAAGGAACAAGAAGCCAAATATTAATCTCCAAGATAATGGGGAAAATGTCTCCAGGGCATGTCAGAGGTCTTCATGGAAGTCCCTCCTATCATAGGCCAGAGGCCTAGGAGGAAAAAGTGATCTCATGGGCCAACTCCAGGGTCCCTGTGCTGTATGCAGCCTAGGGACTTGGTGCCCTGCATCCCAGTTGCTCCAGCCATGGCCGAAAGGGGCCAATGTAGAGCTTCGTCTGTGGTTTCAGAGGGTGCAAGCCTCAAGCCTTGGCAGCTTCACCATAGTGTTGAGACTGCCAGTGCACAGAAGTCAAGAATTGGGGTTTGGGAACCTCTGGCTAGATTTCAAAGCATGTATGCAAACACCTGGATGTCCAGGCAGAAGTTTGCTGCAGAGGCATGTCTCTCATGGAGAATTTCTGCTAAGACAGTGTGGAAGGGACATGTGGGGTGCTGGGGCACTGCCTAGCAGAGCTGTGAGAAGAGGGCCATCATCCTCCAGACCCCAGAATGGTAGATCCACTGAGAGCTTGCAGTGTGCACCTGGAAAAGCCACAGATGCTCAACACCAGCCTAGATTGCTTTTCTATGTTTGTGAAAAATGTCGTTGGTATTTTGATGATGATTTCATTGAATCTGTACATTGCTTTGGGTAGTATGGCCATTTTAATAATATTGTATTGATTCTTCCCATTCATGAATGTAGGCTATTTTTCCATTTTTTGGTGTCCTCTTCAATGTTTTGCCTCAGTGTTTTATAGTTTTCATTATAGAGATCTTTCACTTCTTTGATTAAGTTAATTCATATGTATTCAATTTTATTTGTGGCTATTGTAAATGGGATTACTTTTTAAATTTCTTTTTCATGTTGTTCAT
>NW_012103499.1:610489-629145 GCF_000951045.1 Mandrillus leucophaeus
ATGTACAGATGGGTTTTGGTATGGATGTCCTTTCTGTTTGTTAGTTTTCCTTGTGACAGTCAGGAACCTCAGCTGCAGGTCTGTTGGAGTTTGCTGGAGGTCCACTGCAGACCCTGTTTGCCTGGGTATCAGCAGCAGAGGCTGCAGAACAGCGAATATTGCTGAACAGCAAATGTTGCTGACAGATCGTTCCTCTGGAAGCTTCATCTCAAAGGGGTAACCGGCCATGTGAGGTGTCAGTCTGTCCCTACTGGGGGGTGCCTCCCAGTTACGCTACTCAGGGGTCAGGGACCCACTTTAGGAGGCAGTCTGTCTGTTCTCAGATCTCACACTCTGTACTGGGAGAACCACTACTCTCTTCAAAGCTGTCAGACAGGGACATTTAAATCGGCAGAGGTTTCTGCAGCCTTCTGTTCAGCTATGCCCTGCCCCAAGAGGTGGAGTCTACAGAGGCAGGCAGCCCTCCTTGAGGTGTGGTGGGCTCCACCCAGTTCGAGCTTGCTGGCTGCTTTGTTTACCTACTCAAGCCTCAGCAATGGCGGGTGCCCCTCCCCCAACCTCGCTGCCACATTGAGTGAGGCTCCTTGGGTGTGGAACCCTCTGAACCAGGCAAAGGATATAATCTCCTGGTGTGCCGTTTGCTAAAACCCTTGGAAAAGCGCAGTATTAGGGTGGGAGTGACCCAATTTTCCAAGTGCTGTCTGTCACAGCTTCCCTTGGCTAGGAAAGGGAATTCCCTGGCCCCTTGCAATTCCCGGGTGAGGCGGTGCCTTGCCCTGCTTTGGTTCTCACTCGGTGGGCTGCACCCACAGTCCTGGACCCGCTGTCTGACACGCCCCAGTGAGATGAACCCGGTACCTCAGTGGGAAATGAGGAAATCACCTCTTCTGCGTCACTCACGCTGGGAGCTGTGGACTGGAGCTGTTCCTATTTGGCCATCTTGGATCCCCAGCATTCAGTTTTAAAAGCCAAAAAGATCATAAAAGTTCAGAAAATGTGCAGGCTGACAATGCAATAGAAGAGAAAAATCTCATTTTCTGAGGAAAAATCCAAGCTGGCTACAGAAATTTGCACAAGGAACAAGAAGCCAAATATTAATCTCCAAGATAATGGGGAAAATGTCTCCAGGGCATGTCAGAGGTCTTCATGGAAGTCCCTCCTATCATAGGCCAGAGGCCTAGGAGGAAAAAGTGATCTCATGGGCCAACTCCAGGGTCCCTGTGCTGTATGCAGCCTAGGGACTTGGTGCCCTGCATCCCAGTTGCTCCAGCCATGGCCGAAAGGGGCCAATGTAGAGCTTCGTCTGTGGTTTCAGAGGGTGCAAGCCTCAAGCCTTGGCAGCTTCACCATAGTGTTGAGACTGCCAGTGCACAGAAGTCAAGAATTGGGGTTTGGGAACCTCTGGCTAGATTTCAAAGCATGTATGCAAACACCTGGATGTCCAGGCAGAAGTTTGCTGCAGAGGCATGTCTCTCATGGAGAATTTCTGCTAAGACAGTGTGGAAGGGACATGTGGGGTGCTGGGGCACTGCCTAGCAGAGCTGTGAGAAGAGGGCCATCATCCTCCAGACCCCAGAATGGTAGATCCACTGAGAGCTTGCAGTGTGCACCTGGAAAAGCCACAGATGCTCAACACCAGCCTAGATTGCTTTTCTATGTTTGTGAAAAATGTCGTTGGTATTTTGATGATGATTTCATTGAATCTGTACATTGCTTTGGGTAGTATGGCCATTTTAATAATATTGTATTGATTCTTCCCATTCATGAATGTAGGCTATTTTTCCATTTTTTGGTGTCCTCTTCAATGTTTTGCCTCAGTGTTTTATAGTTTTCATTATAGAGATCTTTCACTTCTTTGATTAAGTTAATTCATATGTATTCAATTTTATTTGTGGCTATTGTAAATGGGATTACTTTTTAAATTTCTTTTTCATGTTGTTCATGGTTGGTATATAGAAGTACTACTGATTTTTGTATGTTGATTTTGTGTCCTACAAAATTTTGTGTCTCTTCTAGATTTTCCAATTCATTCACATATAATTGCTCCTAGTAGCCACTAATGATCCTTTGAATTTCTGCAGTACCAGTTGTAATGTCTCCTTTTTCATTTCTGACTTTATTTATTTGAATATTCTTCTTCTTTTTTTTTTTACTTTTGCTTAGTCTGACAAAAGATTTGTCAATTTTGTTTAACTTTAAAATAGCAAGTTTTTGTTTCATTGATCCTTTTTATAGTTTTTAAAATTTCAGTTTCATTTGTTTCTGCTCTGATCTTTATTTCTTTTCTTCTACTAATTTTGAGTTCGGTTTGCTCTTGCTTTTCTAGTTCTTTAAGATACATTGTTAGGTTATTCATTTGAAGTTTTCCTTTCTTTTTTCTTTTTTTTTCTTTTTTCTTTTTCTTTTTCTTTTTTTTTTTTTGATGTAGGCACTCATATCTATACATTTCCCTCTTAGTTCTGCTTTTGTTATATCACATAGGTTTTCATTCCCTCTTAGTTCTGCTTTTGTTATATCACATAGGTTTTCATATATGGGGTTTCTATTATCATTTGTTTTTAGACATTTTTCCATTTTCTTCTTAATTTCTTCATTGACCCACTGGTCTCTCAGGAGCATATTTTAAAATTTCTACATATTTGTGTAGTTTCCAAAATTCTTCTTCTTATTTCCAGTTTCATTCTATTGTGATCAGAGAAGATGCTTGATATTATTTCAATCTTTTCAGTGATTTAAGACTTGTTTTGTGATCTAACATGGGGTCTATCTTTGAGAATGATCCATGTGCTGAGGAAAAGAATGTGTGTTCTGCAGCCATTGGAAGAGATGTTCTGTAAATATCTATTGGATTCATTTGGCCTACAGTGCAGATTAATTCTGATGTTTCCCTGTTGATTCTTCTGTCTGGAAGTTCTGTCCAATGCTGAAAGTGGAGTGTTGGAGTCTCCAACTATTATTGTATTGGGACCTATCTCTCTCTTTAGCTCTAATAATATTCTCTTTATATATCTGGGTGCTTCTGTGTTGGGTGCATATATTACATATTTAAAATTATTCTTCTATCCTCTTGCTGAATTGAGCCCTTTACCATTATATAGTGACCTTCTTTGAAATCTATTTTATCTGAGATAAAACTCCTGCTCTTTTTGGTTTCCATTGGCAAGAAATATCTTTTTCCATCCCTTTATTTTCAGTCTATGTTTGTCTTCATAGGTGAAGTGTTTCTTCTGTAGGCAACAGATCAATGGATCTTGATTTTTCATCCATTCAGCCAGTCTATGTCTTTCGATTGGTCAGTTTAGGATATTTACATTGCGTGTTGTTATTGATGGGTAAGGACTTCTGTCATTTTGTTATTTGTTTTCTGGTTGTTTTATGAACTTCTTTCCCTTCTTTCTTTCCTTCTTGTCTTTTTCTAGTGAAGATACTCTGCTCTGGAGATATGACTTAGTTTCTTGCTTTTTATTTTTTGTGCATCCATTGTGTTCTTTGGCTTGAGGTTACCATGAGACTTGCAAATACTATCTTATAACCCATTATTTTAACCTGATAACAACTTAACACTATTTGCATAAGCAAACAAACAAGCACAAAGAAAATTAATAAAAACTCTACACTTTAACTTTGTTCCCCAACTTTTTAACTTTTTATTGTTCCTGTTTATAGCTTATTGTACTGACTATGTCTTGAAAAGTTGTTTTAGTTACTTTTTGTGATTCATTCATCATTTACTCTTTCTACTTAGCATAAGAGTAGTTTACACACCACAGTTACAATGTTATAATATTCTGTGTTTTTCTGTGTACTTGCTATTACCAGTAAGGTTTGTACCTTCAGGTACCATGTATTGCTCATTCATGTCCTTTTCTTTCTTACTAAAGTACTCCCTTTAGCATTTCTTGTACAGCAGGTCTGGTATTGATGAACTCCCTCAATTTTTGTTTGTCCAGGAATGTCTTTCTTTCTCCTTTATGCTTGAACGATATTTTCACCACATATACTATTATAGCATTATAGGGTAAAAGCTTTTTTCTTTAGCACTTTAAATTGTTATGCCACTGTCTCCTGGCCTGTAAGGTTTCCAGTGAAAATCTGCTGCCAGATGTATTGGGCTCCATTGTATGTTAGTCATTTCTTTCCTCTTGCTTTTTTAGGGTCCTTTCTCTACCCTTGGCCTTTGGGAGTTTGATTATTATCTTCTTTGGGTTAAATCTGCTTGGTGTTCTATTACCTTCCTGTACTTGCATATTGATATCTTTGTCTAGGTTTGGGAAGTCCTCTGTTATTATCCCTTTGAATAAACTTTCTACCCCTATTCTCTTTCTCTACCTCCTCATTAAGGCCAATAACTCTTAGAATTGCCCATTTAAGTCTATTTTCTAGATCCCGAAGGCATGCCTCATTGTTTTTTATTATTTTTTCTTTTATCTCCTCGATGTGTTTTCAACTAGCCTGTCTTCAAGTTGACTAATTCTTTCTTCTGCTTTATCACTTCTGCTGTTAAGAGACTCTGGTGCATTCTTGAGTATGCTAGTTGCATTTTTCAGCTCCAGAATTTCCGAGGGATTCTTTTTAATTATTTCAATCTCTTTGTTAGAATTTTCTGATAGAATTCTAGGTTTCTTCTCTACATTACCTTGAATTTCCTTGAGTTTCCTCAACACAGCTATTTAAAATTTTCTGTCTGTGAGGTCACATATCTGTTTCTCCAGGATTGGTCCCTGGTCACTTATTTAGTTCATTTGGAGAGGTCGTGTTTTCCTGTATGGTGTTGATGCTAGTAGATGTTCTTTGGTATCTGGGCATTGAAGAGTTATGTATTTATTGTAGTCTTCACTCTCTGGGCTTATTTGTTAGCCATCCTTCTTGTAAGGCTTACCAAATATTTGGAAAGACATGAGTGTTGTGATCTAAGCTGTATCTGCTCTAGGGGGCACCCCACACCCAGTAATATTATGGTTCTTGCAGAACCTCACAGAGGTACCACCCTGATGTTTGGGACAAGATCTGAGAGAATTCTCTGGATTATCACCCAGAGACCCTTGTTCTCTTCCCTTACTTTCTCCCATATGTACAGAGTAACTCTGTGTGTGTTTGTTCTGAGATATTGAAAGCTCGGGGTGGAGTGACACAAGCACCCATGTGACACAAGACCCACCATGACTGCATTGGGTCAGACTTGAAGCCACCACAGTGCTGGGTCTCACCCAAGGCCTGTTGTAACCAGTCCCTGGCTACTGCCTATGTTTGCTCAAGGCCCAAGGGATCTACAATCAGCAGGTAGCAAAGATACTTACGCCTGTGTCCTTCTGTTAGAGCAATGAGGTCTCACAGTGGGACTTCTGGTCCCCCAGTCTCCGTGTGGTTCCAGAAGTGCTGTGCAGGAATTAAGGGCTAGAGTCAAAAACCTTAGAAATGTACCTGGTATTCTACTGGATTGCAGCTGAGCTGGCACTCACACCACCCAACAAATCCTTCCCACTCCTCTCTTCCTTGTCCAAAGGCAGAGGAGCCTGACCTCATAGCCACCACCACCCCAGGCCACATGGAGTACTGCTAGACTCCCATCTATATTCCCTTAAAGCCTAAAGTCTCTTAAGTCATCTTGTGGTGAATGCTGCCTGGCCTGGGACACACCATTCATGTTATGGGCTCTCAATTGGCCCAGGGCGGGTCCAGAACATACCACCCAAGAGTCAAGTCCCAGAATCACAAACCACAATAGTCCACTTGGTGCTCCACTCCACTGTGGCCGTGCTGGCACCTAACGTGCAAGGCAAAGTCTCCATTACTTTTCCTTCCACTTATCTCAAACAGGAGGTGTCTCTCTCCATAGCCACCACAGCTGGGAATGTCCCAAGTCTCATCTGAAGCCAGCAAGTCTCAGAGGCTCACCCAAGGCTCTCGATGTAGTACCTGGCCATCAATGCTGGTTATTTGGGGCCCAAGGTCTCTTCAGATGGCAGGTGTTGAATGCTGCCAGCACTTGGTCCTTTCTTTGAAAGCACTGGGTTGCCTTCTGGCCCAGGGTCCATCCAGAAACGCCGTATGGGAGCTAGGGATTGAAATGGAGGCCTCCTGACTCTGATCATTGCCCTATCTTGCTGTGGCTGAGCTGGTATTCAAGATGCATGATGAAATCCTCCCCACTCTTCTTCCCTCTCCTCTCCTCAAGTGGAAGAATGGGGTCTCCTTGGGAATCTCAAGCTGTACAGCCTGGGATTAGGGGAGGGGTAGTGCCAACATTCCCCTTGGCCGCCCCAGCTTGTGTCTCAGTAGGTCACCTGACCCCGTAATCCAGTGCCTCTGGACCTAGTTCTGCACTACCCCTAGACTATGAGGGGCAGTCCTTGTGGCTTAGACTGCCTTTCAAGTTTACTTGGAGACACAGAGCATTGTAGCCCTTGGTGGCAAGCTTTGCGGGCACTCAAGTCAGGTCTGCTGTGATCAGAGATTCCCCTGTGGCACTAGGCCTCGCCTATGAGTTGCAGTTCTTATGGCCTAGACTGCCATTTAAGTTTACTTGGGGGATATGGAGCATTGTAGCCCTTGGTATCGAGGTTTGTAGGCACTCAAATCACGACTGCTAGGATCGGTGATTCCCCTGTGGCTAGGGCTGATTTAAATGCTCCCTCTATGGATGGGCATCAGCTGAGTTTGGTCTGGGTTTTCTTTCTGCTCTAACAGGATAGCACTGAGTTCAGTGCCTCAAAATTGCTGTGTTCTCCCTCCCGCAGCACCCAGAGAGGCTTTCAGCACCATGCCTCCACTGCCAGGGTTTGGGGAGCAGTAGTGTCTGATTCACAACTCTTTTTTCTACCTTTACAGTACCTCTTTCAGCAATATGAGGTTGAAACCAGGTTAAAGAGTTATCACCTGACTGTTGGTTCTTCTGAAGGTGTTTTTTGATGTGGAGATAGTTGTTAACTTGGTGTCCTGGTGTGAGATGGGGAAGAGAGAATGATCCGTGAAACCTTCTATTCCAACATTTATCTCCACACACTTCTCACTGTGTGTGTTTCATTTGTTTGTTCATTTTGCTTTGTTTTGTTTTTTTGAGATGGGGTCTCACTCTATCACCCAGGTTGGAGTGCAGTGGCACATCTCAGCTCACTGCAACCTTCATCTCCCAGGCTCAAGCCATCCACCTACCTCAGCCTCTCAGGTATCTGTACCACAGGCATACACCAACACACTCAGCTAATTTTTTTTTGTATTTTTAATAGAGACCAGGTTTCACCATGTTGCCCAGGCTGGCCCCTAACTCCTGAGCTCAGGTGATCCATCCACCTCAGCCTGCAAAAGTGCTAGGATTACAGGCATCAGCCAACATGCCAGGCCTCATTGCGTGTTTTGAATTCAGTGGCCCAGCAACATCTGACCTCAGTCTCTGCTTCTACAATAAACACTGGTTTGTTAAACAACATGGGGCTTCTTAAAGGCTCCATAGCCTAGATTTTTATCCTGAGGAAAGAAAAACGAGAAACCTGGGGAGTTACCTCCCAACTACAATTTGTGCTGAGTTCAAAAATCTGTTCCCCTTTCCCCTAATGCTTTCTGTGTTAAGTCCATACTTGTGACATCATCAGAAAACTGAAGACACTGAGGATGAGGACCAGGTCATTCAAGGGAATTTCTGTCCGGCACACAGCAGGGGCTCAAAAAAGGTAGTGAAAATATGAAAGATGAGTCCAGCAGTGACTCTCACTCCCTGTCACTGGAGGAATGTGTGTGTTGGGATATGGTGGGGGACCTGAGGGATGGCACAAGGAAAGTGCAATGACTTTAAAGTAAGGGTCGGGCACCAAGGGCCACAGAGAGTGCACAAGTGAGAGGAAAAAGCTTCAGTTGCCCCAGGGAGGGGATCTGGGGCCTGCCTGTCAATACAGCTGTTGAGGTCACCTTGCTGGCTTGTCCTTGGGTCTGTTTCTGTGACCCCAGGCTACTACACAACTCCTGGAAAGAAAACAATTGCCCCTCACCTTGGTGGCAAGAAGGGACGGGAGAGGGCAGGGATAGTCCAACTTCTCTCTTCAAATTCATTCTCAGGTCAGCCTCTCATCCCCTGATGTTCAGGAAGGCACCTGCCTCTTCCTGCCACTGCTCCCCAAGGTCATACAAATCTAGGGAACGGGCATCTTCAGGAGTGAAAGTGTAAAAACTCTGATATCCACTTGTGTAAGTCACTCCATTCCTCCCTCCCAGCAGCTTGGGGGTTCCCATCCCCATTTCCCTCTGTCCCCTTTCTTTGCCTCTAAGATCAGACTTCCCCGTTGGGATCTTGTTCTCCTTCTAGCAGAGAATTCCAATATTAGGAGGAGATCTATTCCTGCTCACTCTTTTCTGCCTTTGACTTGTAGTCCTAGAGATGCTGACAGTGACCTGGTTTTCTGGATGGAGTGATTCTAGGTACTGAGCAAAGGAGGGAACGCAGGCTCAGAGAGGGATTGCAATCTCGTGTGTCTGGTATCCAAGAGGAGCTTCATAAGAACATTCAAATCACTGCACGTGGGTGAAACTATCAACTTTTCAACATCAAAAGAGTCAAAGGAAGTCCATGCTTTCCAGATAAATAGAAAACTTGTTTATCTGCCCTCTGTACAGATCCCTACTGAGACCACCACCTCTCAGCCACTGCTGCTGGGATGACTACTGAGGCCTACAGGGCTGCATAATGGTTGCGGTCCAGGTTCCAACACCCCATGTACAGGGATCTTCAACGAAGGGGTGCTCTCATGTCCCCCAGGCCATTTCCACCCCATGGCCCAGACTGGCCCAGAATTAACACACAGCCTGATAAGGAAGCAGGAGGTAATGGCATAGGCTGAGGCTCCTTCCACCTGCTCACACCCACCCCAGTTGTTGCCTAAGGATGGCACAAGAGACTTGTACATTGGAGTGGACACCCAAGGTGACAATGCACCCAGGAGCCCTACTTGGTCCCTGCTTCTCAGCTGCATAACTTGAACTTTCCTACCAACATCTCCAGAGAGCAGAATTATCTCCTAGAAGAATCATGGCCAGGAGGTAATGAAGGAGGTGAGATCGGTGCCCTACTGACCTGACATCTCCCTCCCTCCACTTTATTTCTCTCCCAAGGATACACCACCCCTCATAGCACACCCCAAATCCATGCAATCATGCACCTGAGGCTTGGCTTCATAGAGCCTTGGCCGGGCTTGCAGAATCCCAGTAGATAATGGCATCCACCAGGAAGGTGGGCATGTAGCTCATGGGGAGGTAGAGAAGCTTGGCATCCCAGCCGGCTGAGTAGTGAGTGCGGGGGTGGCAGGCAATCAGCGCATGCTCCATGCAGTTGGTCACCAAGGAGAGATCCTGTGTGCACTTCTGTTCCAATTGTTCAGCAAATTTCTTATCTGTTAAACATGAGAAATGATCCATTTATATTTCCACCTGTAACCGCTCCTGCTTTGGATTCAACTTAGAGTGGAAAGGGTCTAAAAACTCATGCCACCCCACAACCCCCAGTCAAGCAATGCCCCAAGTCTCTTTTATCCAAATTCCCTGAGTTGGAGCCCATCCATGGGAAAGTAACAAGTGTTCCACACTAAGTCATGTTTGTCTCTCTTCGGGAATATCTGGACTGCATAAATGATGGTCTCCTCCCACAGTAGAAGTCTCAACACATAAAAACGAGCTGTCTCTCATGCCAGCTTGTTATCAGTCACCAATGTCTTCCCTTTCTGGCTTCACTTTGCTCCTCAATAATGATGGGTTCAGATAGACACTGGTCCCAAGTTCTGAGAAGCCTGGACACTTGCTTTTATGACCAGTTGACCACACAGCACCCATCATGGAAATGGGGCTAAAGGTCTCCACTTTGTGGGGAAGGGAGAGCCCGGAGATCAAACTCTAATGCCCTTCAGACACCAACGGTAGACCAGGGATTCCACACGAGGGTTTGCTTCCCTCCCTACTGTCCACAGTTTACTCACAGACTGCAAGAATCTTCTCGCTGCAGACCTCCTTGACTTCTGGACTGGACTGGTCTCAAATCTCCAGGAAGCTCTTTAAGAATCTCTCCTTACTGGTCAAAGCAGTCTTGAAATAGCCAGGCTCAATCATAGCCACCTTCGCCCCAAAGTAGGAGAGTTCCCTCCCGCAAGGAAGAGAAGCAGAGGGGAAAGACTTCAGGGGTTATGGAAGGTAAAACACAAACAATAAAAGTAAAACTATGATAGCACAACATATGAGGACAATGGGTGAGATAGAAAGCTTGGAATATTTAATTTCCAGCAATCAAGGGGTCATAATGATGATGGTGGTGCTGCCTTTGTATGGGGGTTCAATATTTCACATACCTGAGCTTACTAGCTCTAAATCCTACCAATTCCAAAGCAAGGCAGCACCTTAGTGCTGTCTCCTCCTATGTCCTTCACATACAATGGATCACCAGAATTCCCACATTTTGCCTCCTCTCCAGTCCTCAGTCCCCTCCCTCCTCTTCCTGCCCCAGGAATCTCTCTGGCCTCTGAGCTGGGTGATGGCAGCTGTCCTCTAAGAAGCATCTGTCTTCAGTCTGGCTCCCCACTTTCAGCCACTGGGCTTCCTGCAGTCAGTGGGTGTCTAGAAGCTGATTAGACCAAGGAGCAAATCCCTTTTTTGGGGGGTTCCACTCCCAACAGCATAAAGCACAGCTCCTGTTCAGGACCCACAGGCCATCAAGGAGCCCACCTATGCCCACCTGCCCAGCATCCCCCACCAGGCCTGGCCTTGACCTTCACCACAAGAGGACTCTGCAGTACATGTAGGTGGCTAATGCTCACCCTGGGCCTGGGCTGATGGCATTCCTTCATCCAGGATCCCTTCACAGCCTTCCTTACCAGGCTGCCAGGTGGAGTTCTCAATCCCCAGCTTGAGTTCTCAATCCCCAGCTCAGACAGAATCTCCACGACTCTCCCCAACTCCGGTGGGTACCATGGCCAGTAAGGTTGACTTGATCACCAACCTTATAAGCATTGGCAGCTGATTCTAGATCTCTTGTCCCTCTCTCAGGTATCAAGATTTAGTTCAAAGACAAAACCTTGTTGTTGATTAAGGATGGATTTTTTGTCACTTAGACAAGGGCCTAAAACATCTGTTGTGTGGACTCAGATGCTCTACCCATTGTCAAAGGGGCTCTGGACATGAATTCTGCTAGGAAAGGCCATCTTCTGCATGCTATCTTTGGGCTCCAGAGAGCCACGAAGGAATGGCCTCAGCGCTTGAAGCATTTCTCTCCCTAGAGAGGAAGAGCCCCAAAGCCAGGCACCCATCTCCTGGTGTGGAAATATCTTTCCCTGTTTCTGACTCAGTGAGTGCTCCTGCATCTCCATGAGCATGTGTGTCTCTGCGGCACTAAGGCATGCCCCAGCTTTACAAGTATTTCAGATTCCAGGTAGGAGGGGTCGGGGTCCATCTACTACAGCAAGAGAGGGGTGTGAGCAAGCCACATGCCCATTGTCAGCTGCCGGGAAAGCCTCCCTGGCCAGGGGACCAACACACACTGTTGTACTGATCTTTCTCTGCTCCTTCTCTAGGGTGCAAAGCATTCTTCCATCCAGTGCTGACTGCCTGGCCTGCCTTTGTGGCTCCAATACCAAGGTGCAATGGAAAGAAGTGTTTAGGGCCCTTCCCTGGGATTAGTCATTGATACACAGTATTCTCCTGTCCTTGGCTTGGGCACCTCAGTACTGTGTTCCTCTTGGCAGGATCAGAAGCCAAAGGTCCAGGTCCAATTCTGCCTCTGGTAGTTTCTGACTACCAGAGAGGAAAGGCAGAAAAAGACAGACCTGAAATCCTAGGCTTAGGGGAACTTGGAGAACATCCTGTGTTTGATCTCAGGGCACTGGTCTTGAAACATCCTGCATCAATATCCAGTAACATTTTTATAGAAAGCACTGGGGAATTCCAATGCACAGGCTTTGGGAAGAAGGCGAGGTTGCATCACCCCACTCAGTACACAGACTCCACCCTCTGCCCCAGAAAATGTCACCCTCTCCGCCTACTGCATCAGAAGCCCACTCTTCATCCTTCCATCAGTCCCAAGTTCACTCAGCTCTGGGAAAATCTCTCTGGAAGATGCAAATACACAATCCCCAAGACTTCAAGTCAATAGAGTTTTCAACCCACAGAACCAGGGGGCAGGAGCACAGGGTCCCTTGAGTCTGGGCAGGGGTGACAGTTGTTGATCTGGAAGGGTTGGCCTAGGCATAAGAATCCATCCCCTGCTCAATAACAGGCCCTGCCCTGATGCAAATGCAGATTCCTCCACCCAGACATCTCAGTTTTAAGAATCCAATCAATACTCACACTTACAGAGATGCTGGCCAATAAAAGTCCACCAAGATGACATTTATGATGATGAAAAGCAGGAAGGAATTTCATATTCAACCACTCAGTATGGATTACATAGGTAAGGCTATTGGAAGGATACAGTACTCTAAATAATTAAATATAATTTTATAAAAACGGTCATTATGGTCAGAAAATGTTCATCTTCTCCAGAGAACTAAGAACAAAATATAAAATCCTAAATATATATAATTGTAAAAAGGACTTCCATGTGGATGACAATTTCAGGGAAACTTTTGTTTTCATTTTTATTCTTTTCAGTATTTTCTACAAAAATCATATTCTGTATTTATTGTTACAATAAATCCATGTTTCTTTCTTCCCCTGTAATAAGACAGATGAATTAGTGTAGTGAAAAGAAGAAAGAAAGAAAAAGTAACTAGTTCTGCCTTCCTTAAGCAGTCTTTATGCTGATACCCTCCTCTGAAGATGGAGATGGTCGTAGCTCTTGGCGGATGCTGATAGGCCCTAGCAAGAACAAGGTAAAGTGCTGGGAACACAAGCCTGGCTCCAGCACAGCTACAGCCTCCGTGCACCCTTGCAGCCCCATGCTCCCTTCTCAACCATGCTCCAGCAAGTCTCCAGATCTCTAACCCAGGCTCTCAGCATCAAACAATCCATGACTTCTGCTTAGACAGCAGGGAGAGGATAGAGAGGAATTCTGGAGAGAAAATCTCAGCAGGGAAAACTCTCCCCAAGACTATACACCTCCAGTGTCGGGATAGGTTAAGGATTGGAAAGAGATGGGGCTCAGGCCAGCCTGATTAGTGAGAAATACTAGAAAGCTACTGTCACTTCAACCTGGAAAGACACTGTAGAAATCTTCCCAGGGAGCAGACAGGAGGTGGTCCCTTCAAACAGAGGGAAGACACAGACAGACTTGAGAAATTTGGGTGGTTACCTCTTTCCCCCACGTGTTCCTTCACCCACTGGGCGGCTGCAGCAACACTCTCTGTCTTGGTGACATCCAGGGTCACCGTCTCCAGCCTGTCTGAAATCTGGCCCCTCAGCTGCTCAGCTCCTTTCTCTGTCAGACATGCAGCCAGCACCCGCAAGCCTCATGCGTCCAGCTGTCTGGCCAGCAGTTTTCCGAAACTAGAGTCACAGCCTGTGATGAACACATACTTATCTCTCAGGTGGCTCAACACCTGCCTCTCCCGGTACCAATGCAGAAGGTAGAACAGGCCCACGAAAACTGCCAGGTAAAGCCACATGGCTTTGCAGAGGACAGACATGGACAGGCTGTGGGGGAACCCAGAGTCTGGCCTCTGTTGACACAGGAGGCTTTAAGAACAGAGAGGGCTGTGGTAGGCAGGGAAGCCCTCAGGCATTTTGGCTAGGAATCCTCATTTCCTCCCTGATGACTGTCTTTCTACAACATATTTATTCTGGCCCCACCTCTCTGCTCTTCGAACTGCTTTTGCAGTACTCATGCACACCTTTGCACACCCCAAGTCCTGCCCAGTAGGAAGATATTATCACTTGGCAATGCATCCCTAGTCTCCTGATTTCTCTCTGCCTTGCTGTACCCACTACACGCATGCTGTGTCCATGAAGAGTGGGCAGGAACAGGTTCCCTCCTGCTATAATAGTTTTTCAGGGCAGAAGGATTGCAGGATCCCACAGGTGGAATCCAACCTCAGAGGTGAAGAAAGCAGGGAGGGGAGGGGCGAATAGGAAGAGTTCCAGTCTGCAGCTCCCAGCGTGATCAACGCAGAAGATGGATGATTTCCGCATTTCCACCTAGGTACCTGGTTCATCTCATTGGGACAGTAGGTGCAGCCCATGGAGGGCAAGCTGAAGCAGGGTGGGGCACTGCCTCACCTGGGAAGCGTAAGGGGTCTGGGGATTTCCCTTGCCTAGCCAAGGGAAGGCGTGACAGACTGTATCTGGAAAAACGGGACACTCCTGCTCAAATACTGTACTTTTCCAACTGTCCTAGCAAATGGAACACCAGGAGATTGTATCCCATGCCTGGCTCAGCATGTCCCATGCCCGGCTCAGCGTGTCCCACGCCCATGGAGCCTTGCTCACTGCTAGTACAGCAGTCTGAGATTGATCTGTGAGGCAGCAGCCCAGCAGGAGGATGGCTGTCCACTGTTGCTGAGGCTTGAGTAGGGAAACAAAGCGGCCAGGAAGCTCGAACTGCATGGAGCCCACCACAGCCACAAGGCTTTTGCCTCTATAGACTCCATCTCTGGGGGCAGGGCATAGCTGAACGAAAGGCAGCAAAAACACCTACAGACTTAAACATCCCTGTCTGACAGCCTTCGCAGCCTCCATGATCGTGATGGTCCCCCAGTCCCACTTCTCTCTTTCAAACTGTCTTTTCTCAATCCTTTGACTCCATCACACTTTGTCACCCCCATGACCTGGTGTTGGGTCTGGCAACCCCAACATTTCTGGCACCCAACGTGGGGCGACAAAGACCCTGGCGAAAGAACACCAGAGCATGTGAAAGCGAAGGATTCATCATCAAAGGACACCAAGGACATCTAAAAGAAGCTTGGTAGTAAAACTGAGCGCTCGGAAGAACCAGGGTAACAATGGGACAAAGTGAAAGCAGACATTCTGCTTATTTAAATTTCTTAAAGGATTTATTATGGAGAGGGGGAGTGAAAGTTAGTACTCAGAATTTGTTTTCACTCTTTAGTGCAGTAAAGCAGTTTTGCCCATGGTTCCCGGAACAAGGGACTATGGAGTTGGATGAACGGGAGAGAATTGGCAGAGCTTTTTAAAAAGTATATAAAGGGTAGAACAATTCCTCCTGCTTCCAAGATAGCCAAATAGGAACAGCACCAGTCTGCAGCTCCCAGCATGAGTGACCCAGAAGATGGGGCCAGTCAGACAGTGGCTGCAGCCCACGGAGCAGAGTGGCGCATCGCCTCACTTGGGAAGCACAAGAGATCAGGGAATTCCCTTTCCTAGCACAGGGAAACCATGACAGATGGTACCTGGAAAATCGGGACACTCCCACCCTAACACTGCGCTTTTCCAACGGCCTTAGCAAATGGCACACCAGGAGATTATATCCCGTGCCTGGCTCAGAGGGTCCCACGCCTACGGAGCCTTGCTCACTGCTAGCACTGCAGTCTGAGATCAAACTGCAAGGTGGCAGCGAGGCTGGGGGAGGGGCATCCCCCATTGCTGAGGCTTGAGTAGGTAAACAAAGAGGCCAAGAAGCTTGAACTGGGTGGAGCCCACCACAGCTCAAGGAGGCCTGCTGCCTCTGTAGACTCCACCTCTGGGGGCAGGGCATAGCTGAACAAAACGCAACAGAAACTGCTGCAGACTTAAACATCCCTGTCTGACAGCTTTGAAGACAGCAGTGGTTCTCCCAGCATGGAGATCTGAGAACGGACAGACTGCCTCCTCAAGTGGGTCCCTGACCCCCAAGTAGCCTAACTGGGAGAAACCTCCCAGTAGGGGCCGACTGACACCTCACACAGCTGGGTGCCCCTCTGAGACAAAGCTTCCAGAGGTGGATCAGGCAGCAACATTTGCCATTCTGCAATATTTTCTATTCTGCAGCCTCCACTGGTGATACCCAGGAAAAGAGGGTCTGGAGTGGACCTTCATCAAACTCCAAAGACCTGCAGCTGAGGGACCTGTTAGAAGGAAAACTAACAAACAGAAAGGAACAGCATCAACATCAACAAAAAGGACATCCACACCAAAACCCCATCTGTAGGTCACCAACATCAAAGACCAAAGGGAGATAAAACCACAAAGATAGGGAGAAACCAGAGTAGAAAAGCTGAAAATTCTAAAAACCAGAGTGCCTCTTCTCCTCCAAAGGATTGCAGCTCCTCACCAGCAATGGAACAAAGCTGGATGGAGAATGACTTTGATGAGTTGGCAGAAGTAGGCTTCTGAAGGTCAGTAGTAACAAACTTCTCTGAGCTGAAAGAGGACATTGGAACTGATGACAAGGAAGCTAACAATCTTCAAAAAAGACTAGACGAATGGCTAACTAGAATAAACAGTGTAGATAAGTCCTTAAATGACCTGATGGATCTGAAAACCATGGCATGAGAACTACGTGATGCATGCACAAGCTTCAATAGCTGATTTGATCAAGTGGAAGAAAGAATATCAGTGATCCCAAAGCCTCCAAAAAATATGGAACTATGTGAAAAGACAAAACCTACATTGATTGGTGTACCTGAAAGTGACAGGGAGAATGAAACCAAGTTGGAAAACACTCTTCAGGTATTATCCAGGAGAACTTCCCAAATCTAGCAAGGCAGGCCAACATCCAAATTCAGGAAATACACAGAACACCACAAAGATACTCCTCAAGAAGAGGAACCCGAAGACACATAATTGTCTTATTCACCAAAGTTGAAATGAAGGAAAAAAATGTTAAGGGCAGCCACAGAGAAAGGTGGGGTTACCCACAAAGGGAAGCCCATCAGACTAAGAGTGGATCTCTCAGCAGAAACTCTACAAGCCAGAAGAGAGTGGGGACCAATATTCAACATTTGTAAAGAAAAGAATTTTCAACCCAGAATTTCATATCCACCCAAAGTAAGCTTCATAAGTGAAGGAGAAATAAAATCCTTTACAGACAAACTAATGCTGAGAGATTTTGTCACAACCAGGTTTGCCTTACAAGAACTCCTGAAGGAAGCACTAAATATGGAAAGACACAACCTGTACCAGCCACTGCAAAAACATGCCAAATTGTAAAGACCATCGATGCTACGAAAAAACTGCATCAACTAATGGGCAAAATAACCAGCTAACATCATAATGACAGCATCAAATTCACACATAACAATATTAACCTTAAATGTAAATGGGCAAAATATTCCAATTAAAAGACATAGACTGGCAAATTAGATAAAGAGTCAAGACCCATCAGTATGCTGTATTCAGGAGACTCATCTGACATGCAGAGACACACATAGGCTCAAAATAAAGGGATGGAGGAAGATCTAGCAAGCAAATAGAAAGAAAAAAAAAGCAGGGATTGCAATCCTACTCTCTGATAAAACAGATTTTAAACCAACAAAGATCAAAAGAGACAAAGAAGGCTAATTACATAATGGTAAAGAGATCAATTCAACAAGAAGCGCTACCTATCCTAAATATACATGCACCCAAAACAGGAGCATCCAGATTCATAAAGCAAGTCCTTAGAGACCTACAAAGAGAATTAGACTCCTCAATAATAATGGGAGACTTTAACACCCCACTGTCAATATTAGACAGATCAATGAGACAGAAGGTTAACAAGGATATCCAGGACTTGAACTCAGCTCTGCACCAAGGCAACCTAATAGATGTCTACAGAACTCTCCACCCCAAATCAACAGAATATACATTTTCAGCACGACATCACACTTATTCCAAAATTGACCACATAGTTGGAAGTAAGGTACTCCTCAGCAAATGTAAAAGAACAGAAATCACAACAAACTGTCTCTCAGACGACATTGAAATCAAATTAGAACTCAGAACTAAGAAACTCACTCAAAACCACACAACGACATGGAAACTGAACAACCTGCTCCTGAATGACTACTGGGTAAATAATGAAATGAAGGCAGAAATAAAGATGTTCTTTGAAACCAATGAGAACAAAGATACAACGTATAAGAATCTCTGGGACACATTAACAGCAGTGTGTAGAGGGAAATTTATAGCACTAAATGTCCACAAGAGAAAGCAGGAAAGATCTAATATTGACACCCTAACATCACAATTAAAAGAACTAGAGAAGTAAGAACAAACACATTCAAAAGCTAGCAGAAGGCAAGAAATAACTAAGAGTAGAACTGAAGGAGATAGAGAGACAAAAAACAAAAAAACAAAACAAAACAAACAAAAAAAAACCTTCAAAAAGTCAATGGATCCAGGAGCTTGTTTTTTGAAAAGATGAACAAAATTGATAGACCACTAGCAAGACTAATAAAGAAAAGAGAGAAGAATCAAATCAATGCAATAAAAAATGATAAAGGGGATATCACCACTAATCCCACAGAAATACAAACTACCATCAGAGAATACTATAAACAACTCCATGCAAATAAACTAAAACATCTAGAAGAAATGAATAAATTGCTGGACACATGCACCCTCCCAAGACTAAACCAGGAAGAAATGGAATCTCCAAATAGACCAATAACAGGCTCTGAAATAGAGGCGATAATTAATAGCCTATCAACCAAAAAAGTCCAGGACCAGATGGATTCACAGCCAAATTCTACCAGAGGTACAAAGAGGAGCTGGTACCATTCCTTCTGAAATTATTCCAATCAATAGAAAAAGAGGGAATCCTCCCTAACTCATTTTAT
>NW_012103499.1:629195-630283 GCF_000951045.1 Mandrillus leucophaeus
TATTCCAATCAATAGAAAAAGAGGGAATCCTCCCTAACTCATTTTATGAGGCCAGCATCATCCTGATACCAAACCCTGGCAGAGACACAACAAAAAAAGATAATTTTAGACCAATATCCCTGATGAACATCGATGTGAAAATCCTCAATAAAATATTGGCAAACCAAATCCAACAGCACGTCAAAAAGCTTATCCACCACGACCAAGTTGGCTTCATCCCTGGGATGCAAGGCTGGTTCAACATAAGCAAATCAATAAATGTAATCCCTCACATAAACAGAACCAACGACAAAAACCACATGATTATCTCAATAGATGGAGAAAAGGCCTTCAATAAAATTCAACAGCCCTTCATGGTAAAAACTCTCAATAAACTAGGTATCAACAGAATGTATCTCAAAATAATAAGAGCTATTTATGACAAATCCACAGCCAATATCATACTGAATGGGCAAAAACTGGAAGCATTCCCTTTAAAACTTGGTACAAGACAGGATGCCATCTCTCACCTCTCCTATTCAACATAGTGTTGGAAGTTCTGGCCAGGGCAATCAGGCAAGAGAAAAAAATAAAGCGTATTCAATTAGGAAAAGAGGAAGTCAAATTGTCCCTGTTTGCAGATGACATGATTGTATATTTAGAAAACCCCATCGTCAGCCCAAAACCTCCTTAAGCTGATAAGCAACTTCAGCAAAGTCTCAGGATACAAAATCAGTGTGCAAAAATCACAAGCATTACTATACACCAATAACGGACAAACAGAGAGCCAAATCATGAGTGAACTCCCATTGACAATTGTTACAAAGAGAATAAAATACCTAGAAATCCAACTTACAAGGAATGTGAAGGACCTCTTCAAGGAGAACTACAAACCACTTCTCCATGAAATAAAAGAGAACACAAACAAAAGGAAGAACATTCCATGGTCATGGATAGGAAAAATCAATATAATGAAAATAGCCATACTGCCCAAGGTAATTTATAGATTGTCAAGCTACCAATGACTTTCTTCACAGAATTGGAAAAAACTGCTTTAACATTCATATGGAACCAAAAAAAGAGCCTGCATTGCCGTGACAATCCTAAGC
>NW_012103499.1:631087-651070 GCF_000951045.1 Mandrillus leucophaeus
AATGTCCATCAATGATAGACTGGATTAAGAAAATGTGGCACATATACACCATGGAATACTATGCAGCCATAAAAAAGGATGAGTTCATGTCCTTTGTAGAGATATGGATGAAGCTGGAAACCATCATTCTGAGCAAACTGTCACAAGGACAGAAAACCAAACACCACAATGTTCTCACTCATAGGTGGGAATTGAACAATGAGAACACTTGGACACAGGATGGGGAACATCACACACCGGGGCCTGTCGTGGGGTGGGGGGAGGGGGAGGGATAGCATTAGGAGATATACCTAATGTAAATGATGAGTTAATGTGTGTAGCACACCAACATGGCACATGTATACATACGTAACAAACCTGCACGTTATGCACATGTACCCTAGAACTTAAAGTATAATAAAAAATAAAAATAAAAATAAAAAATATCAATTTTCTTAATTTCTTCATTGACCCACTGATCATTCAGAAGCATATTTTAAATTTTTTAATGTATTTGTTTAGTTTCCCAAATTCTTGTCATTTCTAGTTTTATTCTATTGTGGTCAGAGAAGATGCTTGACAGTATTTCAACTTTTTGAATATTTTAAGATTTGTATTATGATCTAACGTGATCTATCACTGAGAATGACCCATGTGCTGAGTAAATGAATGTGTATTCTGCAGCCATTGGATGAAATGTTCTGTAAATATCTACTAGATTCACTTGGTCTACTGTGAAGATTAAGTCTGATGTTTCTTTGTTGATTTTTTTTGTCTGAAAGATCTGTCCAATGCTGAAAATGAAGTACAGAAGTCTCCAACTATTATTGCATTGAGGTTTATCTCTCTATTTAGCTATAATAATACTCTCTTTATATATATATGGGTACTCCTGTGTTGGGTGCATATATTACGTATTTAAAGTGGTTATTATATCCTCTTGCTGAACTGACCCCATTTACCATTATATAGCGACCTTCTTGGAAAGACCTTTTCTTCTTGTTTTTGTTTTGAAAACTATTTTATCTGTGATAAAACTTTTGCTCCTTTTTGGTTTCCATCGGTATGAAGTATCTTTTTCCATCCCTTATTTTCAGTCCATATGTGTCTTTATAGGTGAAGCATGTCTCTGTAGGCAACAGGTCAATGGCTCTTGTTTTTTCATCCATTCAGCCAGTCTATGTTTTATGATTGGAGAGTTTAGTTTACATTCAATGTCATTGTTGATAAGTAAGGACCTACTCCTGCCATCTTGTTATTTGTCTTCTGGGTTTTTTATGACCTTCTTTACCTTCTTTCTTTCCTTCTTGTCTTCCTCTAGTGAAGATTTTCTCTAGAGATGTGATTTAATTTCTTGCTTTTTACTTGTTGTGTATCCATTGTATGTTTTTTGGTTTGAGGTAACCATGAGGCTTGCAAATGCTATCTTATAACATATTATTTTAACCTGATAACAACTTAACACTATTTGAATAAACAAACAAGCACGAAGAAAATTTAAAAAAATCAACACCTTAACTTCATTCTCTGACTTTTCAACTTTTTATTGTTTCTATTTATATCATATGTACTATGTCTTAAAAGGTTGTTGTAGTTATTATTTTTGATCAGTTCATCATTTAGTCTTTCTAATTAGGATAAGAGTAGTTTACACAGCACAGTTACAATGTTCCAATATTCTGTGTTTTTCTATGTACTTACAATTACCTGTGAGGTCTGTACCTTCAGGTATTATGTATTGCTCATTAATGTCCTTTACTTTCTGACTGAAGTATTCCCTTTAGCATTTCTTGTACAACAGGTCTGGTCTTGATGAAATCCCTCAGCTTTTGTTTGTCTGGGAAAGTCTTTCTTTTTCCTTTATGCTTGAAAGATATTTTCACCAGATATACTATTATCGGGTAAAAGTTTTTTCCTTTAGCACTTCAAATATATCAGGCCACTCTCTCCTGGCCTGGAAGGTTTCCACTGGAAAGCCTGTTGCCAGACATATTGGAGCTCCATTGTATGTCATTTATTTCTTTCCTCTTGCTGCTTTTAGGGTCCTTTCTTTACCCTTGACCTTTAGGATTTTGATTATTAAGTGCCTTGAGGTAGTCTTCTTTGGGTTAAATCTGCTTGGTGTTCCATTACCTTCTTGTACTTGGATATTAATATCTTTCTCTAGGTTTGGGAAGTCCTCTGTTATTATCCCTTTGAATAAACTTTCTACCCCTATCCCTTTCTCTACCTCCTCATTAAGGCCAATAACTCTTAAATTTGCCCTTTTAAGTTTATTTTCTAGATCCTGAGGGCATGCGTCATTGTTTTTTTTTTTCTTTTATTTCCTCCATATGTTTTCAACTGGCCTGACTTCAAGCTCACTAATTCTTTCTTCTGCTTGATCAATTCTGCTGTTAAAGAACTGTGATGTGAACAGACACTTATCAAAAGAAGACATTTATGCAGCCAACAGACACATGAAAACAGCTCATCATCACTGATCATTAGAGAAATGCAAATCAAAACCACAATGAGATACCATCTCACGCCAGTTAGAAAGGTGATCATTAAAAAGTCAGGAAACAACAGATGCTGGAGAGGATGTGGAGAAATAGGAATGCTTTTACACTGTTTGTGGGAATGTCAGTCAGTTCAACCATTGTAAAAGACAATGTGGCGATTCCTCAAGGATCTGGAATGAAAAATACCATTTGACCCTGCAATCCCATTACTGGGTATATACCCAAAGGATTATAAATCAGTCTACTACAAAGACATGTGCACACGTATGTTTATTGCTGCACTATTTACAATAGCAAAGACTTGGAACCAATCCAAATGTCCATCAATGATAGACTGGATAAAGAAAACATGGCACATATACACCATGGAATACTATGCAGCCATAAAAAACGAATGAGTTCATGTCTTTTGCAGGGACATGGATGACCCTGGAAACCATCATTCTCAGCAAATTAACACAGGAACAGAAAACCAAACACCACATATTCTCACTCATAAGCGAGAGTTGAACAATGAGAACACATGGACACAGGGAGGGAAACATCACACATCATGGCCTGTCAGGGGGTTGGGGGCAAGGGGAGGGGTAGCATTAGGACAATACCTGATGCATGTGGGGCTTAAAACCTAGATGATGGGTTGATGTGTGCAGCAAACCACCATGGCACGTGTATACCTATGTAACAAACCTGCATGTTCTGCACATGTATCGCAGAACTTAAAGCAAAATAAAAAATAAAAATAAAAAAAGAACTCTGCTGCATTCTTGAATATGCCAATTGCATTTTTCAGCTCCAGAATTTCTGCTTGATTCTTTTTAATTATTTCAATCTCTTTGTTAAGTATATCTGATAGAATTCTAAATTTCTTCTCTGTGCTATCTTGAATTTCTTTGAGTTTCCTCAACACAGCTATTTTGAATTCTTTGTCTGAAAGGTCACATATTTGTTTCTCAGGATTGGTCCCTGGTCCCTTATTTAGTTCATTTGGTGAGGTCAAGTTTTCCTTCATGGTGTTGATGTTAGTAGATGTTCTTCAGTGTCTGGGAATTGAAGACTTATGTATTTATTGTAGTGTTCACTATCTGGGCTTATTTGTAACTGTCGTTCTTGGGAAGGCTTACCAAATATTTGAAAGTACTTAGGTGTTGTGATTCAAGTTGTATCTGCTTTAGGGGACACCCCACACCTAGTAATGCTATGGTTCTTGCAGACTGGTAGAGGTACCACCTTGATAGTCTTGGACAAGATCTGAGAGAATTCTCTGGAATACCAGACAGAGTCTCATTCTCTTCCCGGACTTTCTCCCAAACATACAGAATCTCCCTCTCTGTGTGTTCTGAGCCATGTAAAGCTGGTGATGCAGTGACACAAGCACCCCTGTGTCACCACCACTATGACTGCATTGCATCAGACTTGAAGCCAGCACAGTGCTGGGTCTCCCCGAAGGCCTGCTGTACGCAGTCCCTGGCTACTACCTATGTTTGTTCAAGGCCCTAGGGCTCTATGGTCAGCAAGTAGCAAAGTCAGTTAGGCCTGTGTCCTTCCCTTCAGGATAGTGAGGTGCCCCATACCCTGTATGGGCCCAGAAGTGTTGTGCAGGAGTCAGGGACTAGAGTCAAAAACCTTAGAAGTGTACCTGGTATTCTACTAAACTGCAGATGAGCAGGGACTCAAACCACAAGACACAGTCCTTCCCACTCTTCCTTTCCTTTTCCAAAGGCAGAGGAACCTCAACCTGCAGCCATCGCCTCCCTAGGCCACAAGAAGTACTGCTGGACAACCATCGATGTTCCCTTAAGGCCCAACATCTCTTAAGTCAGCTTGTGGTGAATGCTGCCTGGCCTGGAACTCACCCTTCAGCTCAGCAGGCTCCCCACTGGCCCAGGGTATGTCCAGAAAATGTCATCCAAGAGTCAAGTCCCAGAATCAGGAAACACAATAGCCCACTTGGTGCTCTACCCCACTGTGGCCTTGCTGGCACCTAAGGTGTAAGACAAAGTCCCCTTTACTTTTCCCTCTGCTCTTCTCAAGCAGGAGTCTCTCTCCATAGCCAGCATAGCTGGGAATGTCCCGAGTCTCACCTGAAGCCATCAAGTCTCAGAGGCTCACCCAAGGCCCTTGATTAGTACCTAGGAATTACTGGTTATTCAGGGCCCAAGGTCGCTTCAGATAGCAGGTGATGAATGCTGCCAGCATTGGGTCCTTTCCTTGAAGGCAATGGGTTCCCTTCATATGGGAGCTAGGGCTTCAAATAGGGGCCTCATGACTCTGATCATTGCCCTATCTTGCTGTAGCTGAGCTGGTATCCAAGATGCAAGACAAAACCCTTCCCACTCTTCCCTCTCCTCTGCTCAAGTGGAAAAAAGGGGTCTCCTTTGGAGCCTCAAGTTGTGCAGACTGGAGTTAGGGGAGGGGTGATGCTGACATTCCCTTGGCTGCCCCAGCAGGTGTCTCAGTATGTCATATGTCCCCCTAATCCACTGTCTCTGGGCCTAGTTCTGCACTAGGCCTCACCTAGGAGTTGCGGTCCTTATGACCCAGACTGCCTTTCAAGTTTACTTGGAGACACAGAGCGTCATAGCCCTTGGTGGTGAGGTTCATGGGCACTCAAGTTAGGACTGCTGGGATCAGCGATTCCCCGGTGGCTAGGGGTGGTTTAAATGCTCCCTCCCCAGGCAGGCATCAGCTGAGTTTGGTCTGGTTTTCCTCTCTGCTCTAACAGGACAACTCTGAGATCAGTGCCTCACAATTACAGTGTTCTCCCTCCTCCAGCACTTACAGACACTCTCAGCACCATGCCTCTGCAGCCAGGGGTTGGGGAAGGACAGTGTCCATGACTCATGACTATTTTTTCCTATCTCTTCAGTGCCTCTTTTAGCAATATGAAATTAAAACCAGGTAAAATGAGTGCTCACCTGGTTGTTGGTTCTTATGAAAGTGTTCTTTTCTGTGTAGATGTTAACTTGTTGTCCTGGTGTGGGGTTGGGGCTGGAGAAGGATTTGTGAAGCCTTCTATTCCACCATCTTTCTCCATCCTCTCCTCTTTGCATGTCTTTTGTTTGTTTGGGGTTTTTTTTCTGTTTGTTTTTGAGACGGAGTCTCATTCTGCCACTCAGGCTAGAGGGCAGTGGCGCCATCTTGGCTTACTGCAACCTCTGCCTCCTGGGCTCAAGTGATCCTCCCACCTCAACCTTTTGAGTAGCTGAACCACAGGCATGCATCAACATGCCCAGCTAATTTTTGCATTTCTGATAGAGTCCATGTTTCGCCATGTTGCCCAGGCTGGTCTTGAATGCCTGAGCTCAGACGATCCACCCGCTTTGGCCTACCAAAGTGCTAGGATTACAGGTATCAGCACACCCAGCCTCATTATGTGTTTTAAATTCAGAGGTCCTGCAACATCTGACCTCACTATCTGTTTTTACACTGAACATGATTTGTTCAATGACACAGGGCTCTCTAAAGACTCCATATCCTGGACTTTTAACCTGAAATCAGTAAAATGAGAAATCAGAGATGGTACCCTGTAACTACAATTTGTACTGAGCCCAGGAATCTGTACCCCTTTCTCCTAATGCTTTCTGTGTTGAGTCCACACTTGCAACATCTTCAGAAAACTGAAGACACTGAGGATGAGGACTAGGTAATTCAAGAGAATTCCTCTCCAGCATATAGCAGGGGCTCAACAAAGGGAGGGAAAACAAGAAAGATAGTCCAGATGTGACTCTCACTCCCTGTCACTGGAGGAGGGGGTGTGTTGGGATATGGTGGGAGACCTGAGGGATGGCACAGGGAAAGTGAAATGACTTTAAAGTAAGGGCTGGTCACTGAGGGTCACAGAGAGGGCACAGGTGAGGGGAGGAGGCTTCAGTTGCCCCAGGAAGGGACCTGGGGCCTGCCAGTGCCTTATTGACATCTCCTTGCTGGCTTGTCCTTAGGTCTATTTCTGTGACCCAAAGATACTCCAGAAACCCTGGAAAGAAAACAATTTTCCTTCACCTTGGTGGTAGGAAGGGCTGACAGAGGGCAGGGATAGTCCAACTTCCCTCTTCAAATCCATCCTCAGGCCATGCCTCTCATCCTCTGACCTCCTTAAAGGCACTTGCCTCTTCCTGTCACTGCTCTTCAAGGCCACTCAAAGCTAGGGAAAGGGTATCTTCAGGAGATGAAAGGGTATAAACTCAGATACCCACTTATATAAGTCACTCCATTCCTCCCTCCCAGCAGTTTGGGAGGTCTCAGCCCTATTACCCTTCTTTCCCCTTTCTTAGCCTCTGAGATCAGACTTCCCCTTTGGGATCTCCTACTTTTTCTTGCAGAGAATTCCAATATCAGGAGAGGACCTATTCCTGTTTACTCTTTTTGCCTCTGACTTGTAGTCCTAGAGAGGCTGACAGTGACCTGGCTTTCTGGAGTGACTCTGGGTACTGAGCAAAGGAGGGAACCCAGACTCAGAGAGGGATTGCAATCTCATGTGTCTGGAATCCAAGTGTAGCTTCACAAGAACATTCAAATCACTGCACATGGGTGATCCTATCAACTTTTTCTAGAACAAAAGAATCTAAGGAAGTTCATGCTTTCAGGACAAATAGAACATTGGTTTATTTCTCTCATACAGATCCCTACCTAGGACACCTCCCATCTCCACACCTTGTGCATAATGGTCACCTCCCCATCTCCACACCTTGTGCATAGGGATCTTCAGAGGAGAGGTTCCCTTGCATCCTCCAGGCCATTTCCACCCCGTGGGATGGTGTAGACTGGTCCAGCATTAATGCACAGCCCAAGGAGGTGGCAGGAGGTAATGGAGTGGTCTGAGGCTCCCTCTACTGCTCAAAACCTCCCCAGTTGTTAGCCCAAGGATGGTCCAAGAGGCTTGGAGCCTTAAGTGAACACCCAAGGTGACAATGAACCCAGGAGGGCTACTTAGTCCCTTGTTACTCAGCTGGATAACCTGGCACCTTCCTACCAACATCTTCAGAGAATGGAATTATCTCCCAGGAGAATCTGAGCCAGGAGGTCATGAAGGAGGCGGGAACCATGACCTGCTGACATTAAGAGCTTCCTCCCTGTAACCTATTTCTCTCTCCCTGATACATCACCCCTCATGGCACACCCCAAATCTATGAAAACATGCACCTGAGTCTTGGCTTCACAGGGCCTTGGCCAGTCTTGGAGAACCTAGCGGAGCATGGCATCCACCAGGAAGGTGGGCGTGTAGGTCACGGGGAGGTAGAAAAGCTTGGCATCCCAGCCAGCTGCATAGCAAGTGCAGGGGTGGCAGATGGTCAGCTCCATGCAGTCAGTCACCAATGATAGATTTGTACTGCATTTTGACCAAAGGCTCCTACGTGCTTTTTTGAGGTCTGTTCAAAATGAGAAAAGATCCTTAATGTACTAGCACATCCTTCCCCTCCCACTTAGAGCTCTGAATTGGGAGGAGAGTGTCTAAGAATCCCTAGGCCCCTCAATGATATGCCTCAAGTCTAATCCATCCATATTCCCCAGGGAGTGCCCCAACCCTCACTCCAGCAAAACCTGTTCCACACTAAGCCCCCTCGGCCTCTCTTCCTGAGATATCTGGGCTGCATAAATTGAAGGTCTCTATTAACAGCCTAAGAACATGAAAATAAGCTATCTCTAAACCCAGCTGCCCATAAGTCCACAGGTGTCTACCCTCTCTGGCCTTAGTTTCCTCTTCAAAATAATGAAAGGTTCAGATGAGCCAGTGGTTTCAATTATAGGAGCTTGGATTCTTCTTTTAGGTGACCAGTTGACCACATGGCTAAATGGACTAAATGTCCTCACTGTGTTGGGGAGGTAGAGTCTGGAGGACAGACTCTCACACTGTTGGAGGCACTAGTGATGGACCTAGACTTCTAGACAAGGATTTCTTTATCTCCCCACTGTCCACAGCTTACTCACAGGATGTCAGAAACTTCTCCCCATAAGATCTCCTTGACCTCGGGGCTGGCCTAGTCCGACAGCTCCTTGAGGTTCTGTAAATGCCTCTCAGAGCTGGCCATACTGGTCTTGAAGTGACCAGGTACAATCACAGCCACCTTCACTCCAAAGTGGGAGAGCTCCCTCCTGCATGGCAGACATGCAGAAGGGCAAGGACTTCAGAAATCTTAGGAAGCAAAATACAAAAAACAAAGAAACCCAATACAAACCCAGCATGCAACAGCAGTGGAAGAGGCTAGAAAGCTTGGAGAATTGGGAAGGGCAGCAGATAGCAGATGAAAGTTATGATGGTGGCCTTGCCTGTCTCTGGGGTTTCCACATTTCACATACCAAAGCTTACTAGCCCTAAATCCTACCAATTCAAGAGCAAGGCAGCACCTCAGTGCTATCACTTCCTATGCCCCTCACATCCAGTGGATCACCAGAATTCCCATATTCCACCTCCTCTGCAGTCCTCAGTCCCCTCCCTTCTTCTCCTGCCCCAGGAATCTCCCTGGCCTCTGAGCTGGGTGATGGCAGCTGTCCTCTGTGGAGCATCCCTCTGCCTTTAGTCTGACTCCCCACACTCACAGCCACTGGGCTCCCTCCAGTCAGTGGGTGTCTAGAAGTCAACTAGACCAAGGAGCTCTCCTGAGCAAATCCTTTTTTGGGGGGTTCCACTGCCAACAGCATGAAGCACAGCTCCTGCCCAGGGCCTCCACCAGCCCACATGCACCCACCTGCCCAGCCTTCCCCAAGGCCTGGCCCTGTGCTTCACCCCATGAGGACCCCACAGCACAGGCAGATGGCTGAGGCTCTCCCTGGGCCTAGGCTGAAGACAAAAGTCATTCCCCCATTTCTGTTCAAGGCTGCCAGGTGGGGATCCTCAATCTCCAGCTCAGACCCCATCTCCAGGAACTTCCCCAACTCAGGTGGCTGCCATGGCCAGCAGGGCTGACTGGGTCACAACCCCTATGAGAATTGGCAACCAACCTTCTAGCTCTCTTGCTCCTCTCTCAGGTGTCAGAGCTTTTCAGTCAGGGCCAAAATCTTGTTGTTGTCCTGGGCTGAGTATATTGGGCACTCAACCAAGGGCCTAAAGAGTCTGTTGTATGGACTAAGATGCTCACCCCATGTCTCCTAGGCTCCCTGCAACTGCATGTCACAGTGGCTTCATCCTGGGCTCTGGAGCCAAATATGCCAGTTCCAGTCTGTTTCAGACATTTTCTGCCTATGAGGCCCACTCAATAGGGTCAAAGGTGAGTTCAGGAACCATGTGGTCTGGGGCCCCTCCCTCCCCAGAACATGCAGAAGCTGTTCCCAAGAAGTGACTGGTTAAATCCATAAGGGCAACAGGACACACAGAATGAGAGAGGGGCATCTCGATAAGGGGCCTCTAAGGCTATGATTACATAAAACTACCGCAAAGGGCTCCCACAGAAGAACAGGTGCAGGAGGACAAGGGAGGGCCCTGTCCCAGGCCAGTACCAGAGGGAGTCGGAGAAGGCCTCCACACTGTACTTGGAGATGCAGTAGCCTCCACCAAAAAGTGAAACCTGCCCCGCGATACTGCAGAGATTGATCACACAGCCCCTGACCTTCCTCATTAGGGTAGCAGGCTCAGAGTCACATCAATCACCTCCAACAGTATGGTCAAAAAGTCCTGTTCCATCAACCACTCATTGCAGCTGGAGACCAGGCAGATGCCAACGTTATTCACCAGGCCCCAAAGTCCTGGGATGGTAGGAAGATGAGAGCATCACTGTTGTGTTTATGCAGTTGGACACAGTTAGGGTGCAAGTTCATTTTCCAGTTCAATGTATTTATTGAGTCAACAAATGTGCTACATGGAATAAGGGAAAGGAGTGGAAGAGAGGAAATAAGAATGGGGTGGCTTCAGAGTTTCAAGGTTTGCACCCATTTCAATGTATTGGGGGTGAGGGGTGGTCCTTCCCATCTCTGCTCCTAGTGCCTGGCACCCAGCATGCAGTAAAGCCAATGCTGTGAAGTGCATGGACAGAACTTGAGAAAACAGAATGAGGGCCAAACAAATATCTCTCCAGGGGAGAGAGATAGAGACAGGAAATAGGAAGACAGGAATGGGGTAAGACAGAGAAACCAAGGGGAAAGGACAGAAGAGACAAGAAAAAGGAAAGGAAAGAATAAGAAAAACGCATGAGTAATTACTTTCTGTATCCTGGTTAGGAGAGATACACTTAAACACTAAGACTAGGGGAAGTTAGAGAACAGGCCTGCACTGGCCATCAGAGGACAAGCTGTGCTACAACCTGCAATAATGCCAAGGCAATATCTGTCCTGGAAGAAAAGGTCACCCTGTGTACCTGGGAATCCCAAAGCTCACTGTGGACTGAATGGCCAGAGCACACAGGGGAGGAGGGAAGGGGGTCTTATGCCACACAGGTGTCCAGACTGTACTCTCTGCCCCAGGAAGTACCACTCTTTCTTCCCATGATCCCACAAGGCCACCTCTGCCCTATCCCCATAGGGCCCAGCAAGTTTTGGGGAAGATTCTACAGAAGACACAGGGGAGCAAACTAATAGCATGAAAGATCTGGAGTAGTCGGAGCTACAGAGCTATGGATTCCAGGCTGGCAGGGGCAGGGGTGTGAGTGGATGGCAGCTGGGGGATACGGGAGACAGGGCTTGACCCTAGGAATATTAGAAAAACAATAAGGCCTGCAATGGTAGCCCTTCCCCCACTCAGAAACCTTTCCTGGACTTGAAGGAATGAGGATTCTTTGATGCAATAGTTTTACTTTTCTTGAATAGCACTACTAAGCCTGTCAACAAACCTTGGTAGAGAATCATTACTCAGATGTTACTTATGCCAGGAAAAGTGGGTAACAAACTTCGGCATTCAACGATATAGAATCCCTTTAACAAATTATGGTCTCTCCACATGCTGGAATATGGAGACCTTGATTGTTATGTTGTGGAAGAAATTTGATGATGAAAATGCTGACCCCAGAATGTGTAAAGTAGAGGGAGATTAACCCTGGAGGCTGGGATTAGGGTGAATGTCGTTTCACTCCCATCCTCTTCTATCATTTCTCCAATGAGAAATCCTCTCTTACTGTCCTATCTATCCAATCTTATCCTCTTCTATAATTTCTCCATGGTTTCCATTTACAATCAGAACAAAGCAATCAATGATCTCCCTTTCCCCAAAAGGAACAGGATTCATCACTCGGTGTTTGATGTGAAGTCCCTTCAGCTCTCCAAGCCCCAGTGTCCTGGTGAGTCAAGTGGGGATCATCTTAAAGCCCTCAACAGGGACAAGTGTGAAGGAACCAGTAAGAGAATGCTGAGATCAGAAGCCTGGATCCTGCCCGGCCCCATCCCCGATGGTCTCATGCCAACTGTCAGGACCCCACATTCTCCAGAGACTGGGCTCTAACCACAGGCTGGACTCCTCTAACCCTCTAGGCCACTCTAGGACTTCTGCTCTGGAAAATGAAAAGCTCAAGCCCCTGAAAATAGAAGTCTTGGGAATGTTCCCAGTTAGCAGACACTAGGTCTCCCCTAGTGACACACAGAGAGAAGAAACAAACAGGCATGAGGAGGGATTGAGGTGGTACCTCTGTCCCCCACATGCTCCTTCGCCCACTGGGCAGCTGCAGCAATGCTTTCTGTCTTGGTGATGTCCATGGTCACCATCTCCAGCCTGTCTGAAGCCTGGCCCTTAGCTGCTTGGCCCCCTTCTCTGTCCTACACGCAGCTCCCACAAGCCTTGTGCATCCAGCTGTCTGGCCAGCAGGTTCCTGAAGCGTGAGTTACAGCTCATGATGAACACATACTTGTCTCTCAGGTGACTCACCACCTGCCTCTCCCTGTACCAGTGCAGAAGTGACTTTGCAGAGGACAGATCCAGACGGGCTGCGGTGAAATGAGAGTCTGGCCTCTGTTCAGACAGGAGGATTTAAGAACACAGAGGGCTGCAGTAGGCAGGGAGGCCCTCAGACATTTTAGCAGAAAGTCCTCATTTTCCTCCCTGATTACTGTCTTTCTGCACCATCTTTTACCCTGGCTTCATCTCTCTGCTCTTTCAACTGCCTTTGCAGGCACTCATGCATGCAATTGCAAATCCCAAGTCCTGCTCAGTGAGTAGTTATCACTACTCAGCAATGTTTCCCTAGTCCATCAATGCCTCTCTGCCTTGCTGTGCCTACTCAGGTGTACACACAAGTATCCACACAGATGCCTACACACACACACACCATGACACACACCACTCTGATCTACAAACAAGGGTCAGAACTTGTCTCTACATATCTTGTGAAACGGTTTGGATATCTGTGCCACCAAAATTGCATGTTGAAATGTGGTCCCCAATATTAGAGGCAGGGGCTGGTGGAAGGTGTTGGGTCATGGTAGTGGATCCCTCACAGCTTGATGCTGTCCTGGAGACACTGGAATGAGTTGTCATGAGATCTGGTTGTTTAAAAGTGTGGCATCTCCCCAGCTCTCTCTCTCTTGGTCCCACTCACTATGCGACAAATCAGTTCCCGCTTGACCTTCTGCCGTGGTTGTAAGCTTCCTGATGCCTCACCAGGAGCCAAGCAGATGCATGCTTGTACAGCCTGCAGAACCATGAGCCAATTAAACTTGTTTTCTTTATAAATTACCCAGTCTCAGGTATTTATTATAGCAACACAAGAATGGCCTAACACACACTGTATACCAGCACTCCTGAACCATGGTCACCCAGAACAGACTTTACTGGGAAGTTACTGGTTTGCAGGCACATTCGGTGGAAATCCTGCACTGAGCCTGAGTTTCCTCATCCCACTCAGCATGTAGAATCAATCACTCCCCAGAAAAGTGGGGCACGATCAGGCTCTCTAGGATGAGAAGGAGAAGGCAAAAGAGTGGACAGGAGCAGGTCCCCTCCTGCTACAATAGTTTTCTGGGGCAGAAAGAAGTGGAAGATCCACAGGGGAGTCCAACCTTACAGGTAAAGAAAGGGGAAAGAAGGGAATGGAGCCTTGGAACCCACAGGAAGGAAGCATCCAGGGCTGCTGGGAGGGGGAATGAAATTACTTACGCAGGTGTCACAGGGCTCACCCGCTCACCTCCTAATATGCCCTGGGTGCTGGCTCCACTGTCCTCCGCCCTCCCCTGTCAGAGCCCACATCCAGGATCTGGACCCCTCAGACACTGAGAGGCTAAAAACATTGCTCATTTGGACAAGGACAATGAGGATGGTGTGTTCAAAACCTTGCCCAAGCAGGGAAGGATATGAACCCTAGTAACTGGAAAGGTATTACTTTAGTTTGTATCAAGGTGTTGATGGACAGGAGGGATCTTCTCCTCAGGAGGCTACAGAAAGGGGTACAGACTGTACCTCACTGCTGTCCAAGGAAGGTCCCTCCAGGTGAGGTCGGGGAAACTATTTCATAACTGGTGGGCAGGATGTAGAGGGGCAAGGAGCTGAGGGAGTAGGGGTGGGACAGAATAATCCAGGGTTTCTTTGCACTGGGCGTCTCTCCCACTGTCCATGTCTGCCCAATTTCTGTCCCCTAATTGAAAGAAGAAGTGGAGATGGACTGGGAGGGGGAAGGAGAGGTTTCCTGCAGAAACCAGAGGCTAGCAAAGAGCCGCGCGCCCCCTGGTGGTTCTTCTCTAGCCCTGCAGTCACGACGTGTGCATCGGTCTGGGATCGGTCAAGGCTCTTCAGCTCATACCAATGGTCACGCTCTCCAGCATCAGGGCGCCCCCATATCTCCCTGCACGAATCCTCCAAGGAGGGAAACAGCAAGACTGCTGGCTGGTAAGAGACTGGATTCGTGTTAATTAAGCAATATGGATGAAGCCTTGAGTGTGCTGCATACTAGAGGTTTGACAGACTCACAGGGGCTCCGAGACTGAGTCCTGTCATTTTTTTATTTCCAGCCCCTGACAGCGCTAGCTTCTAGCAGAGATAATGAACGTTGAGGTAGCTGACACTGCAACATCTGCCTTCGCTTTCCATTTTCATCACTATTTCTTACATCTTGCGACACTATGAGATTTCCTAAAGCCTCCATTTTTCTCATCTTTATAACGAGGGAGGAGAATCCCGATGACTTTGTCAAGTCCTCCCAACTCCAATTTCAGGGAGTCGAAGAATCCATATGCCTTTATTAAAATGTTGAAAACTTAGACAGATTGGGTCTTGGGAAGCACTGGAGAATTTCTGACCAGCATACATTAGGTGTTCAACAAAAGTTAACAGAAACGGAAGAAATCTGGAATCAACAAGAGACTTACCACATCTACAGAGAGGCTGGGGGAGGGGTGCAGATCAGGAGATGGGAGAGTGAGGGAGAAACAGAAGCTGGGAGAGATAGGAGACCGAAGGAGCGGGGAAGGGTGGAGGCATGCGGGGAGGTTGCCGACGCTGTAGGCAGCAGAGGGATATTAATAATATCTGGGTCCCTTCCAGTCTCTTATCAGTCTTCCTCTTCCTTAGACTAATGTCACACCCTCTCCCTTCTCACACTTGGGAAATCACAGAGGAAACAGTTGTCCTTCATCTCGTGAAAGATAGGGGGTGGGAAGCAAAGACATTCACTTTCCCCTTCTCAAATCCCTCTGAGATCATCCTACAAATCCTTCAGCCTTCATGGAGACACCTCCTTCCTCACGCAAGAAATGTCCTAGAATTCCTAGGGCTGAGTCAGCTCCACCGAAGTGGATACCCAACATTGCTTTTTTTATCCTGACCCCAGTCTAGGAGAAGCTCTCCACGGGTCTTTTTTTTTTTTTTTAAGCTTTTGGACATCGTGGGCCCCGTCGAGAATCTAAGGAAGGTTATAAGCCCCCACAAAAATGCACATAACACAACAATCAAAAACTTGCGTATACTTTTCATAGAGTTCACACCTAAAACCATTAGCTGCATGGAATCCAGCTCAAGAATCCTTGTAATATGGGCTTATTGAACTACTAGCTGTGTGACTGGGGCAAGTTATTTAAAGTTTCTGTGCTTTGGTTTCCTTGTCGATGGTAGTACTCACTCCGCGAAGTTGTTATGAGGATTAAATGAGGTGATATGGATAAAGCCCCCTACAACTGCATCTGGCCAATGGTGCGTATTCAATAAACATTAGCTGTTATTATTACTACATCTCTCTGTGGTAATTCATAGTGACATCTTGGAATGTTCCCACCCTTCTATGTAAAAAAACACAACCCAAGACAGACAAATAAAAGACCTGGCTCATGTTGATCTAATTCAGAGAGGAAAAAATGGCTGGTGGTAATAGGACTAGAGAGGTCTCTCAATGTCAATTCCACAAGAGGAGATTCCTTTTTCCTTATCCCCAACAAGTGGAAAAAGGGCATGCTTGTATATATTATCTCATGTATCCCATATTATAACCTGTAAGGGAAGCATCATTATCCTCACCTTATATATTAAGAAACTGACATTAAACTCCTATCTCTCACCAGACACAAAATTCAACTCAAGATGGATTAAAGACTTACATATAAGACCCAAAACTATTATTAAAATATTAGAAGAAAATCTAGTATTGGGGTAAAAATCTAGTATCTAATATAAGGAAAAGTCTCCTGGACATTGGACTAGGCAAAGAATTTATGACTAAGATCTCAGAAGCACAGGCAACAAAAACAAAAACAAACAAATGGGACTTAAACTAAAAAGCTCTGCACAACAAAAGAAATAAGCAACAGAATGAACAACCCGCAGAATTGGAGAAAATATTTGTAAACTACTCATCTGACAGGGGACATATCCAGAATATACAAAGAACTCGAGCAAGGAAAAAAAAAAAAAACCCACAAATAATCCCACTAAAATGTGGGCAAATGACACGAATGGACATTTTTCAAAAGAAGATATACAAATGGCCAACAGATACATGAAAAAATGCTCAACATCACTAATCATCAGAGAAATGCAAATAAAAACCACAATGCCATATCATCTTACCTCAGTCAGAATGGCTACTATTAAAAAGATTAAAAAAAAAAAAAAGATGTTGGCAAGGATGTGGAGCAAAGAGAACTCTTAGACATTGCTGGTGGGAATGCGAACTAGTACAACTTCTATGGAAAACAGTATGCAGATTTTTCAAAAAACTAAAAGTAGAACTGCCATTCAACCCAGCAATCCCACTACTGGGTATTTACTCAAAGGGAAAGAAATCAGTACATTAAAAAGACACCTGCACTAGTATGTTTATCACAGCACTATTCACAATAGCAAAGACATGGAATCAACCTAAGCGTCCATCAACGAATAAAAGGCTAAAGAAAATGTGGTATATATACACAATGGAATACTATTTGGCCATTAAAAAGAATGAAATTATGTCTTTTGCAGCAATGTGGATGGAACTGGAGATCATTATTTTAAGTAAAACAAATGAGGCATAGAAAATCAAATATTGCATGTTCTCACTTATATGTGAGTGCTAAAAGATGTGTACACATGGATGTGGAGAGTGAAATGGTAAACAGTGGAAACTTGGAAGGAAGAGGGAATAGGAGGTGGGTGGATGATGAGAAACTAGTCGATGGGTACAATGCATGTTATTCTTGTGATGGATAACCCATACATGTAACAAAACTGCACATGCACCACATCAATCTGTACAAATAAATATTTCAAAAAAACAAAAACAAAAGAAAATAAACTGAGATTCGGAAAGGTTAAGTGACCTGCCCAAGATCACACAGCTACCAAGTGGTGGAAAAAAGTGTCAAAAACAGGTCTCATTCAAAAACTGGTGTTATCTCCACAGTGTCTTGTAAAGACCCGGTGAACAGGGAAAAACTGAGCAGAGAGAGCCAAGGACAGGGGAGTGGGGCACAGGCTTTGAGGAGACTAGAAAGCTCCTAATCAATCTGGTACTGGTGGGCAAACCAGATGCCTCTCTAGCTTGGGGAAGCTGTGGCAGGAGGGCAGAGCAACCTCCACGACTAGACTTGGCTTCCTGACTCAGTAGCCTTCTGGAAGTTCACACTGTGGACACAAGTGCAATCACTGCCAAATGCCTCAGCCTTAACCTGTCCACAAGGCACCTGCCTCCACCGGTAAGTCAGACACGTGGGTTGATCCCTGGGACAGCCTGCGTCATCCCTTCTGCCAGGGTCCAGGCACAGCCCTTTTCCCGACCCGACTCTGGGAAGTCGTCTGTCTTTATCTCTGCCTCTCAATACCTCCTCCCTGGTACCTTCCTTCCTTTCTGATTGTTGATCACAAAGTCTTGTCTACACTTTTTTGGGGGAAAAAAGTGGGGCGGGGAGGAGAAAGAGTAAATTTCCAGGAATTGTTTCACTGCTGCTGTTCCTGCTGCATAGGGCAAAGCTGCTGGCCTGCTCCTTTTGCCCAGGTTGGCGAGGAGCCTGGCCTCCTGCTCCTCCCTCTTTCTCTTCCTCTCAGTCTCTCTCTTTCCAGCTGCACCCCCACCCCCTAAAAAAGCCCCACATGAGAACTGCAGAGCTATCACTTATTTCTTCCTGAGGGAGGAGCTTTCCCTTCTGCCAGAAGGAACCACCATCACTTCCTCTTTCTACAAATACACATTGGGCGACAGGAGTAGGTGGGAGCAGGGAGCAGGTAGAGGTGAGGCTGCACGGGGGATGTCTCCATGTGGGAAGGACAATTCAGAGACCCAGGAGATAGGAGCCACTAAAGGGCAGTCTTGTGAGGAACAGAAATGGTCACAGATGTGGCCATCTGGAGAGGACCAAGTCCAGACCAGGGTCTTTCTTGGAGGGTGCTTGGTCTAGGATAGGCTTCATTTGCATGGGTCAAAAGCATGTAGTGGGAAGGGGAAGTTCTCAGAAGGCTCCTTACTGAAGAAAAATATCAATGGGATAGAAACTAAGATCCTAGAGAGAAAATGAGAGCAAAACTAACTGAAAAATTGAAGTAAACAACATTTTACACTGTCGTGGTTCATCATGATGGTTTGTTTTTGTTTTGTTTTGTTTTATTGAGACAGAGTCTCACTCCATGGCCCAGGATGGAGTGCAGTGGCGTGATCTCAGCTCACTGCAACCTCTGCCTCCTGGGTTCAAGAGATTCTCCCATCTCAGCCTACTCTGTAGCTAGGATTACAGGCATGCACCACCATGCCTGGCTAATTTTTGCATTTTTAGTAGAGACAAGGTTTCACTATGTTGGCCAGGTTGGTCTCGAATTCCTGACCTCAGGTGATCCGCCCACTTCAGCCTCCCAAAGTGCTAGGATTACAAGCATGAGCCACCTAGCCTAGCCCATGATTTTTTGTTGTTGTTGTTTGTTTTGTTTTTTTTAAGAGATGGGATCTAGCTCTCTTGCCCAGGCTTCAGTGCAGCGGTGTGATTATGGCTCACTGCAGCCTTGAATTCCTAGTCTCAAGTGATCCTCCCACCTCAGCCTCCCAAGTACAGACTGCATCACCATAACTGGCTAATTATTTTATTTTTTTGTAGAGATGGGGGTCTCGTCTTGTTGCCCAGGCTGGTCTCAAACTCCTGGGCTCAAGCAGTCTTCCCATCTCGGCCTCCCAAAATGCTGGGATTACTGGTGTCAGCCACTGCACCGGCCATGATAGATTTTGTGATCTCAGAGCGATCTGATATGTAAGTGGAAGGTTTAAGAAAACTGCAAAATTAAAAATATCCCCTTTAATGGAGATAAATGGCACGATGGTTGCACAGCAGTGTAAATGCACTTAGTGCCACTGAACTGTACACCTAAAAATGGTTAACATGGTAAATCTTATGTATATTTTACCATAATAAAAGAATCAATTAGCAAACTTTAAAAAAATATTCTCTTTGAGTGCATAAAATGTGGTGTGTGTGTGTATATATATACACACATACATAAGGGAATATTACTCAGCCATGAAAGGAAATGAAGTACGGATGCATGTTCCAATGTGAATGAACCTTGAAAACATGCTAAGTGAAAAAAAAAACAGACACAGAAGGTCACATATGATATGGTTCCCTTTCTATTAAGTATCCAGAAAAGGTAAATCCATAGGGACAGGTAGCAGAAGGTTGGGGGCGGGGGAATAGGATTGATTGCTTAATGGTTATAGGGTTTTCTTTGGGGGTAATGAAGATGTTTAGCACTTAGACAGAGGTGGTGGTTGCACAATGTGCATGTCTAAATGCCATTAAATCACACATTTTTAAATGGTTAATTTTATGCTATGGGAATTTCACCTCGACTTAATATATACTCAATCCCCTCCAGGCGACACACCTTTGGCTCAGGCCTAGGCAGCTCTGCCATCTGCCAAGTGTGGCTTGTGTAACACACAACCTCTCTGGGCCTCAAAGAGGGTGAAGAAATCCATCCTCCCCAGAGGGATATCTCCAGAATCAAACGGTATGAAGTGAGGTGAAAGCCCTCTGAGAGGCAGGAAGCTCTGCTGACACACAATGTTCACCCATAACATGCAGCTCAGAATCCCTTACCCACTAGTTTGGAGGGAGAGACAAGTCTGCTCTCCCTCCCCCACACCCCACCCCCTGCTCATTCCCTGCCAGCCACCCACCACACCCTTCACGCAGAGAAGTA
>NW_012103499.1:651425-664248 GCF_000951045.1 Mandrillus leucophaeus
TTAGCCAGGATGGTCTCAATCTCCTGTCCTCGTGATCCGCCCGTCTCGGCCTCCCAAAGTGCTGGGATTACAGGCTTGAGCCACCGCGCCCGGCCAATTTTTTTTTTTTTTTAACTCTGTCACCCAGGCTGGACTGCAGTGGCCTGATCTCAGCTCACTGAAACCTCTGCCTCCTGGCTCAAGCGATTCTCCTGCCTCAGCCTCCCAAAGTGCTGGAATTGCAGGTGTGAGCCACCATGCCCAGCCATTTAATCTTACCTTTCTCCCCAGATTCTCACCTCCAGTCACAAGATGAAGGCAGGGAGCTCACAGCCCTGTGAGGGGCTGGGGAGAATGGCAGGGTTGGGCCAGAGTCATTAAAAGCCCAACTGATTTTCAGATTTATTTTAACCCTCCCCTACACCTCCACATCCAATTTCACTCTAGTAGGAGTTAAGACAGGGGAGGCCGGGCGCGGTGGCTCAAGCCTGTAATCCCAGCACTTTGGGAGGCCGAGACGGGCGGATCTCGAGGTCACGAGATCGAGACCATCCTGGCTAACACGGTGAAAACCCGTCTCTACTAAAAATACAAAAAAAATTAGCCGGGCGCGGTGGCGGGCGCCTCTAGTCCCAGAGGAGAATGGCGTGAACCCGGGAGGCAGAGCTTGCAGTGAGCCGAGATAGCACCACTGCACTCCAGCCTGGGCGACAGAGCCAGACTCCATCTCAAAAAAAAAAAAAAAAAAAAAAAAAAAGACAGTGGAGAGAGGGATTCCAAGTTGACTTAGGGAGAGGAAAATACATATATATGTGAAGCATTTGCCACAGGCCCGGCCTGAGCTAAGCACTTTCCTTCCCTCAACAGCTCCTTTAATTCTCACAGCATCCCTTTTAGTAGATAATATTGTTGACCCCACTTTGCAGAGGAGAGCACTGAGGCTAAGGAAAGAGGTAAATTCATTCAGCGAGTGAGGGAGGAGTTGGGATTTTAATGCTGGCAGTATGACCTCCCTGCCACTGGCACACCAGGTCTTTTGCTGGGACGTCCCCTGTAACCGGATTGGGGGAATGCAGGAAAAACCCCCGCCTTCTCCACAGAGCCTCAGCAGTGACAGCTACTTCCCGGATGGGAAGGGCGGCCGTGAAGCCAGCACGGAAGCCAGCCCCACAGTCAAGGGCCCTCCAGCCTCCTCACAGCTCCCCACAGCCTGGACCTGCCGGCCCTCCCTCCAGGACGGCTCCCAAGGGAAATTCAGGTGAGTGTCGCCCTCTCCCAGGGAAGATGGGAATCAGGGCTTGGAGACAACTGGCTTTCCCGTGTGATCCACAGGTTTTCCTAGGGGTGAATCAGATGTGTGTGGTGTGCGTGTGTGTGTGTGTGTTCCACACTCACGGTCCAAATAACGAGACAGAAAAAGAGCAATGAAGATCTGTGCAAAAGGGCTGAGGAATGAAGTGCCAGGAGAGAGGTGGAGGTTGGAGACCACCTAGGAATGGCGGGTGTAGGGGCACTGAGGGGGTTGTTGAGGGAGAACTGTCTGGGGGTGGGAAGAAATGTTGGTGGACACCAACAGCCCTGGCCTCTTCCACCTGAAACCCCTTAAGAAAGTATCTCTGCTCTTGGGTCAGAGCTAGCAAGTAAGTTGTGTATTATTTATTCACAGTTTGAAAGCTAAACTTCCCTTTCTTGCCTCATCAGCCCCAGAATCTTTCCCCAAAGCCCCCGACTCCCTCTGGCCTCTACCTTGAGGACACAAGGCTCTCAAGGTCTGCTTTCCCTTCCAACCCTCCTTTCATCCCAATAGGTGTGTGCTGGTCCCAATGTCAGTGAAACCCAGCTGGGGGCCCGGCCCCTCGGAGGGGGTCACCGCAGTGCCTGCCAGTGACCTTGGAGATATCCACAACTGGACTGAGCTGCTCGACCTCTTCAACCACACTTTGTCTGAGTGCCACGTGGAGCTCAGCGAGAGCACCAAGCGCGTGGTCCTCTTTGCCCTCTACCTGGCCATGTTTGTGGTTGGGCTGGTGGAGAACCTCCTGGTGATATGCGTCAACTGGCGCGGCTCAGGCCGGGCGGGGCTGCTGAACCTCTACATCCTCAACATGGCCATCGCGGACCTGGGCATTGTCCTGTCTCTGCCCGTGTGGATGCTGGAGGTCACGCTGGACTACACCTGGCTCTGGGGCAGCTTCTCCTGCCGCTTCACTCACTACTTCTACTTTGTCAACATGTACAGCAGCATCTTCTTCCTGGTGTGCCTCAGCGTCGACCGCTATGTCACCCTCACCAGTGCCTCCCCCTCCTGGCAGCATTACCAGCACCGAGTGCGGCGGGCCATGTGTGCGGGCATCTGGGTCCTCTCGGCCATCATCCCGCTACCTGAGGTGGTCCACATCCAGCTGGTGGAGGGCCCTGAGCCCATGTGCCTCTTCATGGCACCTTTTGAAACGTACAGTACCTGGGCCCTGGCGGTGACCCTGTCCACCACCATCCTGGGCTTCCTGCTGCCCTTCCCTCTTATCGCAGTCTTCAACGTGCTGACGGCTTGCCGGCTGCGGCAGCCAGAACAACCCAAGAGCCGGCGCCACTGCCTGCTGATGTGTGCCTACGTGGCCGTCTTTGTCATTTGCTGGCTGCCCTATCATGTGACCCTGCTGCTGCTCACACTGCATGGGACCCACATTTCCCTCCACTGCCACCTGGTCCACCTGCTCTACTTCTTCTATGATGTCATCGACTGCTTCTCCATGCTGCACTGTGTCATCAACCCCATCCTTTACAACTTTCTCAGCCCACACTTCCGGGGCCGGCTCCTGAACGCTGTAGTCCATTACCTTCCTAAGGACCAGACCAGGGCAGGCGCACACTCCTCCTCTTCCTCCTGTTCCACCCAGCATTCCATCATCATCACCAAGGGGGACAGCCAGCCTGCTGCAGCAACCCCCCACCCCGAGCCAAGCCTGAGCTTTCAGGCATCCCCTTTGCTTCCAAATACTTCCCCCTTCTCTCCCCCTCAGCCTCTTACATCCAGCTGAGGTAGAGGCCAGGCTCCTCCAACAGTGAAGGAAAAGACACAGGTGAGAGTATAGGTGGGAGATTTGGGGGGATGTAGAGGGGAGGGTCAAATTTGTGTCTATCTTAAAATACAGAGGTATGGAGAGGGAGACAGGGTCGGGAAGGATAGAGAGCAGGCCCTCAGTGTTGTACTATTTGTCTTGGTCCTTGTGTCTAAGGAGCCATGCAGAATAAAAGGTGAAATAAATGGGAGAGATAGTCATGGACTCTGGATCTTTTAAAAATCTGCACTTCCAGCTGGGATTGGGAAGGGAGCTGAGGCTAAAGAGGTGCTCGGCAGAGGAAACTAGACACATTCATTTCATAAATCACTCTGGCCGGAAAGAGTGAGCTCTGCAAGAACGTCACAAAACTCCTTTTGTGTTTGTGAGCTTGTTGATCTTCCAGCTCACTATGCAGGTTATGGGGACAAGAGGCCAGAGGCCAAGGAACCAGGCGACCCCAGCAGGACGTTCTCCAGCTGTGCATCCTATGCACAGCTATGATAAGTGAAGGGGGATGGGGATGTCAGGGGTGGGGGCAAAGCCAAGGTCTGAGACCTGCACCCTGCAGCTGGGTCAGCTGCAGGGTATCTCCACCCTCGGCCATCCAGGAAACACAGCTCCATTTCCTTGTTGACACCCTCCCCTCCCCGTTGTCCATCCTGCTCCCTCCCCACAAGCAGAGGAGCTGTCCCAGAGTCAGCTCCTCATAGCTGACCTCCTCCCAGCTTCGGATCTAGGAAACTTCCAGACTTCTTCTAGGGAGACACAGAGCTACCAGAAAGCCCAACCCACCCCCATCTCTTTCTCTCCAGATCATAGGAAAGTATCAAGGGATGTCATTCTGGGAGCAGCCCTTGGGACAGCCAGCAGCAGGTGCTGACAGATGCTCTGTCCTTCACCCTCTGTCCCCAGCACCAGATGGGGAAGGCCACAGTGGAAACTTCTCAATTCCGTCACAGGGCAGAGCTCTGACACTGTTATAAGTCAGTTCTCCCTGGCCATGTCTTTTCATAATTTTCCTGTCCCACAACTTAGGTTCCTTAACACTTCTTCTACAGATGAAGCAAAGAAGTCCTCTGTTAACAAGTAGATCTTCTGGAAAAGGATCACTTACGTTTGGGAGACTAGGACCCTGTCCATGAAGAACTCTGAAGTAAAGGCCTAAGAACAGGATCTAGTTTCCGCCTTCCAATTCCACGTCCTTTGCCTCTTAATCCTGCCCATGGTGAGGGGACTAGAATCACTGATAGCCTCTTCGCCATCTCCTCTGTCCTGCTCAAGTGCTTGACGTATCTGGAATGTTTAACTTGGAGCAACTACTCACTGACCTGGAGACCACCTGTTCTGCTTTGAGAAATCAGACCTGTTCTGTGGATGCACTGACCACGTGCTCCAATTGCATACGCACCCAGGTTTGTCAGGAGCATGGAAGGAAACCTGCATCTCCCTGCTCACTGGGCCCAAACCTGAAAGGGTCTTATGCTGCAGACAGCTGCTCAGTAGCACAGAGCTGAAGGCTTTTTGAATCAGAAGTCTGGGTTGTGGCTTGGGTCGCAGTAAGGGCTTAGCCTACCAATGCAGAATTCACACTGAAAAAGACTTTCCTCTCTTATCCCAACATAAAGAAGTAAGCCAAGATGTGATGCCCCTATCACTGCCTCCTCTGACGTGGGCTACAGTTGTTTCCCAAAGGAAACCTAATTTTACATCTCTGTCACATTGCAGGTCACCTCAGAGGCCACTCTCCCAAGATTAGTTATCACCCTGGCAGTATGAATACTTCCCTAAGGCCTCCCATCCATGGAGGGGAAGAGTGGTAACCAGCTGTTACACTCAGCATCTACTGAGCACTGATGGGAGCCCCGCCTGGGCCATGTGCTCTGGGGCCAAATGGACATCACTCCCTAACTTCTTGAGGTCTGTCTCCTCTGTGGAAACACCCGTATATCAACCTCATTAAACTATGCCAAACTTTTGCCTCCTCCCTCTTTCAATCTGTCTCGCTCCACTCAAAGACACACCATGTCCCAGCAAATCAAATGGCATTGGTAAAACAAATTGTAGCCAAATCACTCACTTAGTAACATTAGTCCAAGTAGACACGGGCAGGGACCCACCACTCTCTCTGGGTTGACGGAGGATCCTCTCAGGAATACCCCCTGAAAAGGTTGAGTCTTTGACTTAATTTCCCACTAAAAACAGGTCAACAAGTTAATCCTGGGGAATTCCAGCTACAGAAAAGGAAAATGTACTACCTGAAAGAATTCTGGCATCTGCTGGGCAGAAATGTGCTACTGAAAGGGTGATGAGCCCAGATATTCTGAACTCCAGGTATGAGCATATTCATAGTAGGTAGGAAGAGAACTCTCATTTCAAATTTCTTTTTTTATTCTAAATAAAAACCACACTTTGTGCTGAACAATGGAATATAAAAGAATCAGATGTACAATGATTTTAGACATCTACTATTTGGGGAAAAAAGTTTACAAAATATACAAAACTTTACAGCAATAGATAGTAAACACTTAAATATTAGGAGGTCAGTACTTATTAATTTAATGGAAGGAGTTAGACATCAACAACTCTTCTCTGTTTCGTAAGAGACTTTAGCTATTCAAGGTGGGGGCAGCGAGTGGATTGAACAGGGGAAGGATTTTAAAGAAACATCAAAATCGAGTTTCATTTTCATTCTGATGTTAAGCTTATGATGCATACCCACACTGAAACTAATGCTGTGCACCCTGCCTCCTGACTCATTTGGTGCAGGATTTAGGGAAAAGAGTCCCAGATGGGTGCAGACCACTCCATAGAGCCCACTCCCATACCAACAAATACAGTGTCCATCTAGAATTTGCTTTGGAAGTAGTCTGGGGCTTGGGGAGAGGGCCACAGGAGGCCAGAGGAGGAAGAAAATTCAACACTAGCAAAAACATGTCTAGGAAAAAGGTATTTAAGCCCAAAGGTTTGGCCTGGAGACAAACAGGTACTCATAGATCAGAAAAGAAGGATATTAAAAAAAAAAACTTTTACCCATCTCCTGGTTCTTAAAGGTCACCTGGGCCTGACCCCTATCCCACCTCCTTTCTTCCTAACTAGCCATGGACGATGGGAACTCCATGGAGTCATAAAATTTAGGACCAAATACTAAGGTTTAGCAGAGCTTCCCAGCAGGTGCTATGGCATCAGTAAGTCACCAGTGGGTCACTGGAGTGCCAGGATACTAATCTCTGCCTCTGGCCACAGGGAGCCTCTGCTGTTTAACCCCAGGTACCACACAAGTATTACCATTTTCCCCTCAGAAAACAAGTTGGGAATGGCCTCATATTTGGTTTAATGCTCTATGATCATTCTTAATAATTTGTGAATAAGAGAGCTCCACAAATGATGTAGCTGGTCCTGAGTACATACCAAGAAAACAGGAGAAGAGGATGTTCAAGGCTTAAACAGAACTTCAGAGTAACACAGAAGACAGTACTAAACTAGGCTCCAGGAGAGAGGGAGCAACAAAATCAAATGAACGGAAAGTCAAAACAATTAAAAATGCAAAATAAAATGAATACCTTCTACCAGGTATCCCAGGGTACCCTATGCCACAATATAGTGTTTCAAGTAAAACCATTCAGAAGAGGGTGAGCTAGAGGCAGAGGAAGCAGACATGACTTTGGCGGGGTGGAGGGAAACGGGGAAGTTCAGGTGTGAATATAAGGGTCCCCAACAGGGAGAGGGTTTGGTCAACAAATCTCATAAGCTACTGATCCTATGACATATCTGACTGGGACCAACTGGGCCACCCTGATCAATCTGATCAGCCCCAGGGGGATCAGGGGATACAGTTTTCTGTCTCGTGTTTCAAGGGCACAGTTTCAAGGATCTGCTTTTTGGTTTACTGGCAAAAAAGGAAAACTTCACAGTTTCAGGTTAAGTACACAGACCACCCAGCACCCATGATGCCCTCTGTTAAGGAAAAGGTTTCTCCAGCACATGTATCTGCTCTCAGCCACTTGGCTGGTTCTAGTAATTACCACCTCTCTCACACCAGCATTTCAAAAATCAGTCCTCACCAACAGTCTGGGAGGGACTGCTCATGCTTGAAAATGTAGCAGACACTTGATTGTAGTCTGTTACACATCTCCTTCTTAATTCTAATGGTCAGTGTGAGTAAGAAAGGGAGAAGCCAGTCAGCAATGAAGAGTCTCAACACTGCTTTCCTGATGAGGATGTCCTGAGGGGACACTCAACAAGGTGGGTTTAGATGGTCTAAGGTGGACCTTTAAACTGGCCACTGTACAAGTCCCTTCATCTAATGGCCACCACACCAGACAGCCATGCACTCCGACTCTGAGGCTTTATCAGTTCAGGGCTGGGGAGAAGCAGCAGGTCCAACAGGGATGGAGCTTTGGTTTGTCTGACATCTCAATATAAATAAGGACAGGAGGCTTCCAAACTGTGCAAATAGGCCCTCATGTCACTTGCTCCCCTCAACCCTGTCCCCAATCTACTCCATCACAGGATGGAAAGGGGTTGAAAGGCCTGGAATTAACTGGCCCGAACTTTCTAGAACATACACCCATGGCCTAAAGTGTTCCCTGGGTTTATTATGCTAGAGATAATCTGGAGAAGAAAAGAATTTGCTTAAGGGCTTGACATGTCCTCCCTTAGTTATACCCCTGGTTCTCCAAATCTCTGGTCAAGGCTGTTTTCTAGAATATGGCTACTTGCTGGGGAAAAACTCATTTTCCTAAAGTCTCTTATACAAAAGACATGCTGGGTAATGTGTATACAAAAACAAAAATAAATAAATATTAATGTCCAAAAAGGCTTTGTGAGTTAATGAAAACTAATTGCTTGTGAAACAGCCCGGGGTGCTGCTGAATCCCACCAGGGGCAGTGTCAGGGCTGAAGCCAGGGACTCCCAGAGCTCACCTGAGCAGGGTGAGGTAGTATGAGCTACTGAGGTGGCACCTCACAAGTATGCAAGATCGAGGGCCCTATCCCTCAAGCCTTCTTTGGGCAAAGCCCCTTAGAAAACCAAGTAAGAGTGGAGCTAACCAGCTGCGTGGGCTGGGCCGGCACACTCTGCAGCCACCCACGGAGGGCCTGAACCAGCTGCCATCCAACAGCGACCCCTGGAGGTAATGGCAACGACAGATCAGGATAAATTCCAGCAGGTCAAAGGTGAGCTGCCAAAGCTCCGGCACTGTTAGCACAAAGTAAACAACAGGTTACCCGACTAGGACAGACAGTCAGAACGCACACCCTGCTACACACCACCAGTTACTCAGGTCCCTTTAATTCTGAAGGGCTCGCGGTCTGCGACTCCACCACTTCATGGAGTCAGCTCATCTAAACCACGGGCCAAACACTTCTGGGCAGGAGACCAGATATAAATTAAGGCAAGGCTGCTGCTGTCAGAGACATCCCCACCTCTCCACCAGGACACTCATTCACAGCCAACAGAAGTGGCCAAAACAGATGACTATATCAAGTGGTTCCCTATCCTCTCTGCCCCACAGAAGGTCAGACGTCCCGGGCCAGCACTCCATAAAATCCTGTTTCTTTGGAAATTAGGAGAAAAGAGAAACCTCTCCTGTCCATCCAGGCTGCCACTTCTGGCGGCACCGCAGGACACCTCTTCTGGCTGGCAGGGATTCATCCCAAAGCTTTCTGACCTAAATAGAAAGCTCTGTCCCTAGTATGGATCTAGCTGCCAAAAGATTTTCACTGTCCAATCAGCAGATTAGGGTCGTAGATAAGCAGACACCTACATCCCTGATACCTTGTCCCTGCTGAGGGCTAGAACCTGAGGGGACTGCCCTGCTGACCTGTCTTTTCTGAATGACCACATTCCCAAAATCTTTCTCACAGCTGGTCATCCCAGCTGGAGGCCTGGCGGTAACACCCACAGTGAAAACCTCCCTTTCCTCCCTCTGTTCAGTGAGGCTGTTGGTTGGATTCTTAGCAGCATAAAACCTATCAGTAAACTAAAACTAGAGAGGCTGGGGAAGGGGGTCTAGTGGACACCAACTGCTTGACTAGATCCCAAAACCAGCCTCAAAAGAATAAAAAACACAGCCCTTCATGGGCAAGAACAGGTATGGAGGTAAATGTGATAGGGCTGTTGCTTCTCAAAAACAGTAACAGCTTATGTGCTATTTCTTCTTCTTTCCTTCTTTAAACACAACACAGAACAGAATTCCTACCAAGGCAAAATTATAACTTCAGCTGGGGAGGGACCAACAGCTCTTAGATATCAGCGTTCCAGCTGCCGCGTGGGAGCTCCCCGTGGCTCTGCCGGGACCCAGTCAACTGTCCGGGTTCTTTTCCGCCTCTTTGGAATGGATGATGTACATGAAGGTCTGTTCGATGGTGAAGTCAGGGGGGAGGCTGCCTTTGTGCACACCAACATGCTTGCTCATGAGGTTAAGGGTGGAACTGTAGTGCCCACAGACTGTGCAGCGGTACATGAGGGCCCCCGAGTGTGTCTTTAGGTGGCACTTGATGGTTGAGCGGCCTCGGAAGAACTTGTGGCACACCTTACATTGGTATGGCTTCTCGCCCGTGTGGATCCGCCGGTGGTAGTTGAATTCGCTTGTGTGGGCAAATCTTTTGCCACAGACCTTGCAGCTATACTTGCTGTTCCCAGGTTGGCCCTGCAGCGCCAGCTCTTCACTCAGAAACTCCTCTGCTGGCAGCTTCCGCTTCTGGAGAGCCGGGTGCTGTAGCCCAAAACCAGGCCGTGCATCAAGGCCACTGGTGCATTTGTGCTGGCTGACGTGGTAGCGATAGGCAGCCTCTGACTTGAAGCTCTGGCTGCACAAGTGGCAGTGGAAGAGGGCATCTTCCAGGCTTTGGTGCACAGCCATGTGCTTCTCTAGAAGATGCCAGTCCACAAAGCTGTTGGCACAGACAGAACAGGAGAAGACTGAAATGCCAAGATGGGACAGCGTGTGCCACATGAGGCTGCAGAGGTTAAGGTGACGCTGGTCGCAGACACTGCAGGCCTGGCCCTTCAAGTTTAGGTGGTCAAGGATGTGGCCCCGGACCACATGGAAATCTTTGGCCAATACTTTCCCACAGGCAGCACATTTCAGCTCTGGGGAGGCTGCTCCTGAAAAGACACCCAGCTTCCCTGGCAGGGGATCATTGGGGTGGACAATGATGTTGTTCTCAAATATTCCATCCCGTCGGTGAAGGGTCAGCTGCCACTGGGTAAAGAACTTAGTTTCACACATGTCGCAGGAGAAAAGGAAAATACCAATGTGGGACAGGACATGGGTTACCCGGGAGTTTCGGTCCTGGAAGTGGGTCTCACAGACCTTGCAGTTGCCCGTCAGCAGGTCCACGTGGTCCCGAGCATGCTGCCGGATCAGTTGAATGTTGGGCTCTAGAACTTTCTTGCACACCTGGCAGGGCATGGCCTTATTCTCCCGATTGTCATTCTCTCCAAAAGTCAGCTCATCCTCACTGTCATCACTCAGCTCAATCACCTCCTCAGCTGTGCCTATATCCTCAGCAGGGTCTTCAAACTGCAAGTCATCATCCCCCAGGTCCTCGAGCTGGAGCTCATCCATCTGCCCAAAGCCTGGATCTTTGGAGTGCTCACTATTGCTCAGACAGGAGTTGGTCTCAGTGGTAATGTCTACTGCATTGTCAGGGGTGAGGAAGCTGTTTTTACTGAAGTCTCCATTGCTTTGAACTTTGTATGGCTGGCAGGAGCTGGTGCTGGTCTGGATGCCCGTGCTGACAGTGCCTAGGACTGGCTGGGTCATCATGCTAGGAACGGACGTGAAGGGAGCAGGGGTGTCATGGTCTTCTGTCTTTGGTGGTGGTGGTGGCGGTTGCAGCAGAAGCAGGCTATGGTTAGCATCACTGGCAACATTCCTCTCTTCCTCTTTATAGCTCCCTCCAGCATCACTGGGCAACACATAGTTTCTATCAGCACCAAGGTGGTCCCCACCAGCTCGGAGTTCTCCAAGGGGATGGGCAGGTTCTGCCGAAGGACAACTCAGGGTACCAGAGTGGCTCTCATTGGTGCTGGTCAGGGGCTTGGCCCTGGCAGTGCTCTCTAGGTCAGGAAAGGTAGAGTGACAGGCCTGGAGGAGGTCCTCCATACCCAGACGCTCAGCCACCTCGTAGATGACCCCAACATTGATCAGGTCTGTGAAGAGTTCTGATGTGTAGACAAAGCTCAGAACCTTCTCAAAGTTGGCAGGGGTGATGAAGTCCACCACATAGGTCCTGGCAGCATCAAGCCCAGTATTCAGGAAGAGGTTCTGGAAGTAGCCAGCTGCACAGGCCAGAACAGCCTTGTGGGCTGGGAAGGAGCGGCTCCCCACCACAATGGTGACGTCGCACATGGTCTCTGAGAGCCGGCACTTGTTGAGTTCCTTCAGCAGGTTGTTGGGGTGGTTGGTGCTTTGCAGTTTGATCCTCATGCCCATCTTAGCAGCTCCTATGAAATTACCTCCTTATCAGCACAGTTAATCTGTGGACAGCAAGAGAAAAAGATGGATGGCCAAACACATCCGTGCAAAAGAGAGGCTATACAGGAGAAAATACCACCACTCTGAATGTTTCCAAGCCCCGGGTGGGGATCAGGGGTAAACTGGCATGGAGAGTTCCTCCATTATGACAAGACAAGGACATCTCCCCCTGTATATACTCAAAGAGTTAAGACAAAAACCAAAAGGATTGATGACAATCTGATAGCTTGGTCTTAAGCTGGTGCCTAGAGACGAACTAGAGGCATTCCCTCGGACACAATCTTATACTTCATTACCAGAGCCACTGGATCAGATTTCTCTATTAATTTCCTCCCAAATACAAGCTTTCCTACTTCATTGAGCATATATTCTTTTCCCTCATGATGCCAAATGCCATGCACATGCTTGAACACAACTATCAAAGCTCCACTAGCTACTGAGGAACAGGTAAGTTAGTTCCATCTTTTAGCTTTGTCATTGCTGTGTCTTCAACCTCTCAATCAATCTCTAAATAAATCTCACGTTCTTGAATCCCCATCTCTCTCTGCCTATACTACATACCTGCTCTCTGGCCTTTAGATAACCCAGTTAGATAACCCAGAGCCATCACAGTCCCTGTATTCTGTGAAGTTAAAACACTCAGAATGCACAGCAAAGCAAAGCAGAACACAACTGTGGTAGTACTTAATATTATTTTAATATGTTGTATTCTTTTTGGCCACCCTTTTCGGGGTTTATATTTTGTTGGCCCTGCACTAACATATATTTACTTGATGCCGCAAGAAAGACTTCTAATTATACAGATAAGACTCCTAGAGGCTTGTTCACTACCACTTTCTGCCCTTTCTGACTCCTGCACGACTAAGGAAGAAGAGCTACTTGAATCCCTGTTCAGTCTCACAACTGTGCGCAACGCAGCCCCTTTCTCCATCTCTCCAGATTCTACCAACAACTCCCAACTTTTTCTGGGGCCCAGGAAGAATCTGAGTATTGTGGGGTACCGGCCAAGCATCTCCCGGGCCCTGCTGGCCACCCCTGAACGATCGGCGGGTCGCAGCGCTGGGCAGCCAGAGTGGAGGGTGCGAGAGGGGGAGGCTGGGAACTTCCGAGGACACCCCAACAATCTCCTGGCGCCGCGGTCTCCCCTCCGGAGACTCGCATCTGGGAGGGAAGGGCGCTGCATCGGCTGGGGCGCTCCCTCTGGAGGCACCGAACGCCTCGGTCCCTCCACAAACAGCGCAGGGCTCACCCGGGTGAGCCTGGCGGGGGCACGGGGCTGAATAAGGGGCCAAGGGAGGA
>NW_012103499.1:664618-681770 GCF_000951045.1 Mandrillus leucophaeus
GCCCCCCGACGGCGGGGCCGGGGCCGGGCCCCTACTCGCGCGAGGGGTGCAGGAGCTTCCAAGTCCCCAGGCCTGGCTTTTTCTAAGCGCTGATCCACTGTGTGGGGGACTTGGTGCCTGAAGAGTGAAAAACCCTATCCAAACTCTCTTCGCCTCCCCTATTCTTCGCTCACAGTTCCAAAAGCTTCTCTTCAGAACATCTACTATGGGCATTTTACAAAAAGTTGTAAGATTGTTTGATCACTATATATCTCCTCCACTAGGCTGTGGGCTTCCTGGATCAGGGATCTGTGGCTTTGCACACTGCGGCACGTCCACACTGACTGCTACCACACTTCTTGGCACAATAAGTGCTTAATACATTAAGCCTGCTTGAATGAACGAAGGAGCACTTGAGGGCTAGACTGCTACTACTGGACCCTTCTGGTAATCCTCTGCTGTCCCTCCTTCCACCCAGGTGGCCAAATGAAGAAAGTCACAGGATCTCACTGTACGTTGGCACCCCAGGCCTGTTTCCTGAAGCCTGCCCTCCCCAACTCTGTGTAGAACTCGATCACTCTTCCTCCCAAATCATCTTCTCAAATGCTGCTGCCCAAGAATTGTCATCAAACCAAAACCATTGGCCGGGCGCGGTGGCTCAAGCCTGTAATCCCAGCACTTTGGGAGGCCGAGACGGGCGGATCACAAAGTCAGGAGATCGAGACCATCCTGGCTAACACGGCGAAACCCCGTCTCTACTAAAAACACAAAAAATTAGCCGGGCGAGGTGGCGGCGCCTGTGGTCCCAGCTACTCGGGAGGCTGAGGCAGGAGAATGGCGGGAACCCGGGAGGCGGAGCTTGCAGTGAGCTGAGATCTGGCCACTGCACTCCAGCCTGGGGGACAGAGCGAGACTCCGTCTCAAAAAAAAAAAAAAAAAAAACCAAAACCACCTACACTGCCAGCCCCACCCACCACCACCAAAGACATTAGAAGTATTGGTCATGTCACCCTCCCTCCCTCGGTACAGAGGAAGCTCTTAGGCTCCAGGATCCTTCAGTTTCATCCTCTCTCCCATCCCATCCCAGTCACTGCCTGAGAATAGCTTGCAGCCAAGGACAAACTCCCAGGACAGGTGCATGGTAGGGTTCAGTAATTCCTTGATGGATAAATGGAAAGGAAGGGACACACTGAATGTCGCCAACAGATCTAAGCCAGTTTGGCCATTCAGCAATTGTCCGTTCTCTTGATGAATTTGGGAGATTGTGTGTCCTTCTTTCCACAACCTCACTAACTGGTGGTAGATTATACTGAAAGCAAGCACTATACCAAATGTTGCCAAACATGTAACATTTGTTAGCCAGGAGACACAAAAACAGCCATACAACTGTTCTTATAGTTTGGGGATGAGGCATCTCACTTTACCATCTAGTGAAAGGGTCACTTAGAGGCTGACACAATGTTTCAGTGGCAGGCCCAGCTCTCACGGTTGTGCAAGGGAACGGAGTCTCCCTAAAGTGGAATATCACACAGCCAGCAGGTCCAGACCTCCAGCATGACTCTGGAGACAGAGGGCTGCTGGGCTTGCAAGGGCCTGGGCCTGTTCAGTCTTTCTAACCACCTGCCCCAGCCATCTCTGGAGGGTTGACCCCAATAAACTTCACATGAAAACAAAGCATCCAAAAGACGCAGGTGAAAGTATATACCACTTATACTGAAGTCTTTTTAAAGTAAATCACCATATAGTCACAATAACAAACATATACAAAGTTAAATGGAGAAGAAAGGGCCAGGAATTTAGTCAAGGTCTTGTGGACCAGATCTCTTAAGGCATCAACCATTTTACAACAGGAAAGGGAAGATCAGGATCCCTTCACACATTCTTCAAGTACAAACACAGGAATCTAACTTAACATTTGTCTTCATTTTTTCCAGGAGTCCCCAGTACTGCAATTTTTGTCAGTCCCACTAGAGAGCAATCTTTCTGCACTTACGTTCCTACTTGCAAAGCAATTTTCTCATCTCAGCCTATATGCCTAACTCCCACTAAGTCTGAGCAGAACCAACTCTTATAGCTTTCATGACCCAAAGAAAGTCCCTAGACTCTGCTTAAGTGTCCCCCGTTTTAAGCCCTATAGATAGATAATTTTGAAAAGTCAAAGAGATGACTTACTGGAAAAAGGGTCTAGGCTCTGGGGTGGGAGCATTCTTTGACCTCTGGCTATAAAGCTGACATAAGTAATACTAAGGTGAGTGTTCCCTCCTTTCACCACCCCCCCCCCCATACAGCTGTCATTCCAAAGTGGCCCCAAGTCAGGCTGTAGGAAGACAGAACTTTCACTAGAATGAAAGGGCTGCAGGAAGTGGCCTCTGGCTCTGTGGCCCTGTCCCTACACTGCCTTGGGAAATCTATGTGTCTATGTTTTATCAGTGCAATTCAAGGGCATAACCAAGGCCCCTGTACCAGGCTAAGATAAGGAGCCTGAGGATTTCACTAGCTGTTCCATTAGGGTACAGAACCCCCCTTGGGATGACGGGCTGTGATACTTGACATCTCAGATTAATAAAAGACACCCATACCCATGCATATACCACATGTAAGTGCCTTACACATTCTGGGGACTGTTAAGTCAGAGCTGCAGGGGCTGGTAACAGGCATATTAGAGAGGAGTCAGAGGAAATAATGTTTTCCCTTTATAATAACTAAGGCAGCCAGTTAACAGTGAAGATATCTGCTCCTCTCTTTCTTGGCCTCAGTAGTAACTTCCCTGTCCACACCCTGTCCTAGCTGGATCAAGTTCTGTTTGCTTGTCCACAGCCCTGCTAAAGTGTAAACTCTCTGTATGAGTCATCATTTCATCCCCAGGATCTGTCACAGAACCCAGGCTCAGCATTTGGAGACAGAAAAATTGTATAGTGTTATAGATTCATCCTCCTCTGTGGCTGGGTCTCTGCACAGCCTTGGTCCTCACCTCCTTCTCTAATTAAGTAGGGTCAGATTCAGGAATGGATGTCTCCCAGGCCCATCCTAGTAATACAAGTCATTCTGAATATATCTTTTCTTTTTCTTTTTCCTTTTTTGTTTTTTGTTTGTTTGTTTGAGATGGAGTTTTCTGCTCTTGTTGCCCAGGCTGGAGTGCAGTGGCGTGATCTCGGCTCACTGCAACCTCCGCCTCCCGGATTCAAGCGATTCTCCTGCCTCAGCCTCCCAAGTAGCTGGAATTACAGGCATGCACCACCACGCCCGGCTAATTTTTGTATCTTTAGTAGAGATGGGGTTTCACCATGTTGGTCAGGCTGGTCTCGACCTCCTGACCTCGTGATCCACCCACCTCAGCCTCCCAAAGTGCTGGGATTACAGGCGTGAGCCACCAGGTCCAGCCTGTTTTTTCTTTATCTAAAACTGGTCTGTGAAAATATTTATGTGTTAGAAACCATCTTCCAAATTCATGTGTTTATTTTAATTACTAAATAAATCTGATACTCATTGTGCAAAGCACTGTGTAAGGCACTGTTCACGAAATAGATATATACAAAAAGATACGTAAAGTTATTTACATTTAAATATGAAGTGTGTGTATCATAAGTATGTGTGTATTTACCATGTAGCTGGAAGAGTCAAGGAACAGAAAAACCCACTAACCAAATGAGTAAACACACACATCACATCATCCATATGAAAAAATCCTTTATTGTTGAGGAGTAGAGAGAGACATTATATTTTTAATGTAGGACACTACAGGAACTGTAGGGGATTCTATAGTCAATGCCCACTGGGATTGGGGATATTCGCTATGCAGTTTCCACACCAGGGTCAGGTAGAAAAGACGGAGAAGGAGTCAAAGCACAAGAATGTTACAAGAACAGGGAAGAGAAAGGGTAACAGGAGTGTGTGCACCTGGGGATTGGGACAGGGAAACAGGTCTTCCTAATGCAGTCCAGGAGTCCGGAAGTGGAGTGCTGAGGACAAAAAACAAACAAACAAACAAAAAACACTGAAATCACATCTTATGTCCTGTAAAAAAAAAAACTCCCACTAAAACCTGCTGGGGCAGCAGGAGAGAAGGGGAGGGGCGTTTGTGCGAGAGGAAAGAACAAGAGTCTTGACCCTTAGCCTGCCCTGCAGGCTTTGGGCCTGAGGATGGAACTCTCCTAGCAGCAGGTACTTGCACCTTCCCAGCTGCCATATTTACATTACTCTACACACCTGTGTGCATGGCCAGTGGGGCCCATGCGGACCAAAGAAGTAGGAACTAAGTTCATGTCATCCTGGCACCCCCATGAGCCAGACATACACACAGCCCTGTCCAAGGTGCCCTACTAGGAATGCTCCCCTTGCCTTATCCAGTTCCTCCTCTTCCCAGAAACCTCCTAGAGAAAGGACAGGCCCAGGGATTACTTCCTTTTTCTTTTTTTTTGAGACGGAGTCTTGCTCTGTTCCCCAGGCTGGAGTGCAGTGGTGGCGCGATCTCGGCTCACTGCAAGCTCCGCCTCCCAGGATCATGCCATTCTCCTGCCTCAGCCTCCTGAGTAGTTGGGACTACAGGCGCCCGCCACCGCGCCCGGCTAATTTTTTTGGTATTTTTAGTAGAGATGAGGTTTCACCGTGGTCTCGATCTCCTGACCTTGTGATCCGCCCGCCTCGGCCTCCCAAAGTGCTGGGATTACAGGCGTGAGCCACCGCGCCCGGCCTACTTCCTTTTTCAACAGTTTCACATGAATGAAATCAGATGACACAATGATCTTTGCTGATCCATCTCATGTAATCTTTAAATGCCGGCTCCCAGAAACCTTATGTCCTATTCTGCCTGACACCTAACAGGTTGGGAATGCTCCCTCAGTGGTAAGATTATGAAGGCTGCAATTATAGGACCCTCTGAAAGAGCCTGGATGCACAAACAAGCATTAAAAGTAGATTTCCACAATACACTTGTTTTTGCCATTTGTATAAAATGCTATAGCAAAATTGCACTGTAATTATCTTTATGGCCAGTGCATAACGCTGGAGGAGAGTATGTCATCCAGATATAGCTGCTTGTATAATTATCTGGCCATTGGCAGGACTGAAATAACCATCTAATGAGAGCAAAATGATACAGTAACTACCATGTAATCAGCGAGTTACAGTTATTATAGCTCTTTGTGCCCTCTCACCCAACACTAAATGGGGGGCCAGACCCAGTCTCTGGTCCCAGGAATTCATGCACAGGCAGCATCATCAAGCACCAGCTCCTTGGGTCTTGGGCATGCCACCTTGAGACCAATGAGTATGGGTAACAGGGACACAGGAAGAAAGGCAGGAGGCTATTCATGATTAAGAGCCTTCCCAATTCCTCTCCCTCTCGTTTTCAGTCCCCCCGCCCCACTTCTTTGGAAGCTAGTGAAAAGAAAGCCATTGGCAGAGCTGCTATTGCTATGTGTGGTAAGACAGTGTCAAGGCGGAAGGTTCGTGTTTTGACTAGACACTTCCCTGGGGGACTCTCACACTCGCATACCAAGTGAGGAATCTGTCAGCCCACTCAGGCCTGGGGTCTAGACAGAGCTAGTCAGGGGAAACATTAGGACATCCCCCACACCCCCCAGACTGGGACAATTATTATAAAATTGGCACACAGCACTATGCACCCGGCACTGTTCTGAACACTTTATCTATACTCAATCCTCAAAACCACAACCCTGCGAGATACTATTATCACTTTTATTTTTCAGATGAGGAAACTGAGGCACAGGAGGGTATGTAACTTTGCCAAAAAGATACAGATAGAGTGGCAGATCCAGGATTCACATTGAGGCCATGTTCCTATTCATTACGCTAGAGAGAGAGATTCAGATATGGTTTCCTGCTACTCCGATTAGATTTCAGAGCTCCTTGCATTTCTTCCTGAATCATCCTTGTGTATGACTACCCTCTGGACCCAGTAACCCAGGATTCTGAGTGATCCAAAAGGCTCAGCCTGCCTGGGAGGCAAATGCTTGCCTGTGAATTGGTTGTGGTATTTGTAATTATCAGATAATAATCTCTCCATCTTTTTGCATAGATCACAAAAGAATGAAGTCCAAACAATAGAAGTTACCCATCAGAGAAGCCCCTCTCTCCTCATCTCCCAACACTCACTCCTGCTCAATAGTCAGCTGAGGTCCATGATCCAGAGGAAAAAGATGAAAGACGGGAGGATGTGTACACACACACACACACACACACACACACACACATACACATGCCTCTAAGTGTCTTTGTGTTTGACCGACAGTGTGCTGGGCACTGGCAGTGTATTTCAGGGCAAATCTATGAGCTTTAATACCTGTAGCATGTGAGGAAATGCACAGCTGGCAATCCCCACAGCCCCCTCCCCAGTCCCCTCTCCCCTCTCTAATGAACAATCCTTACTTCATTCTGCTCTCGGGGGATACTTGAGGGTGCCAAAGCTGGGGACGTTCTCTTGATTCACATCAGTAGGAGAGTCTAGGGTAAAGCGAACAGTGTAAGTAAGAGGGATCTTTCTGAATGTGAACTACACCCTGATCCAACAGCAAAGGGCTGGCTATGAAGGGCAGCGTTCAAAGACAGAGTTGGGAGACTGGGGAGAAGCAGAGTCTCCCTGTCCTTCCTCCCAACTACAGCAGGTCTACCTTATAAAGGTCTCCGCTCCTCTGTTCCCAGGGAAGGCTTGCCTGTGGATCCAAGCTGATTGGGATGAAGGGGCCGAGGAACCCTCACTGAAGGTAAGAAAGGTCCTGTCTTTCCCTCTGGTGAATAATATGGGGCACGTGACTTCTATCATACTCTGCCAGTACCCTAAGCCCTTCCACTCTACCCCCACACACTCCTACCTGGCTTGACGCTCCTCTTGCCCATCAGTCCCACAAAGAAGTCATGCATGTCACCTGCAGAAAAGGGCCAACATTGTCAGCAGTGATTATGAGAAAGTGATGCATCTTCCCAGACATGGGTCAATACTTCTGAGACTGGGTTTCTGGTCTCTGTTCATTTTTCTTGTCAAAGCATGACTCCTCACAGTTAGCACGTGTCTCCCCTAAACCCACTCTCTCTGCCCACCTTTCCTTCCTCCACATTTCAAGAATTTTCTGCTCTAGCAGGTGCCTGACTTGGAATCTTCAGGGCCACCAAGAGATCCTCTTGTTTTCCAATGACCAACCAGCAGAGGGAGAGTCCACTATTCCCCTCACACCAGCTTCTTCCTAGTTCTGGATGGCCTCTCCCTTTCAGGAAAGGTTGGCTGAGCAGTGGGAGCTGGCATATTGTTTGTACCAGGTGAGAAGGGGCTGGACAAAATGGCCCCTGGGCCCAATGCCCCACAGAGCTCTGGGAAAGTGGCAAGAGATAGGGAGGGAGAAGAGGCTACTCACGTTTTTCGGGAGATGTTGATTCCTTAGGATCTGTGAAACCAAGAACAAATGTCTAAATGGGGAGTGAAGTTGGACAGTGATGAGAGGGGGTTCAGATCACAACCCTCACCGATTCACTAAGCTATCCCCCATCTCCCTCCCATCTGAAAGGATCTCCCAGGCCTCTCATCTTCAGAATCCTGCCCCTCACTCCCCTCTCTCCTAGGGCCGCCTCCTACCTGTGCTAGCCTGGCTCATGGCTTTGAGCAATCCCTCCAGAGATGAGTGGCTTTTGAAGAGTCTCTGGAGTAGCTGGTAGAGATCCAGATCCCTCTAGGGAAGAAACAAAGAGGGCTGAGGCAGGAGGCTCCCACCCAGATCCACTCATCCTTTTCCCACAAGAAACAGCCTCTTCCTGAGCCCATCCTGAATCCGATACCAGATTTCTTTCAGAATTTCCTCTGGTTCACACTGGACGAGAAGTAGGTGCTCCAGGAGCGACCTGTGGACCAACAGCAACACCAGCACTATGCAGAGCCTGTTAGAAATGCAGACTTTTGGTCCTACCCCAGACCTCCTGAGACAGAATCTGCATTTTAAGCAGCCCCCTAGGTGATTCACAGGCATGGTAAGGTTAGAGGCGCACATCTGCCCCTGATTCCCCCACTCTGCACGATGTCCACGGATGTTTCTCTCCCTGTTTTCCACCGCCTCTTTCTCTATTCTCCATGGCTTTCTGCCTCTAGTTTTCTCTCCCTCTCCCTTTTCGGCCCTAGGTCTAGAATTCCAGGAAGGCAACATGCTCAGAAGGCATGTCTTCTCTCCACAACTGAACCCCAAGTTCTAGAGCTGCTGCCCAGCACGGGCTCTTGATTGTCCCTGTGATTTTTTTTTTTTTTTTTTTTAGCAACTTGGGCACAGCAGGGTGGTGGGCACACACCACACAGCCAGTTAATTGCAACTGCAGAGAAACAATAACAGTGATCATGGCTGGAGATTTTCACCTCAAATCTCAAGTCTTGGCAGTGCCTCTCTTTCCAGAAGCCATGCATCCTTGGGCTGTTGTGCACACACAGAAGTGCATTTACACAGAACGCACCCCTACACATACCAACGCAGTTGCCTAGGCACACCTATATACTATCCTCTTCCTGCCCCAATTTCTCTCATCCTTACAGACTCTCAGGGAGAAGGGGTAGGACGGCAATCCCTCTCATTCATTGACCAAGAGGGGCAGAGGGGACATCTCATTGGCCAAAGTCCTGAAACAAGTTTGTCTCAGAAAAACCCAGATATTCTAACTATCCTGGGCTGGAACTTTGTGGCTCCAAACGGTGTCCAGCCCATACTTGGCACTCCCTGGGCCTGGGTTTTTTTTTTTTTTTTTTTTTTTTTTAATGGTTCTGGCCTTTTGGATATGGCACAACCACTGCCACCTGCAAGGCTACCCTGGCAATATCTCCCTTGGCCCAGCATGTGGCGTTCAGGCAGCCACTTTTCCCAAATTGTTGAATACTCTGCCCACCTCCTGTAATGAGATGCTAAACAGATTTGAGCTGAAGAGGCAGTTAAACTTCATGCATTGAATTTGTAATAAGTCCCACCCGTAATCATCTTAAAAGCATTTGTATCGATGTAATTGCTGTCATTTCAAAACCTTGAAAAGACTCCCTCCCTATTCTCCCCCTGTATCCCTACCCTGACAATTCCTATTCTTTTTCGTAGAGGAACTGTGGAAATCGAGGTTCAACCTGGGTTTTTTGCTGTTGTTGTTTTCCTATCCTGACTAAGCAGAGGATAGAGGCAGGCAAGGGAGAAAAGAGAAGGAAGGGGTTGGGATCTTAGAAGCACCTGAGGTTACTGGGAGTGGATGAGCAAAAGATAAGGGAATTTATTTGCATTTTGAAAATAAAACAATATACATAACTGATAGGTAAAATAGCACACAAATGACCATTTGGGAAAGAAATTCTGACTGTTTCATACCATCCAGGGAGTAGAAGGGATCTGTCCCTTGCAAAGGGGTCTGAGGTAGACCATAGAGAGCCTTAGACCACCCTAGCTCACCCCTCACAGTACCATCCAATCACCAAGTCTCCCATCAATCAACCTACCAAACAACATATTTGTAGGGCACCTTTTATGTACAAGGTGTCAAAGACATGCAGAGATACAGAGACACAAACACAGCTGGAGATAGTGGGAACATGAGAGGACCAGAGAAACAAAGAAATCGAAAGGGAGGAAAAATGCTCTCTGATGGACAACCCACCCACCCCAGCTTCCTCACTACAGCTGTCCAGACAGGCAGAGTCCCAGGTTCCCGTGATGTCCCCAGTACTCTGCCCGGTGAGATTTACCTTGCTGTGGCCCCCACCAGGAACCATCTCCTCCTGTGGCTCCTTACAGACAGCCCCAAAGCTCTGAGCTAGGCTGAAGGTCAGGATGGCTGTGAATAGCAGCATGATCCTCATGGTGCCTGGGAGAGCAAAGGGACAGGACTCAGGTAAGGGAGAGAAGAGGAAGATACAGCGTGGGTGAAGGCACAAGAGACATTCATTACCAGCAGCTTGGCTTGACCCTGCTTCCCCAGCCCCCAACTCCACTGTCCAAGCCCTGGTCTGGAGAGAGGGTGGAAAGTATATCTGAGAAGGGGGTAGAGCCCTTGGGCTTAGTTTCCCCGCTCCCCCACCAGACATCTCCCCCGGAGATGTGCAGTGCTATAGTGGTGCCGGGGGACTCTAGCTCCCAAGGAAGATGGTAGATTTATAGGACATGGACTGGTCTGTTTCCTTAGTGAGCTGGAGGAGGGATCCTGGATGCTATTTTCCAGTACTAGATAATCCCAAGACTTAGGCAAAAACTTTCTGGTATGAAAGAATGAGTCTATAGCCACAGGCTCCAAACACTAACCAGCTCTCGGCCCTACAGGTGCTTTCTGCTCACCTTCCCAGTCCCCTGCTCCCCTATCAGAGGCTGCCATCTGCTTTATTCCCTCCTGACGCTGGCCCCTGTCCCCTGGTGCCAGCTCCAGTCCATCCATCATTCTCCCGACCGCCTACCTGTGGAGCAGCTCTGTGCCAGGGGCTGGGTGGTCTGGCAGGATCAGGGAACTGGCTGGGAGCGCTGCCTGCTACCCTCACACACTGGTGCTGCCGGTGCTGCTGCAAAGAGAGAAACCGAGTGGAGGGGATCTAGGAAGGCTGCAGTCACTCAGTCCCAGCTCCCTGATAAAGGCTCTGGGTGGGTCTAGGGGAGCTGAGGGGAGGGGCTGAGAGTCACCAATCCCAGGGTGGCTGGAGGGGAGGCGGGGAGGCTGCCGGGGGGAGGAGGATGCAGAAGCAGCCACACACACAACACACACATACCCCACAGACCCAGCAATAAGCCCATTTCCTAACAGCACCCGAGCTGGCTGCTGTGTATGGTTTGTGTATGGTTTGATACTGTACAATACCCCAAAATAAAGGCCTCAACAGCAGCCTCAGAAGCAGAAGTTTTTATCTGACCCCCTCCTGTCCTCTTGTCACTCAGTTACATTCTCCCCCAAGACCAGCTATAAAAACCAGAACCCCTTTTCCCCACAGCCAGCCATAAAGCCTAAAATTACTCTATGTAAAAACTGGCCAAAAAAATTATCTGACCAGCCGAGAGTGGTGGCTCACGCCTGTAATCTCAGTACTTTGGGAGGCCAAGGCGGGCAGATCATGAAGTCAAGAGATCAAGACCATCCTGGCCAACATGGTGAAATGCTGTCTCTACTAAAAATACAAAAATTAGCTGGGCACGGTGGTGCATGCCTGTAGTTCCAGCTACTCAGGAGGCTGAGCCAAGATTGCACCACTGCACTCCAGCCTGGTGACAGAGCAAGACTCCATCTAAAAAAAAAAAAACCTCAGAAAAGATGACACTCACCCCTTTTTTGGGGTCTTCTAATTTCGTTGTGGAGTTTCAAGAGTCATGGGCAGATTCTTCTCAGGTCTAAAACTCTGCTCTCTTCTACACTACATTACCTAATCTCTTTGGTTTTTGAGGATGCCAAAAATAAATAACTTTGTATTATTTAAAAAACCAGGCCGGGCGCGGTGGCTCAAGCCTGTAATCCCAGCACTTTGGGAGGCCGAGATGGGCGGATCAGGAGGTCAGGAGATCGAGACCATCCTGGCTAACACGGTGAAACCCCGTCTCTACTAAAAATATATATATATACAAAAAACAAAAAACAAAAAAATAAAACTAGCCAGGCGACGTGGCAGGCGCCTGTAGTCCCAGCTACTCGGGAGGCTGAGGCAGGAGAATGGCGTAAACCCGGGAGGCGGAGCTTGCAGTGAGCTGAGATCCGGCCACTGCACTCCAGCCTGGGCGACGGAATGAGACTCCGTCTCAAAAAACAAAAAAATAAAACTAGACGTATAGCTAGTCATATATAATAACTAGATAAAAAATACAGTTTTAGAGATGACTTATGACAGTTATTCACAACAAATTATTACTACTATACACGGCTACTTATTTCTTTGTGCATTTAAATTTTTAAACACATGGTTTGGGGCACCTAAGGACAATGAAAGCACTCACCATTGAGGATGAAACTCCCATTAAAAATAGGCTAAGCATGCAGGGCGTGGTGGCTCACGCCTGTAATCCCAGCACTTTGGGAGACCGAGGTGGGCGGATCACTTGGGGTCAGAAGTTCAAGACCAGCCTGACATGTTGAAACCCCATCTCTACTAAAAATACAAAAAATTAGCTGAGTGTGGTGGTGGGTGTCTGTAATCCCAGCTACTCAGGAGGCTGAGGCAGGAGAATCGCTTGAATCTGGGAGGCAGCAAGCCGAGATCACGCCATTGCACTCCAGCCTGGGCAACAGAGCAAGACTCCACCTCAAAAAAAATAAAAATAAAAATAAGCTAAGCACAGAGTGGGCTAATCGGCACTGGGCTGCCTGCCAGCCTTGGGGGAGCATCTTTACAGTGGGGCACTCAATAAAAATGCCACACATCTTGTCCCATGACATTTCCCTCTTTGGGGGGGCCTAGGATTCAATATAAAAATGGGATCCTTGATGGGTGAGGATCTGTATTCTGCCTTCCAGCTATGCCTGCTTTACACATTTAAATATAAGGCCCTAAAAACTATGTTTTCTTCCCCCTGTTTATTAAAGGGTTCCACCCTAAAGTCAATAATCTAATTAAAAAACAAGCTAGTTAAAAAGCCCAAAATACAACTTTCTAAAAAAAAAAAAAAAAAAAAGTGGCTCACGCCTGTAATCCCAGCACTTTGGGAGGCTGAGGCAGGTGGATCACAAGGTCAGGAGTTTGAGACCAGCCTGACCAACATGGTAAAACCCCATCTCTACTAAAAATACAAAAATTAGTTGGGCGTGGTGGCACACACCTATAATCCCAGCTAGTCAGGAGGCTGAGGCAGGAGAATGGCTTGAACCCAGGAGGCGCAGGTTGCAGCGAGCCGAGATCACACCACTGCACTCCAGCCTATTGGCAGAGATAGACTCCGTCTCAAAAAAAAAATTACCTGACCTACGTTATTTGACTTAGGTCATAAGACCTCCATTCCAGAATTCCAGAGAGGGTCCTGCCCCACACCCAGAAGGAAGGAATGAGAGAGGCCAGGAGGAATCTCAACAGACAGGCCTTGCTGGGTTTCCCCACTCAATCTGTTAACATTAGATCATGCCCTTTCTGTCCCATCATACTTCTACACAGTTGTCCGTACTTGGTTAAACCTACACATAAAAATAGACAATTTCCCCTATAGCTGCAAGGCTTCATTCTAAAGGCTCCCATTCATATTAAATAAATTTGTATGCCTTTTTCCCTATTAATCTGCTTCATGTCAGTGATTTTCACTGAAACTTTAGGGGGCCAAGACCACAGTTTGGCATCACAAATAAGACCACCAAAGCTACTGTGCTTTTCTGGAAGCCGCAGAGAAGGAAATACAGGAACCTGACAAGCCAGCAGAAGAGTAAGAATTTCCTGCCAGACTCCCAGTTTTCCAGTTTTCCTCTCTCTCTCTCTGTGGACTCTGGATGAGTGGACAGTAAAAATCATTGTTTTCCTTTTCCTTTCCAAATGTAAGATTAATGAGAGAACAGGTTTTGTGTGTGACTAACCTTGGTATAGTGAGTCTGATATATTTTTTAGTACTTTGTGTTATGAGTATTCATATTGTTTGACCCCGTTCCTTTCTTATTTAATTTATTTTATTTTTTTCGAGACGGAGTTTCACTCTGTCGCCCAGGCTGGAGTGCAGTGGCCGGATCTCAGCTCACTGCAAGCTCCGCCTCCCGGGTTTACACCATTCTCCTGCCTCAGCCTCTCCAGTAGCTGGGACTACAGGTGCCCGCCACCTCGCCCAGCTAGTTTTTTGTATTTTTTAGTAAAGACGGGGTTTCACCGGGTTAGCCAGGATGGTCTCGATCTCCTGACCTTGTGATCCGCCCGTCTCGGCCTCCCAAAGTGCTGGGATTACAGGCGTGAGCCACCGCACCCGGCCTGACCCCGTTCCTTTCAGAAATAGCTTTTTTGTTGTTGTTGCTGCCATTTTCCTTTGTTTTTGTCTTTGTCTTTTGGTGTTCTGTCATAAGGAGGGGTACCCTAGGCTAGAAGAGGCCTGCAACCCACTGTTTGAGCAGGCCCCGCAAACCAGTCAGTTTCGTGGTTCTGGTTAGACTGATTTCTGTTACGACAAACTTTGCTGCCAGTCCCTGAAATAAAAACAGGGTGAGAGGTTTCCCTCTTGTCTTATGTCCTTGAGAGCATGACGTGACTAGATGGGGATATTCCCGCTTGGTCTCCACCATCCAAAGGATGTGATTTTTGGGGTAACATCACAGCCAGTATGAAAAGATTGGGAGCCCAAGACATGTCTTTTCAAACATTCCAAGCTCCTAGAGGAGTTTTGTCTCACAAGGTCTCATCCCTCCTGGGCTTCTGTCTTCTTTGACATAAAGAAACCTTTGGATTAAGTCGCTATTGGAATTAAATACCCCATTAAAAAATCTAATTGTCAATGGTCAAAAGATAAATCCTTTAGACTAAAATTCCTAAATTAAAAAAAAAAATCACTTGTTCTAAAGAATTGATAGAAAGACCAAATTAAAAGGACACATAATAGTGTCATACTATCCTTAAAACTTGTCTTGATTAAAGCATGAAAACCTGACCTAAAACAATTACACTCAAACTGCCATTTTGGATTCCATACAAAATTAACAATGGAGGCTGTTCCATTTTACAGTTTAATAATTAAAATTCCCGCCGTGGCTTAGGGTTTCCTTCCTAATCAGAAATCAGTCCTTTTCAGCTTAAAATTTATGTGATTTTTAAAATATCAGCATTTGTCCCAACTAAAATCTGGTAACAAGAGATTTAAGGCAAAGCACAGTGGCTCACACTTGTAATCCTACCACTTTAGGAGGCCAAGGCGGGCAAATCGCTTTAGCCCAGAAGTTCCCTGGGCTTGAGACTAGCCTGGGTAACAGGGCGAAACCCCGTGTCTACAAAAAGTTTTACAGGGGGAGAGAGAGAGAGAGAAATTTAAAAGAATTTTTGTTAAAGAGCTCCATGGTTAGAAGTCAGCTTAATTAAAAGCTAATATTCAAGCTATGTGTATATTTTTACAGCCTTCCTGTGTTTTCTCTTTAAATCCTATTTAAACAAATTTTGTTCAGTCGACTAAAATCTTTTTTTAAAAATGTGCTTGATGTCTCTATTCACTTCCTTTCTTAAAATCTATTCTCCCGTTCACTTTTACTCCACCCTATTCCTCCTTCCTCTTTGCCATCTCCAATACCACATTTAAAAAAAATCTAGAAAAGACTTCTAATGACTCAGACTCCTTAAAAAACTCAGAGAAGACCGGGCGTAGTGGCTCATGCCTGTAATCCCAGCACTTTGGGAGGCCGAGGCAAGTGGATCACCTGAGATTGGGAGTTCGAGATGAGCCTGGCTAGCATGGTAAGACCTGGTCTCTACTAAAAATACAAAAATTAGCCGAATGTGGTGGTGCACAGCTGTAATCCCCACTACTCAGGAGGTTAAGGCAGAAGAATCGCTTGAACCCGGGAGGTGAAGGTTGCAGTGAGTGGAGATCGTGCCACTGCACTCCAGCCTGGGCGACAGAGCGAGACTCCGTCGCAAAACAAAACAAAACAACAACGACAACAACAACAAAAGATGCCATTTGTAAGGGCATCTCCCTCTCTCACCCAAACCTCCAAAACCTTTTAGAATAGAAAAGACAATGGCTTAAAATTTAGATAACTTTACCTTTATTTAGATCTAAATTCTATGCCTTTGAAACATACATTTTCTACCTCATTTCACCTAAAAGTCATGTCTTAGAGATACAAGTTTAGAGTTGCCTAGTTAATAATTAAGACATAAAACAGATAATTACAAAATTGATAGTCTGAAGTTGGGGAAAACTACCTAGAAACTGACAAATAAAAAATCTGGTCTGGCGTAATGCCTCACGCCTGTAATTCCAACACTTTGGGAGGTCAAGTTGGGAAAATTGCTTGAGCCCAGGAGATCAAGACCAGCCTGGGCAAGATGGTAAAAACCCCTGTATCTACAAAAAATACATAAATTAGCCAGGTATGGTGGCACGCACCTGTAGTCCCAGCTAGTCAGTCAGGTAGAAGGATTGCTTGACCCCTGGAGGTCGAGGCTGCAGTGAGCTGTGATGGCACCACTGCACTCCAGCCTAGGTGACAGAAGGAGAATCTGTCTCATTTAAAAAAAAAAAAAAAAAAAAAAAAGGATAAATCTATAAGCTCTACTTCAAGTATTTTGTTAAAAAATAAAAACTTTAACTCAAATGTCTGTTTAATTCACATGACTTTGTAAACCAAAAGTAAAATTCTAAAGCTCCCTAACCATCTGAATGGACCACTCCTCACAGCCAAGGGTATTGTAAACTTAACCTAAAAACTAGGTCAGGCCATGATGGGAAGGGGGAACCAGACCCTCCTCCCTTTTGGAATTAATGATAGAACAGACTTAGTCTGATAAGAAACATACATTCATTTATTCATATATTTTTATTTATTTTTTGAGACAAAAATGCCTTTTACTAAATAACTGATTACTCATATCATATAGAGGCCTGGCTTTGGTGGAAGCCTATCTGCAATACCACTGCCTAAAATGAGACACAACTAATAACTATTTAACTAGACTGGCCTATTCTCAGGACTAAGAGACTAGTTCCATGGCTTATAAGACAATTCACCAACTCAATTTCTGGACTATAACATTTTTTTTTAAATTTTAACCCCGAGGAAATCTGGGGCTCAGAAGACAATACCCTAAAATGAAGGCCTCAGTAGCAACCTCAAAAGCAGAAGTTTTTCTCTGACCCTCTCCTGTCCTCCTGTCGCTGGGTCCCATTCTCCCCCAAGGCCAGCTATACAAACCAGAACCTCTTTTCCCCAAAGCCAGCCATAAAACCTAAAATTACTCTATGTAAAAACTGGCCATAAAAAATTATCTGACCTACCTTATTTGATTTAGGTCCTAAGACTCCCTGCCTCCCCCGTCCAGAGAGGGTCGTGCCCCATACCCAGAAGGAAGGAATGTGAGAGGCGGGAGGAATCTCAACAGGCCTTCCTGGGTTTCCCCACTCAGTCTGTTAACATTACAGCATGCCCTTCTGTCCAGCCATATTGCTACACAGCTGTCCATACTTGTAAAACATAAACATAAAAATTGGCAATTTCAGGCTGGGCACGGTGGCTCACGCATGTAATCCCAGCACTTTGGGAGGCCAATGCAGGCGGATCACAAGGTCAGGAGTTC
>NW_012103499.1:681970-732389 GCF_000951045.1 Mandrillus leucophaeus
TATATATATATATATATATATATATAAACTGGCAATTTCCCCTATATCTTTGGGTCTTCATTCTAAAGGCGCTCATATATACATATTAAATAAATTTATCTCCCTTTTCTCCTATGAATCAATTAGTCTCACGTCAGTGATTTTCAGCAAACTTTTAGGAGGCCACGTGTCTTGGCCCTCACAACACCAATTCCCATGTCTGAGTCCAGTTCAGTAGATGTGGACCCTGGGCCTCTTTCCCCACCTTGTTCATCCAACAGCTCCTTGCCTTTTAACCTTCAGGCTTGACTCCTGGGCTAAAACAGTTTCAGGCAGGCACCCCTCCCCACCTAGGACCACCAGGCTCAGGCCCCTGAGGGTTACAAGGTGAGCTGAGCATCCCCTCCAGTCCTCTCCCGTCCCCCTCCCTGAGGGAGCTGCCCCATCACATTGGTCCTTGTGAGTGTCACACCCCTCCCCTGCTGTTGGGCAAAGAAAGCTCCAGTGTCAGCCTCCCTCCACTCCTCAGCAGTGCTCATGCCTCTCCCACCTCAATCCTTCTTGACCCCTGAATTAACTGGACTTACCTGCATCCTTCTAGAGTTCTTTTATGCTTCCTGATGTAATCTCAGAGAAGATGAACAGAACTCGATAACTGTGCCGCCCCATCCCCTCCCCAGCCTTGATCTCTTTTTTTTTTTTCCTTTTTTTTTTTTTTTTTTTTGAGACAGAATCTCACACTGCCACCCAGGTTGGAGTGCAATGGTTCAATCTTGGCTCACTGCATCCTCCGCCTCCCAGGTTCACACGATTCTTCTGCTTCAGCCTCCCAAGTAGCTGGGATTACAGGTGCACACCACCATACCTGGCTAATTTTTTTGTACTTTTAGTAGAGAGGGGTTTCACTACGTTGGCCAGACTGGTCTCGAACTCCTGATCTCGTGATCCTCCAGCCTCAGCCTCCCAAAGTATTGGGATTACAGGCATGAGCCACCGCCCCCGGCCTTGATCTCTTAATTGCTTCCCTTTTTCCTCAGAGTTACATTTTCCCCACTCTAATCTGTCTCTTCTGCAGTTCAGGCATCTTCTTCTCTAACCTTTCAAGCCTCTTGTTCACACCCCACACTGATGAGGGAGATTATCTGCTTATTTCTCACCCAAGGGAGAGAGCCCTAGGGGAGAGTCAGAGCCAGGATCAGAGCCAAGAGCCAGAGCCAGATGCTGCTGCTGAATGAAACAGCGGAGATGCAAAAGCAAAGCCAGAGCCATCCGTCAGCCCAGTGTTTGTAATGGGTACAGGGTTTGAATGTTTGCAGGGTGCTCTGGTGTGGAGCAGTCCATCTGGTTTTCATCACCATGACCATGTAAGTAGGAAATATTCTGATTTTCCATATGAGAAAAAGGCCCAGAAGGTTCAGTCACTTGCTCTAGCACATATGGCTACTAATCAGTGAAGAACAGCCTCAAATCCAGGTTTGTCTCACCCCAGGTCTCCCACTTTTTTTTACTGCACTGGCATAAACTTTGACCTGTGAGGGAACAGTTAACTGTCCCAGAGGGAATGGGGAGCCCCCCTCTCCAAGAGACTTGAATATTTGGGACCTTCTGCTCTTCTACATCTTGAGATTGGGAAAGAACTGTATCTTTATCACATATTTACTACCAAAACAATCTGTGCAACAAGCCCTTCCCCAATCACCCTATTTAAAATTATCACCACCCCAAAACTCCATATATCTCACTCCCATTTTTCCCTTCATGAACTTATTACATCCACCACACTAAGTATTTTACTTATTGTCTTTCTACCACCACTCCCACCCAGAAATACAAGTGTCATGATGGCAAGAATTTTTGTCTGTTTTGTTTGCTACTGTATCCCTCACTTTATAATGTTTGACATAAAATAGGTGCTCAATAAAAATACATTTACAAGGCTGGACATGGTGGCTTATGCCCATACTCCCAGCACTTTAGGAGGGCGAGGTGGGAGAATTGCTTGAAGCCAGAAGTTCGAGACCAGTCTGAGCAACACAGCAAGTAAGACCCCATCTCTACAAAAACATTTTTAAAAATTAGTCAGGCATGGTGGCGCACGCCTGTGGTCCCAGCTATTCCAGAGGCTGAGGCAGGAGGATCACTTGAGCCCAGGAGGTTGAGGCTGTAATGAGCTATAATTGCATTGCTGTACTCCAGCCTGGGCAACAAAGTAAGACTCTGTCTCCTAAAAGAAGAAAAAATGTTATTTACAAAATGAACAAGGAAGCCAGAGCCAAGTTTCTTGTATCACAGTCAAAAACATGAATCCACCATGGAACCTCTCAAGTGCTGCTGGCGTCCTGAAATGTTTGTCTCCCACCCCACCCGAGAACTTAGACTGTACTGACAGAAGTCACTGGCTACATAGGGACCCGTGTTCATCCCAAAGTGAGGACAGCAGCTGGGTCTCAAGGCCTCTTTATTACACAAGATGCTAATGGGACTCATTAAAAGCTTCTCATTACCCAGCTAATTACTGGGCTATGTGGGCAAAGAACATGGGCCAGGACCCAGGGTTGGGAGCATTTGGTAGGATGAGAAGTGGGAAGCTGTTTACATGCAAATGGCATGACTGTTTCACTCCTGTGAGGAGCCCAGGTGCTGTTCCTAATTGGATCCATCCATCTCCCTCCTCCTCCTCTCCTAACCCCACCAATCTGGAGCTGGAGGCCCAAGCTAAGCAGGCTGAAGGGAGTTGCGTGTGCAAGAGGAGGAGGTGTTAAGCCAAGAGCTGAGGACCAAAAGCCTCCTGGGTCCAATCTCTGCATCCAATCCTCTCCCCGACCAACCCATCCATCCCTGCTCCCAAGCCCTGGCACCAGGGAAGCAGGGCTTCAGCAAAGGTCCACCATAAATAATGTCCTTTGATGATGCAGCATCTCAAAGAGGATGGCAGGAGCCAAGGATGGTGGCAGGGGGCAGGGAACAAGGGGATGGCAGGGAGAGCTGATCACCCCTTGATCTCTGGGATTAGCAAAGACTTGAAAGAGCTAATGCTAGGCTATGTTGGAGAAGTGATGAGGGAGGGAGGTATTGGAGGGCTAGGACAGCCTGGGCTTCATTTTGCCTACAAATCATATGGAAATGACACGTAAAGTGGGTGTTGCGGCTATAGAGTGCCCAAGTGTTTTTTCTTGAACACCCACCCTTTATTTGAGCCACATCTCAGATGATGTCCCTGGCCTAGAGGAGCAGGGTACTTGGAGTCCAGGGTCCTTAGCAGCTCTTCCCCTGCAACTTCCCCTCTTTGCTGCTACGATGGGTTAGGGATGAGGCCAGGAAAAGGTGTGTACAGTTGTGCTGTGATGAGACAGGTTAGTCAGCAATTCACTAAGGGCCAGAGGTAGAAGCAGACCCTCTAGCTTGTGCACACGAGATGGCCTGAATATATCCACCACAGGCACAACTTGTGGACTCTCTCAAAATCCCAGAGGGGTACTGGCGAGGGGAGGGCAGGGCTAGGGTCATATGTGACACTGGGTGGAGATACCAATGAAGAGTGGAAGGATGACAGCATTCTATGTCCTGCCATGTCCTGCAGCCAGGAGACAGCTGGAGAAAACCCCACAGAGCAAGGAACAAGAGGCCCTCAGAGCCTGGGGAAGAAATGGACTAAGCCAGGAGGACTGAACTAGAGCTGGTTTAAGCTGTGAGATGCTAGGATGGCTCCTCATGGGTTAGGGGAATCCAGGATGGCTTGTGCCCCTCAGAGGCCGAAACAACCCAGACCCTGACAGCGCTGAACTGGCAGAAGGGAAAGGGCTAGGAGAGAAGAGGCAGGGCTGGGGAGGGGAGGACTGGTAGCAGAACTCCAGCTTCTCCCACAGTGATGGAGCTAATTCCAACCCTGTAATACAGGTGGGGAAAGTGAGTCCCTATTGGTTTCAGGGGATGAAAACACACACTCGGGCTCCAGAAAAGAGGCAGAGACAGGAAAGAGGAGGAGGAAGGAAGAGACAGAAGAGTAAAGGAGGAGGGGAGTGCCTTCCCTTCCTCGAACTCCAGTCCATCCACATGATGGGCACATTGAGGACAAGGGTGAGGGCCCTAGCCCTTCCCCTCTCCCACCACCCACAGCCCAGGGAGCTGACAGTGCCTTTAGCCCTGTGAAGGGAAATGCAGGATAGGGAGCAGCAGCTGCATGTTCTCCTGAAATTGCTTCTGAAAATGACCACTTCACTGGGAAAGTGACGACAATTTGGGCCCTGGGAGCAGGAGATGAGATGGAAAGCGGGGGCGATGAGGCGCAGGTCACCACCCCCCTCTCGGCCAGATAGGCCCTTCTCGGCCTGATTCTGAGAAGTCAAGGATGGGGAGAGCTGTTGGGGGGTGGGAGAAGGCTGGTCAGAACCTGAGTTACCCCTATTCTGAACAGAGCCACCCTTCTCCCAAACAAGGCAGGCTCTAGCCCCTCACCCGCCTGAAAACAGATGATTCCCCAGGTCCTATCTCAGCTTAGAGCAGGGTGTGCCAGAAGCAAGTGGCTTGTGCTCGGAGAGCAGATTAATCTGCAGGCAGGAAGAGAAGTTAATCAGTTCTCCCTGGCCAGCATGATAGCCGGGCCGTGAGCTGCCTGCAGATGGAAGTCAAGTGGAGGGAGACCCCAGTCTCAAGGCACAGTGAGTTCAGGGAAGGAAGTGGGAAGAGGTAGGCAAGGTAGAGATCTTGAAAGGAGGAAGAGACAGCCAGAGACAAAAACAAAGGCAGCCCCTGGTAAGCTCTCACAGACCACAGATCTAAATTTTACTGTGAATATATGAGCAGCTTGTTCCCCAAAGGTAGAGGCCAGGATGGTGAGAGGCTGAGACAAGACAGAATCTATGAGAAAATAGATATGAGGGGGAGTAGAAAAATATTTACAGCATTTTACAAAATATTACATATTGATATCAGTCAGAGCCCACAGAAACAGGGACAATGAGACGGTGTGAGATAGTTGGGAGGGTGAGAAAAAGATAATGACGATGATGCAGGAAAAATAAAGGAAGAGGAGAGGAAAGGGCCAGGTCACAGGGATGGGAGGGTCTTGATGAGGGAGCCTCCCAGTGAAGGGCCACCTGCTGCAGGCCCCAGCTGTGGGACAGCGACGAGCAAGATAACTGTTGGCAGCAGTTTGGCATCTCGGGTGTGTGAGAAGGAAGGGGGTGTTGGGGAGGCTGGTGTGATGCAGCCCTGTGTTGTGTGTGGGAGTAGAGGGGGTGATGGCGCTCTCCCACGTTCAGGAGACCCTGCATTCCGCAGCACTCCTAGCATACATAAGCCCTCCAGCCTTGGGCCACTTTTCAGGCTAAATCGCCAAAGGATCCCAGTTTCTGCCCAGATAGCGATGCTCACTTCTTCCCTCCAGGGACACACTTAATGAATCAGTCCACTGGCCACCTGAGACCTAAGCCCCATCCTTAACTCCCCCCGCAGCCCCTCCACCCACCACAGTCTCTCTAAACACCCCCCAGAGCTCAGCCGGTCAAGGAGCCCGGAGACAATTTCCCTTCTTTTCCTTTCTCATTACCTCACTAGCTGGCTCCAAGGAGCTTGAGGAGGAAAAAGGGCATGGGGGCAGGGGTCTAAGTACACCTGGGTGAAAAGATAGGGGGAACAGGGACCCACCCACCCTGACTGAACCTTTCCAAGCCACATGTTTTATTAGTGAGCAAAGAGGCTGAGGGTTGGAGGAAGCTACTTTTGGAGGAGAGAACAGGAAGGGTTTGGGACAAGGGTCCTCTTCAAGGGTAGTTTAATCCCCAAGCCATGCCCCACGATCAGAGGGGTTAGAGACCCTCCCACACAGGAGGGCAGAGGGGGTTAATGCTGGTTTGGGAGGAAGCAGCTGCAGTCTCTGCATGGCGCCCCCTCCTCACTGCACTGTCACCTCCAGGCAACGACTCCCCTTCTTCTTGCAGTGTAGCTTGCTGTTGTCACCACCTACGGGGCCCTGGATGACCTTGACAGCCACACTGTTCTCCTTGAACCTCATTGAAAACCTGGAGAGGGAACAGAAAAACCAAATCTAGTGCCCATCCCCTCACCCCGACTCCCGCATTTCCATGATGGCTCCCCTATCATGCGAGTCAGAGGGCTTGAGGCCCCAAGAACCTGGGTGGGGGCCTGAGAAACACCTCCAAGCCCCACCCTGCTCTGCCCTACATGCTTTGCTTTCTGATCCCGGTCACAATGACCATTAGCCTGGCTGTCTACCCTAAGCCGCCCTTTACCCCCAACTCATGGCCTCACTTCTCAGTCACGGTAACTGCAAGCTGCCTCTGTGTGGCATCCAGCACAGCCCGGTACATTTTGGTCAGCAGTTCAATCACATGCTCGCTGACCAGCAGGAAGTCCCCCTTGGAGCCCACCGATGACATCTTAGGAAGAGGGAAAAATAGCAGGAAAGGGATTCATTTTTTCTCTCCAGCAGCACCTGAGGGACATCAAAGGCCCAGAGCGAAAGGTCTGGTCCCCATCACCTCCAGCCTTCCCCAGCTCTGGGATGCATACCACCTTCTCCAGTCCAAGGCCTGCCCCACCCAGCTCTGATACCTCACTCAGATGCAAGCTAAAGAGCCCATCCTTGAAGCTGGTGACTGACACCCCAGCCACATTGTCTAGCCCAATGACAATTTTGGCCTGGGACTTCTTGGTGTCTGTGAGAATCACATGGCCCTTGGTCAGGAGGAGAATCCGAGAAGAAGTCTAGGGACGGAACAGGAAAGGGTAAGGAAAGGCAGGATTAATTGCCCCCACTGCACCTGGCAGGGCGCAAACACAGCCTGCCATCCACTCTGCAGATGCCAGAAAACAGCTCTGCAGTAGCTGTGGGAGGAGTTCAGCCTGCAGACCCTTACCTTGCCATTGCCACGATTGACCTTCTTCACAGCCTCTGCCATCAGAACAGGCCCTTCCTCCCCACCTTTCAGCTTCTGCAGCTTGGGGTTCCCTTGCAGCCCAATGTAGTCACCACAGAATGGAATGGGGACACTGAGAACACACGGGAGGTGTGCAGCAGAGACAAGCCCACAGGCCTCTCCCCACCCCCAGAGTTCCCATTCTAGTCCTCCTGGGCCCTTCCCCCACGTCCATGTATCCTCTGTCAGTGTCCACAGAGCACAGTCCGGGACCAAGACATCAGCACCACCTGGAGAGTTGTTAGAAAGGCAAATTTTGGTCCCCACCCCAAGACCTGCTGGATCAGAGACTCTGAGGAGGGACATAGCACCTGGGGATGACAATCCTGCCAGGTGATTCTGAGGCAGGCTCAAGTTTGAGAAGCACTGCTTGATGGAACTGGCTGTGCAGGGTCTGGGAGGCCCTCACCTCTGGGGATATGAAGCCTTCTTGCCCTTGAACAGTTCACTGGCACAGAGCTTTTCCCTCAGGATCTCTACCTGCTTCGGGGACAGCTGATCCCGGAACCTCTTGCACTGTGAGGAAGAAGGAACAGGAGCTAAAATCATGGAGTGGGAGGGCAGGGCTGGGGAGGGAGGTGAGAAACATCGACTAGAAGACCCTACGAGAGGAGAGAGACTGAGGAAAAAGGACAGGCACTAGACACCTCAGGGAGAGGCCAGGGCTGGAGGACCATTGAGGAGGAGTACAGAAACCGAGGGAGGCTGGGGTAGGGAATGGACACCATCAAATAAAAGCACCAGGAGGGCTCTATGCTCAGCTCTCAGGGCAAGGCTTAGCCCCAGACAGGTGCTGAATAAGCATTTCCTGAATAAAAGAACAAATTATATGATGCTAAGTGAAAGGAGCCAGACACAAAAGGACAAATACGATATGATTCCTACTTATATGAGGCACCTAGAAAAGTGAAATGCATAGAAACAGAAAGTAGATTATAGGATATCAGGGGCTAGGGGAATGGGAGAATAGCGGGTTATTGCATAATGGGTACAGAGTTTCAGTTTGGGGTGATGAAAAACGTGTATGGAGATGGATGGCAGTGATGGCTGCAGAACAACATGAATGTCGCTCATGCCACTGAACTATACACTTAAACACCGTTAAAATGGTAGATTGTATGTTATGTACATATTACCACAATTTTTTTAATGAGAAAAAAATAGAAGAGGGAGGCAAAAGAGGAAAATCAGGGTGAGGGGGAAAAAAAGATGAAATGAGAGGAGGGGTGCCTGGGATCCACTTGCCTTCCACTGGTAGAAGAGTTGCTGCAGCTCCTGATTCGCTGTGCTGAGGCACTTGTAGGGGGCGGCTGGCCATGTCTTGTCCAAGATGTTTGTGGATGGCAAATTGTTCTTCAGCCCCAGTAGGAATTTCTGTACCTGGTTTGGGAGCAGGGGGATTGGGAGTAGAGTGATGAGAAGAAACACTTCCTGACAGGCAAACTGGCACCCAGATCCTGCCACTTCAAAGGAGGAGACTAACCCACAGTGAGAAGCAAGGGGTGGAGCTGAAGAAATGGAAGGGAGTCACCTCCTGGATCTTTTTCAGCGTGAGGTGCAAGCTTGAGGCCGGGAGGTAAGAGCATGAATAGGAGACTGGAGGGAGAGAAAGATTAGTTCCAACCAGAGACCTGCTACCCAGGGCAGTGAGGTAAGAGGAACCAATATGAAAGCTGGTTTCAAAGTTTTGCTCCTGTAGCTTTCTATTCCCTCTGTTCACAATTACCTACGGGTGGCAGCCACTGTCTGTGTCGGCTGTTGGCTAGGTACCAAATTTCCCCTCCTCTCAAATCAGTCAAGTCCAAACATGTCAGCCTCCATTCAAAGGAAGAAGGAACAAATAAAGGAGCAAAGGAGAAAGAGCAAATGAAGGTTCAGGGAGGCAATGAAGAGGCCCAGAACTTCAGAGCCCCCATTCCTCTCTTAAGCCTTGGGATCCAGACCCTCGAACAACAAAGAGGGGCTATGAGCAAATGTGTCTCATGTCTGAATGAGTAATAGTCAGGGTCCTAACCACGGTCAAAAATCCAATCAGTGGAGGTCAGTTACAATTTGCTCCAGCCTCTGTCCAAGATCCCATGCTCTTCCTCCTTCTCTCTGGCCTTTCCCAAGGTTTCACTGGAAGTGCTTTTCTCTCCCTGCTTTCCTCCCTGACACTTAGACCTCAGCCTCATGTCGTAGGACCTCTGCATTCCCCGGGCACATCACCCAGACAGGACTCTTTCCCATGCCCCTACCCAGCCCACACATGATCACTGTGTGCCTTGGCTCAACTCTGCCAACCTGGGAGATCAGCTCAAAGCCCTCCCTGATTCCCCAAGCCCCAGATTGCCTCTCCTTTCTTTGAAGCCCCACAGCAATTTGCCTACATTCATCTTTGTACTATAGTTATTTGCATGGAAAACAGCTCCCTTTTCTAGACACTGAGTCCTTATAAGGCAGGATCCCAGGTCTCACATTTTTTTTCACTATTCAACATTTTTTGAGTGTCCACTTAGTGCCTGGCACTGTTCTAGGTATTGGGACATAACAGTCAACAAAGTCTTCATTTTCACTGGATTTACATTCTACTATAGGGTGGAGAAGGGGACCAACTACACAAGCAAATAAATATAGAGGGTGATGTCAGATAATGGCATCTGCTGTGATGCAAAGAAGTAGACCCTGAGGCAGGAATCACTGGCAGCATATTCCAGAGACATTAAAAAGCCAGGGTGTGCAAAAATTAGCTGGGCATGGTGGCGCATGCCTGTACTCCCAGCTACTCTAGAGGCTGAGACAGGAGAATCGCTTGAACCCGGGAGGCGGAGGTTGCAGCGAGCCAAGATAGCACTACTGCACTCCAGCCTGGGTGACGGAGCAAGACTCTGTCTAAAAACAAAAGAAAGGGTGACCGGAATCACTTGAGCAGGAAAAAAGGATCAGAGAGTAGGTCGGGGCAGATCATGATGGGCCTTGTAGGCTGTGGTAAGGAGTGAAATGGAACACCATTGGAGAATTCATGCAGAAGAGTAGCATAATATGATGTTTTTAAAATTCAATATAGCTTATTATTTTGAAAGTTTTTTTAACTTACAGAAAAGTTGAAAAAAGATACAATTAACATCTGTATACTGTATGCTCCTCATCGAAATTCACCAACTGATAATGTTAACACCTTGCACTATCTGTGTACTCTAACACATATACACATGTGTGCATATAAATACATGCATATACACATTTACACAAATCCTTGCCACCCTACCATCCTAAACTAGGTTATAGATACCATGACATTTTACCCTAAAACATCAGCATGCCTCTCCCAAGAACTGGAACATTCTCTTACATGATCATAACTCCATCATCACACCTAAGAAAATCAACATCATTCATCCAACAGTGATCCACAGTCAGATTTCTCTACATGTCCTTTACAAACTTATAAACATGTCCTTTTAAGCTTTGTTTTATTTTTCCTTTTCCAGGATCCAGTGAAGCTTCAACCATGACTGTTTAGTCTCCCCCAATCTAGAATGACTGTTTAGTCTCCCCCAATCTAGAATGAGGATTCTTAAGTTTTTGTTTTTGTCTCTTTTTTGGAGACAGGGTTTTGCTCTGTCACCCAGGCTGGAGTGCAGTGCCACCATCACAGCTCACTGCAGCCTTGCCCTCCCAGGTTCAAGTGATCCTTCCACCTCAGCCTTCCAAGTAGCTGGGACTACAGGTACGAGCCACCACACTCACCTAATTTTTAAAATTTTTTTGTAGTGTCTAGGTCTCACTATGTTGCCCAGACTGGTCACAAATTCCTGGGCTCAAGCAATATTCCCGCCTCAGCCTCCCGAAGTGCCAGGATTACAGGAGTGAGTCACCCTGCCTGGCCAAGGTTTTACATCCCATAGAGCACCTAGCAACCTGTTTGTTTATGGCACAGAATTACTGAAGATATAAAAAATGACTTGATTTTTGGCACTTCTAAATGTCTGAAATTTTTATGAAAATGTTTTACTAAGATATCAGGTTAAAAAATTAAAATAGAAAGAGGCAGAACACAGTATATTGCTGTAACTGCAGGAACTATCCAAGCTCATTGTAGCTTCCACTACAGGTCTGGTGGGTTTGGTGGGTTTGGGATCTGGGTCTGGAAAGGCCTCCACGACTGGAGTCCCCAGTCCCTGGTCTGATTTTATTTATTAATAATTCAAAAAACATGCCTAAGCATCTGTCATAATCCCCTTTGTTCCAATTAATGTGGAGCCTCTGAAGGCTTTCTTCTTTTCATTGTTTTTTCTAGATTAGAAAGTTCTGCCCTTTCCTATGCAGCCCTCCTGCTCCCAGGTCTGCCTAGGGCCACGGGTTGCCCAGGCCTCTATTGATGAGGGGCAGTCTTTGGCAGTGGTTAAAAGCTCTAGAGTCAAATAATTTATAACCCAGCTTTACCACTTACAGCTGTGGAACCCCTGGCAAGTTATTTAACTTCCCTGAGCCTTGGCTTTTTAACTATAAAATGGGAGAAAGAAAAGAGCCTACCTCACAGGGTTGGTGAAAGTATTAGAGTCAATGCACGTAAAGAGCTTAATGCATAGTAGATGTTCAAAATGGGTAAGGCCGGGTGCAGTGGCTCACGCCTGTAATCCCAGCACTTTGGGAGGCCAAGGCGAGCGGATCGCTTGAGCTCAGGAGTTTGAGACCAGCCTGGGCAACATGGTGAAACCATATCTTTACCAAAAACACAAAAAATTAGCCAGGCGTGGTGGCATGTGCCTGTGGTCTCAGCTACTGGGGAGGCTGAGGCTGAAGGACGGCTTGAGCCCAGGAGATGGAGGTTGCAGTGAGGCGAGATCATGCTTACTGCATTTCCAGCCTGGGCGACACAGCAAGATTCCATCTCAAAAAAAAAAAAAATAGGCTGGGTGCAGTGGCTCACACCGGTAATCCTAGCACTTTGGGAGGTCGAGATGGGCAGATCACTTGAGGTCAGGAGTTTAAGACCAGCCTGGCCAACATGGTGAAACTCTGTCTCTACTAAAAATACAAAAATTAGCTGGGCATGGTGGTGCACGCCTGTAATCCCAGCTCAGGAGGCTGAGGCAGGATAATCGCTTGAACCTGGGAAGCGGAGGTTGCAGTGAGCCAAGATCACACCATTTACTCCAGCCTGGGCGACAAGAGTGAAACTCTGTCTCAAAAAGTAAATAAATAAATAAATAAATAAATAAATAAATAAATAAATAAATAACAAATGATAATGGATACTAGCGTTAGTTACAGTCAAGGCAGTGGCAAATTGGAATAGTCAGAAACACTGGGGGGATCAGTGCCCAGTGGCTGCAGACTTCTATGGGGGTGTGATTTATTGAGACCCTGGCCTAAACCCAGCAGCTTCTGGGTTGACAATTAGTAGCTGCCTGACAATATACAGATGAAAGAAAGGAGGAAGAATGGCAGTCAGGAGGTAACAGCAAAATCAGATTACAAGTCTCAGGTGTGTAGCAAGAAGCATGTATGGTGGGAAGGCAGCTACTCTGGCACCAGCACAAGAGGTGAACAGGCAACTGAAGAGACCTGGAAGATGGAAATTCCCTGGGGAGGGGAAAAGAACGAGCAAATGAAGTCTCAGGAAGGCAAAAAAGAGGCCCAGAGCTTCAGAGCCCCCATTCCTCCCTTGAGCTGAGGGATCCAGACTCTCAAACAACAAAGAGGGGCTGCAAGCAAACATGTCTTATGTCTGAATGAGCACAGTCAGGGTCCTAACTATGGTCAAAAACCCAGTCAGCAGAGGTCGGTTACAATTTGCTCCAGCCTCTGTCCAAGATCCCATGCTCTTCCTCCTCTCTGGCCTTTCCCAAGGTTTCATTGGAAGTGCTTCTCCCTCCCTGGTCTCCTCCCTGACACTTCTCAGAAGCACTATTGCTATCCGACTGATGTCTCCAGAAGTTACTCTTCTCTGTCCCTGTTTTTCTCCCCCTGGGAACTGCCTGTAAGTTTGAATGTGTAGGCCTTCCAGGTAGGTCTTCCCACCCAGCCTGACCCACGTCCTCCAGAATTAGGATAGGTCCTTCCTGAGATTTACTTTCTGACTTGCCAACAATAGTTTCAGAGGAAGTAGAAGGAAGACACAATTCCCCCACTTTCACCCCAACCGTAAAATGTATCTTGGGAGGTTGGGCTAGTTAATGTGCAGATCACTCTACTCTTCAATGAGGCTTAGCCTCTTCAACTGTTGTTAAACATCCAGCCCCAAGCTCTTCACAAGCCTATTTGACCATAGACCAGATGATGGGTGTGCTGAGACCCCTTCCTGCCACAAGGTTGCCTGGAGTGTCCACTCATGCCAAAATGCTATCTGATTCTGCCCCTGAGTACAAGGTACTGGGGCCTGGTCCCTACAGGTAGCTGCCCTCTTCTCCTAGGACTTAACTACATGCAGACTGAGGAAACTCTTGGGGGAAAGCTTTGGGTTGCCTCTTCTCAAACCCCTCTCCCAAACCTGTGCCTCCCTGCTCCATCCCTAACATCCACCCTAACCCATACCACTTACCATGCTCTTGTAGATGAAATCTGCCAAGGTGAGGGCAGCCTCTGACCGGAAATATTTGCGATAATTCTTTCGGGCCTGGCAGAAAAGTACAAAAAAGTAGCCAAAGTGAAGATAGGCAGATTCTGGAAGAGGTTCTACTATTTTTTAACCACACAAAGACCTGAGTAAGATAAAGAGCTGAGACTGTAGCTGGAAGGAGGTAGTAAAGTCAGACAAGTTGGCAGTGAGGACACTTAGAGCAGAAGGCAAAGTTCTGCTGCCAAGTTAGGCATCTACACACCCAGACACCTACACAGGTCTCCCCTATAGGCCTCTCACTCCCAGATACCCACCCACACATGGACGGACTGATACACAGAAGTACAGCCTGGGTGCAGGCAGGACTAGCTCTCTGCTGCTCTAGCCAGCAGGTGGCACAATCCAGGAGGAACAATGTGAGGAAGCCTCTCTTCCACTCTCCATTACCTTCCACCCTCTCACAAAGGCCTGGATCAATAACACGGATGCCTTTATCTTCCCATAGTGTTTCTTTTGCTGTAGAAAACATGGGAGTTGTTAGAAAAACAGCATCTCCTGAGCCACCTTCCATCCTCCCTATTAGAGTGAACACAGTCGGATTTTGGGGGTGACCATACCACATTTCCCCGAAACCAAGCAGAGATGAGGATCTGACTCTTTCGCATCAGCTGGTAGTGGGTGCGGCAGCGCCAGCCTCGGTAAATCTTCTGAATGAGTGTGGCCAGCTGCTGGAGTCTCAGGCGCCTCTGTTCTTCGAGGTAGAAAAGCTGTGGAGAGGTGGAAGAGACTGGCTCAGGGGAACAGTACTGTCCTCTCCTATACCCCACAGTACTTAGGCTTCCCAACTAGGCCTTATTTGATCATTCCTTTGTCTTCTTAGTTCATTTATTTATTCATTCAGTAAACAAGTATCTACTGAACTCTAACTTTGTAGCTAGATGTTGATCACTCCGACCCTCAAGGGCTCTGCCTCAGGCAGAGGCACTTAGAACCTTGCAGCACCGAGCTCCCCAGACTCAGGGCAGTGTAGGAACCCAACAGTTCAGTTCCCAGGGATACGGTTCCTACAGACAGGAAGCTTCCCATCTACTATCCATTCCAGGTTATACATGCTCCCACCCCCTCCAGCCTTTCTCAAGTGGGCTTTCACTCTTCCACCTTCCACCCTCACCAAATGCAAGTGCACTCTCTAACTCACAGTCTTGGGGCTTCTAATGAATATCTTTGTCTTGCCAAAGGCCAGCTCCCCCGAGGACATGCTCAGCTCCCCCAGGACCTTCTCGACACCTTCCCTATGGAAGCAGATGACAGAAAGCTGCAGAGGGGTATCTCAAGAGAGAGTCCTCTTCCACCTTTCCCCTAATCCTTTTAGCCTCCAAGAAGTGATCATTCAATTCATTCTTCCAAGTATCCATTCACCCAGCTTCAGCAGATGTGCACTGCACCTCCAGGTCTCTTCCTCCAGAGATGCTTTCTGCACTGCCCTTTCCTGATGCCCAGTCTCCCCATGGGGTCTTACCGGTCTCCTCCATTCCAGTGAGGCCAGGTGCTCCGGCTCAGCAATCGGTACCTCTCCAGGAAGGGCCCGTAACCCTGGCGGTGGGCATAGCCTGCCCGTCGCACCCGCACATTCTCCAGCAGTCCCAGGTACCGAGCCTGGGTTGCCACCAGGTCTGAAGAGAACTGACCTCGCTGCTGATGCTCATTGGGCTTTATGCACCTGGTGGGAGGCAGCGTAAGGCACAGGCTTCAGGAGTTGACACCATTGACAGTGTAATCCATCATGTTCCCCTATGCTGCACACAGTCCACTTCATTGAAAATTTTCAAAGAAAGTAGACACACTGGCCTCCCCAGTTTCACTCGCTTCTATGTATTCCCTACTGAATCTGATGCTTTCTCACTGGGATTCTCAGCTCCTTATCTGACTGTTTTCTGTGAGGAAAGGACCTCTGATATCCTTATTCCAGAAGCCTCCCACACGGACATGTTGTATAGCGCATGGACCCTGCACATGCCATCACATATGTAGCATGTTCCCCTGCACGCCAGCATGTCACCTGATGTAGTTGGGGTTCTTGGAATACAGGTTCTTCATGAGGATGGCCACAGAACTCTTGAACTGGGCCCCAGCAGTCGGGGGGCGTTTGAGAGATGCCTGCTTAGGATTGCCCTCAGGAAACAAGGACCGAAGGAGGGGGTGCTGGGCCTTCCACATGGCCTGTGACAGGTCTCGGAAGAGTAGGTCATTATTCTTGTCAATAAAGTTGGTCACATTGTATGTCACCTGTAAAGGAGCAGCTATCGGTTTGGAGACCCCACAACCTTGTCCCAGCACTTGGCCCTCCCAGTCTCATTGTGAAGTATTCCAGACTCTCACCTTCCCCAGGTTCCTCCCCCATTGCCTTCAGCCTGGGCTTGGGCCCTAATCTCTGCCCTCCAGCCCTGCCATTTCACCTTGCCCGCATAGTGGCAGATGCGAAAGCAGCTGAGGCCCATGGTGTGGTCATATTGACGCTGGGCATTCTGGGTGACTTTGCTCTCATAGTGGCCATGCTTGGAGAAGAGCTGGTTCAGCTTTGCTAGGAAAGTGGAGTCACTGACCACCCCAGGCCGCAGGCATTCCTCATCCAACATGGCCAGGATACCTCGCTGATTCTGGGCCAGGGGAACAAAAGAAGGCCAACCTAAATCTGGTCCTCCAAGATGTCCACGTTCTCACTGCTGCCCCCTTTCTCCACTCTTATCTTCTGCCTTCTTTACTGTCCCTACCAAGTGGGGAGTCAGGGAGAGAGACAGGGGAAGGATGTTCAGGCAGTCTGGAAGAGGAAGTCCCACAGATAAGAGAATGATAACTCACATGCTCAATGAGGTTACAAATGATGCCATTATCAAAGTAGTCCACCTTTGTCCACGGTATGCCCTGGTCAGGGGAAACAATTACAGGGAACAGGTCCAAGACAAGCCTCCAGAGACCTCACCAGATCCAGCCTTTCACCCACCCAACAAAGGACATCAGAAAGTCCCATAATTCAGAGGGGTCCTTGGTATGATTTCTATTTACGTCCCCATCCCTCCAAGGTTGGTGGAGAATCTGTGGGGTGGGTAGACAGACACACGGAAGGAACTGGAGCAGCTGTGACAGAGGGTGAGACAATGCAGAGATCCCTGTAGGTGGTGTAGGGTGGAGAGGGAAGTGTAACATGTTGAGTGAAGATTAGGATAGAGATTTCCCATGTGGGAGTGGGGAAGGATCCATGTGTATGTGGAACAGCGGCCACACTACTCTGTGCTCTTTAAAACCACAGCATGTGAGTGAGAGTTTATCATCAAACAACAAGGCTAATTTGATACATCTTCAAAGATCTACATCTGTGATTCTCAAACTTCAGTGTGCATCACAATCACCTGGAGGGCTGTTAAAATACAAATTGCTGGGTCCCACTCCCCAAGTTTCTGATTCAACAGGTCTGGGATGTGGGCCTGGAATCTGTATTTCCAACATGTTTCCAAGTGATTTTGATGCTGCTGGTCCAGGACCACCCTTTAGGAACCACTTTATCTACATGAGACTTTTAGACTATATAATGTTTTGAAAAGCAAGAATGGTGCAAAAGCAGAAGACCCAAAGATAATTGTTCTCTACTTTGGGGACTTGCTGGGCATCAGGTCTACAGACAGGACAGCTCCTGACCCCACCCAAGGGTCAGATGCTCTAGGCTGGGACATTCTCAAGTATGGCTGGGAAGCATAGGTCTTTCTTTCCTCCCTCTATCACAGGTCTTTAGAGAAAACAGAACTAAATTAAGTTGCCCTCCCACTTCATCCCCCATATACCTTCCCCAACCAGTTAAAGGAATTATGATATCCTTAAAATACTATGTTGTTGTAAAAAAGCATCCTTACATACTGATATGGAAAGATCTTGTTATGCGATGACGACAAGGTACAGAACAGAGTGTATTTACTGCCATTTGTATAGATTTTATGGGGAAATATATTTACAAATTTGCTTGCATATGCGTAAGAGACTTCTGGAAGGAGGCCCATGTTGGTTGCCTCTGAGTGGGGAGGAGAACTAGGAGGCTAGGGGCAGAAGCAGGAGGGAACGTTTCCTTATATATTTTTTAAGCTTTTTGAATTTTGAAGCATGGGAATGTATTATGTATTTGATCATTTAAATCGTTAAAATTAAAACACACAAAACAACTAAAAAAACTTTTTCACACATTGTGACCACATTGCCTGAAATTCTGTTACAAATGATTCCTGAGAGCTCACAAGGGAACATCCCTGGGAGGGTTTTGATGAGTGAGACTCTCAGCCATTCACACTTTGAAGGGAATGAGCTCAGTCAGAGAGCTTTTCTAACACCTAGCCATAGAAATTGGAGCCATGTGGCATTTTTGGTAAGGAAGTCTGGGATCATGGTGTTACCAGAAAGGACAGCAACTGTAGCTAGGGCCTGGGGGAGACCAAGGACTCTGAGATGTTAGAGAAGGGCACAGAAAGAGATGTGCTTGGGCCAAGCCCAGGAGAAATGTCCTTTTTATATTTGGCTCACAGTCTGCCATAGGCCAAGCACAGCTGTCACTTCCTTCTTGTCAGGACTTTCCACACGTGCACCCTGGGAGGCCAGGGAAATGCAGAATGGAGAGCAGAGGATTAGGGCTACTTGGTAATGCTGGAATGATCTACTCTGCAAGGGAAACATTTTGTCCTCTGTGTTCCCATCTGGGGATGACTTAGAGGAAATTGTGATCAAGAAGAAAGGAAGCTCTGGCATATGCCTAGAAGTTGTTTAAGAGGGGAAAGTAGAAAAGACTTAGTTTACTTCTCTCTCATATTCCTCTTGCTCTTCTTTCAAGGTCATCTCTATGAACACCTGCTGCAGCTTCTCATTGCAGTAGTTGATCACAAATTGCTCAAAGCTATTATCCTGAGAGAGGGAGCACAGGTTAGAGAGCTCACTCCAAGACTTTCTCCCTCTCAGCCCTACCTCCCCCCACTCGCATCCCCCCTGTGAGCCTGTCCACCTCTAATCCTAGGGGAGCAGGGTTTTGAGGTGAGGCACTCTCACCTCTAATATCTCAAAACCGTAGATATCAAGGACTCCCATTACCTTCTTCTTTTCCCCGATGCCCACCTGAAGAGGACAGAAAGATAAATCTGAGGACAGGCCCCCTCTGCACGCCAGGCCAGGTCCTCCTGGAGCGGATGGGGTTGGAGTAGGGGGCAAACAGAACTAGAAAGAGCTTTGCCAAACTGGAAAGGAATTGTTGTGATTTTACTCTTGCTCCTCCATACACTAGAGAACAAAACAAAGAGGGAGGCAAGAAGGAAAAGGAAGATACGGATCGATTCCAGGATGGTGCTACAATGGTACCAGGTAGAAAGACAATAAAACCTCTCAGGACAATAACCATCTCTTACATTTGTAGAGCATTTTAAAAAAGATTCCATGTCTTTATTTATCATAATCTTATAAGGTGCTTTTATTGCCATTTTACAGATGAAAAAGTCAAATTTCAGAAGGATAGGTACTTATCCAAGCCTAGACTCAAATCCCTTCTTATTCTACTACCTTTCAGTAATAGCTTCTAAATAGATGGCACTTCCATGTGGAAAATTTGTTAATAACAACTTTACTGAATATAATTCACATACCACATATAATTCAGTGGCTTTTTAGTATATTCAATAGGTTGTACAACCATCACCACTACCTAATTTCAGAACATTTTCATCACCCCGCAAAAGAAATCCTATACCCATTATTAGTCACTCCCCATACCCCTATTTCCCCCAGCCCTTGGCAGTCATTGATCTACTTCCCATCTCTATGAATTTGCCTATTCTGGACATTTCATATGAATGGAATCAAACAAAATGTGGTCTTTTGTGACAAGCTTCTTTCACTCAGCATAATGTTTTCAAGGCTCATCAATCTTGAAGCGTGTATCAGTACTTCATTCTTTTTATGGACAAATAACATTCTTTTGTACAGATACACCACATTTTATCTCTTCATCAGCTGATGGACAGTTGGGCTGTTTCTACTTTTTGGCTATTACAAATAAGGCTTCTATGAACATTTGTGTACAAATTTTAGCTGAGGACATCTAATTTCAGTTTTCTTGGGTATATACCTAGGAGTGGGAATTGTGGTATCATATAGTAACTATTTATATAATTTATCTGATCCTCATTAAACCCTGTGAAGCAGGTAGGCATGCATTAGTGTTTCTTAGTTTTTTATTTAATTTACTTTTTTTCATAAAATATAGAGTTGGGGTCTCACTATATTGCCCAGGCTGGTCTTGAACTACTGAGCTCAAGCGATCCTCCCACCTCAGCCTCCCAAAGTCCTGGGATGCCCAGCATATTAAAGTTTCTTAGTGGGCGTTTCCAAATCAGGACAGTGAGGCCCAGAATCTTTGTGATATTGAAAGTCCACATGACTTTCAATTAAGTAAGTAGATGATAGATCCAGATTGTCTAACTCAAAAGCCCGTGATGTTTCCATGACAACACACTGTTGGAAGGAACTGTACCCTCCCATCATCCTCCCCACTCTGCTCATCTCAGAAACCAAGGTATAGGGCTAGTGACAGGGCAAGAAGGTGAGGCAGACAGGAGAGCATGGAGAAAGGAGAGCGGCCACTTGCCTTGATGCTCTCATTGATTCGATTCACTATCCAGTCGAAGAGGCGGCTGTAGACATTCTTAGCCAGGGCATCCCGAGCATACTGAGCCTGTGGATGAGGCCCAGCTGGTTAGGGCGGCATCACAGAACAAGGTCAAATCAACCCCCTCCACTCCAGTGAGCCCCTTACCTGCATGACATTCAGTGCAGTGACCACCTTTTCCTTGGCTGTTTCCATGGTCCTCGAGCACAAAGCTCTCTCTAGTTCTTCTGAATTCAAGCCCACAGTCTCCCCAATCTCCCGAACACCTGGGGTAATGAGAAAGTACAGCGTGTCCTTAGAGGCAGTTTTCTCTCAGGGGAGGGAGTGCGATCTGATAAGTGAAACTGCCTGAGAGACTGGTGTCCTGGGGTCTCACTGGAGAAGTCATTGCAGCCAACCCAGAACATGGCCCTGGAGGAATCTCAGGGAGTTGGGGGGCAGGAGAAAGGGGATCTGGGCATTTTGCATGTATCATCTACTTTAATATGAGAATCTCCTGAATTAGGTGTGATTATCCCCATTCTGCAGAAGGATCAACTCAGACTCAGAGAATTTCCAGACCTAGATATATCAAATTTCAAAAGCTCATTCCCATATGCTTCATCGGGAGCTCTCAGTGAGTCTGTTTAGGGGAGAACTCGGGAGTGGGCTGAGTGGGACTGCATCAGGGTGAGATCAATTATGCTAGAGATGGCAGAAGGACACGACTTGCAGTAGGAGATTAAGGATCTGGGTAGGGGCTCCAGCAGGGTGGGATGCAGACCTCTCCCATCACGGATGCCACTTGCTGGTGTCCCATTGGCCTGGAACTCATCAGCTACCAACACGTTCCCCAGCTTTAGCACCATGGATGTCACCTCTAGCACTTGTTGAATCTCCTCCTCCGAGAACCCAATCACTGCCATTGCACTCTTAGGCAGAAAGCAGAAATCAAAAGCTGAACTGTTAGTGCCAGTCCAATGAGAATAGAGGATGACCTAAAGGCCCAAGCCTGCCCCACCCCGGGCACCCACCTGTACAGCCCTGAAGCTGGAGGCGTCGTCCAAGCCATCCACTCTGGATACTTCCTGATTCAGATAGGCATAGCCAGTTGTATCCCGCTCGAGCTTCAGGGCCTCTGGGAGGGCCAGTGTTGGGGAAGAGGGTTAGTACCCAAGGCTCTCTGGAGCCCTCCAGCCTTGACACCTCACAGCCCTTGCCCTAATGGATTCATTCATTTATTCAAAGGAGTCATTTTTGTTTTGGGTTCTTCCCCTGCCTCGTTTGATTTGGGATCATTAATTCCTGTGATGACAGAATAATTTTTTGTTGTTGTTGAGACAGGGTCTCACTCCGTCACACAGGCTGGAGGGTAGTAGTGTGATCTCGGCTCACTGCAAGCTCCACTTCCCAGGTTCAAGTGATTCTCGTGCCTCAGCCTCCTGTGTAGCTGGGACTACAGGTGAGTGCCACCACGCCTGGCTAATTTTGGTATTTTTAGTAGAGATGGGGTTTCTCCATGTTGGCCAGGCTGGTCTCGACTCCTGGACTCCACCTGCCTCAGCCGCTCAAAGTGCTAGGATTACAGGCATGAGTCACTGCACTCGGCCTGATAAACTAAAATTTTAAGTACACTTTTAAGTAGTGTTTAGGGTTTTGATGCTCATATTGGTTGGGTTTTCCCCCAACTTTTATGAAACAAAACCCTCATTTTACTCTTCTCCCTATCCTCAGGGTTCTAAATAATAAAAATAAACAAGCAACCCTTCCATCCTACGCAAGTGCCTCTGGAGGGTGAAGGAAAGGGGAGAAGGGTAAGCTCATATCTCCTGCCTGCCCCCAGCCTCAACTGTCAGCCTGGGTTGCTCATTCATTGTTTGAACACCAAATACCAATAAAGTGGCAGGTAGCATGTTCCCCGACCCTGACACCTCTTCTGAAAAGTTTTCTCTGATGCTGAGGCACTGAGCCAAATGACTCTCTTGCATTCCCCACTGGTGAATATATATCCCAGCCCATATCATATGGGCTAGGTTTTGTTTTTTTCTGTCTCTCCCACAAATGAGCAACTTGTGTGTTGGGACTGTGTTTCTCATCTCCATATTCTGTGTGCCTTTCTGGCATGCAGGAACTTTTCTTTTTAATAAACGAATCAAGTGAATTATCAAAGCTGTTTCCCTAGGATGGGAGGGATTGGGTTAATCATGGAGTTCGAGGGATGTCAATTATCTGGTATGCAAATGATCTGAGAATCAGGGAGCGTCCTTCAAACTATAAGCTAATGGTAGCTCCCCCGGCACACAAATTTTGAAACAAGAGCCTGCTAAGGAGGGGTATCTGGAGAGAGAATGAGTCAGAAAGTCTGGGGATGATGATACCTGGGAGACCTCATCTAGAGTTGATTTAAACCAACAAGTGACAGACCAACCAGAACAAGACACTAATGCCCATGATGCAGACAAGTTGAACACAACCAAAACTATTAAGCCAGGAATGAGCATGAGATCTGCAGGTGTTCCTGAAGATCATAGAGATCTCCAAGAGTGGAAAAGGAGATAGCACAGGTCTAGCATAGAATCACCAGAAACCAAAGAGACATTCTTGGGGGCCAGACACCCACAGTGCTCACAGCCAGAGGGGAGAATGGGAGGCAAACTCCAGTAGGCTTAAAGTCCACCAGACCCTCCAGTGATGCCCACCCAGAGCCACTTCAGGCCAGTACAGCATCCAGGCTGTAATGGACCCTTCCTCAGACCAAGCCAAGGGGCTGTAGGTCTTCTGCTCTTATAGCCTGCTGCACAGGCCTGATGGCCCCGATCACACCATATTACAATGGATCTGCTCACACACCTGTTATCCCTAGAAGACTATAAGTTCTTCGAGGACAGGGTCATGTCTTACTCAAATCTGTATCCCTAGAGGCTAGCATAATATTCGATCATAGGTGTTCAAGAGATGTTGAATGAATGAATGAATGAATGAATGAATGAATGAATGAATGAATGAAAATCAGGAACACGGTCCTAGGTGAGGCAAATGTAGACCCAGGACAGCTTCAACTGGAGCTCACTGAAAGTTCCTGAACACTTACAACATTCTGCCTGCTTCCCTGTTTTAATTAAATCCCCTTAAGTTGAAGGTAGGAAGGAAAGTAGATGGAGACAACTGTTTCATATTTGAAGCCAGCTCAGGAAAAGCAGAACCCAGGCAGGAAAGAGGAACAAGAACAGTGAAGAGGCAAGAAGGCATATCCCTAGTAATAAAACCCCAGAAAAAGATGATAACATAGGGGTAAAGGAATTTGTTCCCAACAATGAGTGGGTGAGGCTCAGAATGGGAAATGCAGCAAGGAAAATCTGGGAGGTTCAAGGGAAGAGGGCTACAGGGGCCCAGAGGGAACAGGGGTTCTGGGACTGAATGGAGGTTGGGGACTTTGCCATGTGTCACTCATGAGAACACTTTCCCCATGCAGGCACATACTCAGCAGCTGTGCATCTGCTCCAGCCAGCAGCTGATAGAAGATGTGGAAGTTCCTTTCTCCTTTGAGCTGTTTCACTACTCGGGATTTCTCAAGCAGATCTGGCAGAGAATTAGAAAATAACATCCTGAGGGCCTGGGAGATGCCGTAGCTTCCCTCTAACTCTGCCCCCATCACTGGCATTCCTAGTGGTTGGGAAGTCTCCTTGATATTTAACATTCTGTCTTTCTACAGGAACAGATTAGCAGAAAGGGCCATGTGAGGCAGGTGGAAGACAGGTGAGTAGAATTGGGGAGACACATACAGTTTGTGATGACACCACCGAGGGGGGATCCCTTGAAGTCAAATTCAATATCCATGTACTTTCCCTTCAGAGAGAGACCAGAGAGAGAAAGACTTAGCTTCTTCCTCTTCTCACCACCCTGCCCGGGAGGGGTCTGTGCCACATTCTTCCCTCTCAAGCCCCCACATCATCTCCTCCCAGGTGGGGAGACATTTACTCACAAATCGGGAGGAATTGTTGTTGCGAATGGTCTTGGCATTGCCAAAAGCTACAAAGATGAGGAGGGGAGAAGTGAAACTCTAGAGAAGGGAAAGGAGGAAGGGCTTCCAGTCCTCATGACAATCTCGGATTTTTTGGGGCTGAACAAGAGAGGTGATTTTGCAGCACTGGGGAAGAGGGTCTAGGGTTTAGTGATTCTGGAGGTTAGGTGGAGGGTGAAGAGGGCAGAGAGCAGAATTCTCACCCTCCAGCACTGGATTAGACTGCAGCAGCTGCTCCTTCACAGAGTTCACCTGCTCTCCTTTCCCACAGATGGCAGCCACATAAGACATCACCAGCTTGCTGGCCTCTGTGCAGGAGAAACACTCTCGTGGGTCCCTACCCAGGACCAGCCCATCCCCCCATCTCCTTAACTTCCCTCACCCCAGCGCCTCACCACCCCTTGGAGTCAGATAAAGTGGGAAGGAAGTTCTGTGGGGTAAAGGTTCAGGTCTAGGTCTGGCTTGGAAAGAGACAAGGAGGCAGTTCCAGAGGTGACTCCATGTGTTCCCCCAGCCAGGGGCCTCACCAGTCTTGCCCGATCCACTCTCGCCTGTGATGAGGATACACTGGTCTCGGTCCCTGTCCCTCAGTGACTGATACGCCACATTTGCCAATGCGTAGCTTGTGGGGAGGAAGTGGGCAATGACTATTGTGGAACCAGTTCAAGACACCATCTTTCACTCAATCTCCAGCATGCAGGTTCATCCACTCTCTCTACTTGGAGCAGACTGGGCAAGATGTGACAGGCCTTGGAAGGGGCCTCCAGAAGGCCAGGGAAGGAAGGGGCAGCTGGAGAAGCCCCTTCAGGGGAAGGGACAAAGGAAATTAGGATGACTCAGTGTCAAGAAGCTGGGGCCCTGTCAGTCTTCCCTTGGTCCCCCTACTCACATATGGGGCTTCAGCTCATAGAAAGTATAGTCTCGATATTTGGCGATGAACTCTGGCCCATAGATGGGAAGCTGCTGATAGGGATTCACCGAGATCACCACATTCCCAATGTAGGTCTGGAGCCAGGAAGAAGGTGAAGGGAATGAGCTGGAGGGTGAGGTGGGTGCCTGTGACCTCTCCAGCCACATATCCACAGCCAGAGGCACCCATATGACACTCACATAAATCTCCTTGCTTTCATAGCGAAGCTGAAGATTCTTGAGCAGGGATTCCTCCACCAAGGGTTCCAGGAGGACAAGATCCTCCACCCCCACAGAACCGTCCAGGAGAGGCATGTCCAGAGGGGCCACTGATCCTGGAGATAAGAGGCACAGTTTGCTGATGTCCACTCAGCTTTAGGGACCAATAACTGTTTGAGGGGAGGATGGCAGAAGGACGAAAAGAGCCTTCCTCTCTTCCTACCCTGGCCCTAAAGAGAGCCCCCAACCTAGGAGAGGCCTCTGGACCAGCCCAAGCTAAGGGAGGCTGAAACTCTCAGCAGAAGGTTGGGGGGATCCTCTGGGTTACAGTTGGTAGAGGTAGGGCAGGGGCGGGACAGGAACACCTGCCTCTGACCACCAGGGGAAGGCAGGCACCCAGTGGGCTACAACTGGGGAAGCGGAGTTGTGACTGAAGGAGAGAGGGCTGAGGAGGAAAGTGTAAGTGAAGACTTGTGCTGCCGCCAGGTACAGAAAGCCCTCTCTCTCCTGCACTGGGCCCTGGCCAGGGTCCAGACTCCCTATCTCCCCTCAGTGCTTCTTCTCAACACTTTACTTCTCACAGCCCCTATTAAAGACACCCAACCTACCCATACCCATTTCAGAAGTTCTTCCAAAGGTCTCTCCTCCCCTGGCATTGCTACAGTGAGCTTCATTTTTAAAATGGGAACTGGACAAGGCAGAATTATAGAGGACAGAGGCAGGAGTTCCTCCATAAGAGACTGGAATTTCCCAAAGAAAATGAAAGTGGGGTTTGCTTCCACAACAAACAGGCAGTTGTCAGGACCTCTGGATGTGTTACATGTCTGTCTCTATTTTTCCATCTCCAGCTTTTACACCCACTCCTATAAGCTTCTGGCATGGACTTTGCCCCAGATGGACACACCCAGCTTCTTGGGGAAGTGGGCAAGGAGGAGCAGAGTTGGAACTACAGGGAGGGTGGTGGGGCTTGGCCCCCACACAGTAGGCACATAGCATGTGTTCCCTAAGGAGGAAACCCGGCCCTCCTCAGTCTTTCCTGTAAGACTGAGTAGGCAGAGTGGCCAGGCACAGGACAGAATTATTAGTACAATGGTCAATGCCACTCCCAAACAGGAATGAAAGAGACACATTGTCCTACGCTATTGCATCTCTGAACCCGGGTCGGAGAGGGGAGGAAGCAGGAATGGAAGTGGGGCAAGAAGGGGCACAGGCTTCCTTCTCCCTTCACTTAGCTTTCCCCAAGCTCTAGGAAAAGAAAGCACTTGTCACTTCTCAGAAGGACACAACTGAGGAAGTAATAAGAATATCAATAATAGTCTCTAGGAATCATGCAGCGTTTACCATGAACTGGGCACGACTCTAAGCACTGTACAAACACTAATTCATTTAGTGCTTACAATATCCCCACGAAGTAGATACTATTTTTGTATTTTCTAGATTTTACAAAAAGTTAAGTCCTTTAACTAACTTGGCAGGGAAGGGTGAGAAGCAGAAGGTGGGTCGGGAGCAGGCATCTTCTTTGGATTTAGATTTGAAGGGAGTGGGAATGCGACTGGTTGAGGGTGGTGAAGGGCAAAAGACAACAGGCCCCTGATGGGGCACCTCAAGGTGTTAAAGAGAAGCAGTGACAGGTCAAGGCAGGACTCACCCAACACTGGAACTAGGGTATAACTTCACTGTCCTTTGGAGAATGGTGGATGAAATCTCAATTTGACAGGAATGGGGCATAGGAGTCCCGGCCCCGGGATGGAGAGGTGGTTTAATGGGAGCTGTCCATGGTGCAGGGAAGCCGGGAAAGAGGCTGGCCTCCTCTTGCCAGTGTCCACTCTTCTGATCTTCCCTTTTGCTGCCTCTTCCAGCCCAGGCTCCCTGTGCCAGTCAAACCAGGAGAGGCCGGAGATGGCTGATCAGCACAAAGTCCAGACTGTTCCTGCTGAGGGTGTGGCTCACTTAACCCTTCACAGGCCTGAAGCCCCAGAGGGAGACACTCAAGCTCCCTCTAGGTAGGAAAGGGTATCTGGCTGGCATTAGCTGAGAGGCTTAACTAAAGGAGGGTTCTTGCTCCATTGTCTCCCAAATTTGGAAACGAAAGCTGGAAGAATGGAATTTATAGCCAAGGAAAATATTTCCCAAAGAGAAGTCAGGAATTTTGTCAAGGGCAGGTAGGGCCCAGTGCGGTTGTTCATGGCTGTACTCCCAGCACTTTGGGAGGCCAAGGCGGGAGGATCACTTGAACCCAGGAGTTCAAGACCACCCTGGGCAACATGGCGAGACACGTCTTTACAAAAGTCTTCCTAGCAAAAAAACAGTACCTCCCTCATACCTAATCTTCCTATCTTATTGGGAGTCAGGGGATGTTAACGAGATTACTTGGAGAGCTAAGCAGACAAAATCCCCAAATTCTTCTCCACTTCCCTTCCCCCATGAATCAGACCCCATCATAGGGACCCAAAGATTAAAGTGATTAGTAATAATACCTTGTATGTATATAGATGTCCCAGTTTCATTAAACTCCCCCGTCATTGCCTCACTGAATAGCACCACCCTGAGGAAGGCAATACAGATACATTAAAATGGAAAGCTAGGGACAAACACCAGACTCAGAGAGGCTATACAATGTGCCCACAGTTCCACACTAGTGCATGGCAGAACCAGGAACAGAATGCAGCTCCCTAACCCTAAGTTTGCCATAAGTTGCAGCCCAAGTTCTGATGTTTCTAATTTTAATTCTTCAGCACTAGGATACTAAGACCCTGAGTTGCTGTAATAGCTCCCTCTGATAGATAAGTACCCCCTCATCCAGCCAGGAAAATTCCTAAAAACAGCAAGTCCTCTCTGCCTACCACCCTCTCTCCCAGGCATGCACAAAGAACAAATTAGGTAATTATAGTAACTTAACTGAAGAGACTTGATTCTCCAACTCTCAGCTATGACTGCTTGGTGCAAGGTCCAAATTCTATTGCTCTCACAGAAGCAGTCTGCGTAAGCCTGGCCCATCAGCAGTTCTATTATCAACCTGCCTTTACATAATTTATTGATCTACTACATATATTTGAAGGTGGAGGGGGGCAAGGAAAAGAGAGAAAGCTGAGTGGAAGTGACATCAAAACATAATGCTCTGTGTAAATGGAGCAGTATTCATGTCCTAGAGGCAGAAGTGACAAATATCCCCTATTTCCCCATGGAGGAAACCGATCCAGAGTGAGAAAACCACTTTTCCAGGGTCATACCACTGCAAACCTGGCAGAGCTGGCACCAAAACCCAAGTCTCATGCTCTCTAGGCCAGGAATCTGCAGCCATGTGGGGTTTACCTGCATGTCCACCCATTCAGTCAACTGAGTGCCTACTATGTGCTTACTCATGAGCAAAGTGACTCTAAAATGAGATGGCATTCTCCAGTGTAAGAACAATGACATGAATATCACAGCTAGGGCAACCAACTATACTGATCTGCCTGTGGGACACAGCGGAGTTCTCTGGACATGGGAATTTGAATGTTAAAACTTGGAAAGTCCCAGCAAACTGGAGCCAGTGGGTCACCCTAAATTAACAAGATATGAAATACACATCCAAGTCAGCTGGGATTTTCTAATCTCCTGCTTTCTAGGCAAAACTGAAGCAACCAGAGCTTATTAGTCTTCCTCTACTCTGACTCCTAAATCACCTTCCTTTTTCCCCCATTAACATTTCTAGACCTTGGAGGGGCAAGAGGGAACTTTTTGGGGTTACAGAAATGGTCTATATCCTGATTGTGGTAGTGGTTATACAACTGTCTCCATTTGTCAAAACTCAGCAAATTTGTACACTTAAAACTGGTGAATTCTATTGTTATGTAAATTGTACTTCAACAAAGTGGCAAAAAAAAAAAAAAAATTCTAGGCTGGTTATGGTGACTTACGCCTGTAATCCTAACACTTTGGGAGGCCGAGGCAAGCCAATCACTTGAGGCCAGGAGCTCGAAACCAGCCTGGTCAATATGGTGAAAGCCCGTTTCTACTAAAAATACAAAAAAGATTAGCTGGGCATGGTGGCGGGTGCCTGTAATCCCAGCTACTCATGAGGCTGAGGCAGGAGAATCGCTTGAACCTGGGCAGTGGAAGTTGCAGTGAGCCGAGATCACACCATTGCACTCCAGCCTGGGCAACAAAAGCAAAACAGTCTCAAAAAAAAAAAAAAAAAAAAAAAAAAAATTTAAAATTCCAAATCATTTGGTGCTGATTTCTGACAAATTGGGAGGGCAGCAATCTGATTAAGCCAACTCACTCATTAATCCTCCCACAGACACTAACTTTTAAAAAGATGTTACACAATAAAAAGGCAGATATTTTCAGATATGCTGAGGAAGATATTTGGTGGTAGAGGGTCTTCTTGGCTCTCATAAACTATCTGGTATTAATAACATTTATCATACTTAGACTGGACTAAGATGTGCCAGGTAACAAGCTAAGTGCTTTACATCATTGCTATTCAAAATGAAGTCCAAAGACCAGCATTATCTGATTACCTGGGAGCTTACTAGAAATCCAGAATCTTCAGGAGGATTAATTGGGAGGTCTGCTTGAGCCCAAGAGTTCCAGGCTGCACTGAGCTATGAGTGTGCCACTGCACTCCACTCCAGCGTGGGTGACAGAGCAAGATTCTCTGTCTTAAAAAACAATTAATGCAGATTCTTGGGCACCACTGAAGATTTACTGAATCAAAATCTGCATTTTAACAAGATCCCCAGGTGATTCCTATGCACTTTAAAATTGGAGAACTGCTTTACACAACTCACCATCTTTTTTTATCCTCACTAAAACTCTATGGTGTACATCTAGCAATTACGCTTTAAGTTTTTATTAGTTCAACCATTAACGATCACCTATGTCTCTTATTTACCTAGTGATAGTTATGGAAAGAAGAGGAGAAAAGATGTCATTAGTGTGCATTAATTAACACAAATTTACGTATGTTCTACATCCTGTTTTCTTCCTACTTTGCCAATTTTCTGTCTTAAAAAAAAGACAATGGATTTCCACGCAGTCCAAATAACTGAGATGAACTTTGGGAGGCTGAGGTGGGCAGATCACCTGAGGTCAGGAGTTCAAGACCAGCATGGCCAACATGGTGAAACCCCATCTCTACCTAAAAAACACAAAAACTTAGCCAGGAATGGTGGTGGGCACCTGTAATCCCAGCTAATCAGGAGGCTAAGGCAGGGAGAATTGCTTCAACCCAGGAGTCGGAGGTTACAGTGAGCCAAGATCCTGCCACTGCACTACAGCCTGGGTGACAGAGTGAAACTCCATCTCAAAAAACAAAACAAAACAAAAAGTAATAATAATAAAAAATAGGCAGGGTGCAGTGGCTCATGCCTGTAATCCCAGCACTTTGGGAGGCTGAGGCGGGCGGATCATTTGAGGTCAGGAGTTCAAGACCAGCCTTGCCAACATGGTGAAACCCCATCTCTACTAAAAATACAAAAATTAGCAGGGTGTGGTGGCACATGCCTGTAATCCCAGCTACTCAGGAGGCTGGGGCAGGAGGATCACTTGAACCCATGAAGCAGAGATTGCAGTGAGCCGAGATCATGCCACTGCACTCCAGCCTGGGCAACAGGAAGACTCTGTCTCAAAAAAAAAATAATAATTAATTAATTAGATGAAAAAAGACAGGTACAGAGTTAATATGAATATTACAAAGGATTCCCAGAGTAAAGAAGATAGCCAATACATAAAATGAAAGGTACCAGACTCCTATGGTAGAAGCTGGGCCTAGACATAATTAAGGTTTTTCTTCAATACTCATAATGCTCACTATAGCCCTACTCTCTCTTCCATCCTATACAGAGCTCTTGGTAGGGATCCCATAGCTGGAGCCATAGGTCTTCCCTCCATCCCAATGGACAAACAAAAGAGATATTTTGTGCTATAAAAAAACAAAAGAACTAAAGTGTAATCAGAGTAGTTCCTTGGGCCAGGAATAACCTATATTTTGCTTTCCTATGAGACAGCATGGTAGTATAACCTGCTGCTCCTGAAAGAATACCCCTTAGAGATTTTGCATCCTGGGAAATCATTGAGTCCAAGGATGAAAGTAGACCAGTACAGACTCAGGACAGGAAGGGGTGGCTAAGAAAAAAAGGGAAATAAATGGCATGCAAAACCATCTCATTAGAAAGAGGAAACTGAGGAGTTAACTGTTGATACCTGAAAACAAGAAATCCAAACAAGAAAACAATATGTTCATTAAGAAAGACCACGATATATCTATAAAACTTTTATTAAAATTGGAATTAGAAACTATACCAAAAACTTTAAAAATACATAAGACATTGTTCTTTTTTCTTACAGAAAAGAGGGTAAAAATAAGACCATGGCAAAGAGCCATCCCTGATAATTTTGTTCCTTTCAAACATTCATGAACATTTAAATAAAATTACAAATATTTAAACAACCCTAAGGTATTACCCACAGGCTAAAACTTGCCAGTAATTCCTTAGCCCCGCTATTTCAGTATCAATTCCACAAATGTGGAAAATTACGGCAATTGTAGGCTGTAACAGCTTCTAATATTCACATTTTGAACTATTTGTTATGTTGTCATAAGAATGTACTCATGCTACAGGCAAATTCAGAGGTGATTTCACCATTTTCAAATTATCATCAAGAGTGTGAGAGGAAGATGACACACACGTGGGGTGGTATGGAAATCCAAAGCCCCACATTTTGGAAGTCTGTGATCACTCCCATCACCCACTAAAGCTACGAGTTGGTGTTGGCATGAATCTGCTTTGCTTATTCCCAGCAGGCTCTGGCTCGTGTCACATAAGGCACAAACATCCTTTTCAAGGTAGTAACCACCTAGAATCCAACTCAATTGTAACCTGAATCCGTAAGCTTAAATCACCAAAAGACATCACTGGGTCATAATCATATAGGTTCCCCTAAAAAAAAACAAAAAACCATTTTTGCTATGTAGAAACAGAAACAAAAGGTTTAGGTGCATTTGCCTTGTTCAATGGATATTTCATATGTTTATTAATTGATTTCAGTTAATATGTAATATGAAGGTATGATAAATGTGTCAAACTGTTCTCTTGTTTCAGATACAATTCTTGGCATTTCAATATAGGTTATTATCTCATATGTCAGACTTGAGTCCAAAGAATACCAGAAGGACATTTAATTTCCTTTCCTCCTACTTCCTTTCACTACTCAATTCAAAGAAAAGTTATGAGTACACAGCTAGGAACCATTTTTACGTAGGCATCCATCTGAGCCCATCTTTTTTTTTTTTTCTAAAACAACAAAAAGACTAAGGACAATTACATAATGCATTCCCAAGCCTTTTATGGATATCAGGACCTGGGGGGACTATCCGGCCTATTTGGGTTCTTTCATTCACCAAAATTCTATTATACATGCCAAAGGTTAAAGGGAACACCATCAGTGAAGAGGCGCCTGGGCCCTAGAATGGAATCTATTAGCATAAAATGGAACAGTGGGACCCAAAGAGCTATCATCAGCAAAATTCCCTTTGTAACAGACATAAAAATCATGAATTTGAGGGGAAAAATAAACTAGTTTTGGTGGGATGCAATGGCTAACAGGAATTACTTATTAGAAGGTAACAAAGTTGCTAAATTTTCCTTGTTTTTGATCCCTGTGTTCTGTTGGTCTCTTGAAGCAATCTAAGTGGGAAAGGAAAGTGAAAGAGAAATGTTTTATGCCAGCTGCCTCTTGTATTCCCATTAATGGGAGTCTCTACATTAATGCTCTACATAATTTGGTCAGACTGTTGAGAGGCAATAGATTTCCAATGCTGATGAGATCCGGAGCCCTGGAGCCCATTTATGGCTTGACATTTGCCGAGCAAGATGCTGACGGGGCAGCAAACATGGCTCCGATGTCCAGCTTACCTCATAGTTATCCCTTCGATCCTTCTTTATGAGATTGGTCTGAGAGATGAGACTGTACTGAAATCACAAGAGCTATAACTGCCAGAGAAAAATTAAATGGGGTCTTCAAGTAGTGACTGAGCCAGCAAACTAAGTGGCCAAGAGGGAGACAAGAGCAGCTCCTAAAGAAGGTTGAAGTCAAGCAATCTCCGGGTACACAGAGGATCTGAAGCATCCGGGCAGAGTCACAGGCAGGCAGGGCAAGGACACACAACACACCAGAGAAGCACCGTCCTTCACTGTCTGAGAGCAACTCTCAGGCTGCAGAACCAATTGCCATCTCCACTGCCTACAGCTCAGGTCTCCAACTACCAGACAGGGAGTAAAAAACAGTTTGATTTTACTCACCTCAAATCTAAACACGGTGGAAAAAAACTGATCTAAAGATGGAAACTATATTTCATGGGGATTTATTAAACAGAGAATGAGGAGAATCTTTCACAATTTCACAGTGCTTTCTCATTGAAATAAAGACATGATCAGGAAAAGTCACCCTTAGAGGCAAGTTATCACCTCCCTAAGTAGGGGAGGCACCAAAATTTCCAGAGAATCCTGAGACCACTTGCACAAGTTGAATTATTTTTTAAAATAAACTTATGCTTAAATATGCTAGGTCTCAATTTCTATAAATAAGGTAAAAAATAGTATATCTCAGAAGTTTTAATAGTTCTTTGTAGAGAGATAACATTTTATCATGTACATAATTCACAAGGGTATAAAGGTTTCCCAATGTAAAGTTCCTTTTACCCTTCAACTGTAACCCATAGCATCTGCCCAAATACTGCTCATTTTTCACTTTCTACTATATGTCTCTTTCCTGCCAACTGAGGTAGTTGTCACTTTAGGACAGTTTAAGGCTGTGGAAAACACTGGCGGAAATAATCAACTGCCCACCTGGAGGGCAGTCTCAGAGCTGACCCTTTGGAAGTCTGCAATGGAGCCAGGCCTTTCAAAATTACCCACGCTAAATGGCTGGTCTAAAGGAGTCATTACGGCTTTTTAAAAAATCATCTGCCTTTTTCCATGATCATGGTGAGCCAGTAAGTCTGATGCTGTGCACTTGCCATGACCATCTATTTTCCTGGCTAAAGTAATTACAGATTTTTCCAGGGTATGAGGCTGAAGACTGCAAAGAAAAAGAACCAAGTAAATGACAGACACTTGAAAATTTGCTTCCTCACAGATAACACTGCTGGTTTATAAGGGGTACTTTGCACTGGCAAAATAATCTGAAACTAATGCTACTACAACAACAGGCAGCATAAATCTCAGGTCAGAAATGCAATCACAAAGAAGTATAAGTTCATGGAAACTTGACAGCTGAATGAGCACCCAGAGGCATGAAGATAACCTGGAGCCTATTTCCTGGCAATGCAAATTGTGGCTGCTGCATAACTACAAATTCTGTATCAAGAAACTACATAGTTCCAGGGCTTAAAAATTACCCAGATTTGGGGGAGTATGGGTGGTGAGAAAAGGCTGAAATGGACAGAACAAGTAGACAAAGGGAGGGAAAGGAAAAGGACATAGTTTCTTGATTTCATAGCAACTCAAAGATACGTGACCCAATGACAGGAAAAATGGAGAACTTGTAAAAAGCATCCAAATCCCCTAAACAAGATGACTTCTCCTAGCTAGCAGGAATAATGCTACTCTGAACGTACATAGTTCACAGGTAAGGGAACTGACCCTTCCTGAAAGGTCAAAGGCAGGGCAAGGAAGAATGGGAAGAGAAGAATACGAATGTTTTTTAAGATGGAATTGAAAGTTGAATGTAATAAAAAGCCCAACACACTTCACCTGCAGAAGAGCCTACAAGCATGTTCCTAAAGGCACATAGGACTTTCCATCATATGTATGAGAACTAAATCAAAGCTTAAAACAGCAGCTCCTGGGGCTTTAATGGATAATCCATATTAATAAATATGTAGGGGCCTAGGGGGCGTGCGTGTCACTCTGGAGCACTTGCTGGTTCTGGAACATGAGTTTGTTACGTTTTAAAAAGACATTCATTTAAAAAACAAAACAATAAAAATCTATTTTCCTCCCAAAACAGTTAAATCAATAATTATTCTAAAGTCAATGAAATAAAAGCTAGAGTGAAAGAGGCTCAGATTTGTGGATTTCTCTCTGGAAGATGCAGCCTATAATCAAAAAGCATTCCTGCACTTAACAACAGTTCTTACTTTGGAGAGCCAGTGAAAGAAATGCCATGATTGAATCAACTTTCAAAAAGGAACTAGAATGCCATGCTAGCTGTGGCCATCCAATTTCTCTGGGAACATAAAAGTGGGCTGTTAGCTTAACCAATGGGAAGTGAACTACCATAGCATTCACTACCTTATCCACTCTCCTTCCTCAGGGATCCCATAGAGACCTCCCATTTCCAAAGGGAGGCCTTTTTAGGCCTCTTATTTCAGTGGGAGAATTTCTACCCTATCTCACTGTTTCAAAGGGTTGAAAGCAATTGCACAACACACGCAACACGGACCAAGGCACCAAGCCAGTCCACATAAAGATAACTGACCACCACCTAGGTTAGAAAGTTGTTCTGTGTGATAGCAGGACACCGAGAATATGAGTCCTCCTCCTCAGAGGATGCTTCCTCATAGATTTCATCCTGGGCAATAATGCTCCCTAATCCATACTCCTGCTCATGGACAGAAACTTCATTTGGCGTGAGGTGGGAAGAGCCTTCCACAAAGTCAGCAAATCTGGAAGAGAGAAGATAATACTCATTAGAAATATGCCTTCTGTCCTTCTGGTCTTCTTTCAAAATAAGAACAAATTAAAGCCTTCGATATGCTCACAACACAAATTATATTGAGTCTAGCCAACATCCTTGTCCTTACTCTGGCAGGTAAGTAGACTAAAGCATGAAGTTAAGGAGAAAAGGAAAGCTGGGATCATAGGCCAATACCCCTGCAACTCCATCCTGCTTAATAAGCACTTGCCTATCCTTTCTAATTATGAAAGTGCCAAGGTTCCTTTAGTCATCTGTAATCCCGATAAGAGAAGATTAAGGGGCATTACACAGTTATTCACGTTTATGGCCCTATAAACTTTATACCATCATGATACCAAATTGAAGCTTCACATACTCATTGGTATAGTTGCCCCCAACTAAAAAGTGGGTGGAGAGGAACCCTACCAACTCAGGGAGCAATGCAAAACTTTCAGAAAGGAAACTTAATATGGTACTGGAGTCTTCCCATCTTAATGCTACAATCAAAGCTAGAGTAGATAGTTCCCTGAGGAAACAGGTTACTGCTTAATGTGTGATTATACATCTACCTTTCTCTTGACTACTTGAAGATTAACAGGAAAACAAAGGTCACAAGTGCATGATTCTCTAGAGGTACGATCTCTGGTAGAACTCAAGGTCACAATTACCCTGATAGATGTTTGGTATATCTGGCCAAGAGTGTACCTTTTTGGAGACTGGATTCGAGAAACAGTCTTCCAAGCAGAGCAGTCTGGACTGTTACAAAATTCTCGGAGCTCTTCTAAAGCCTTTCGGGTTTCTACCTCTCCTTGTATCCGATACTCTTCTTCTGTCAGGAGACGAGGGGGGACAGGCTTTTCTGTTGCCTTATACACCTTTCTGTGCTCACCAAAATAACATTATGAATCATTAATCAGTAATCTTACTTCTAGCTCCCTTCAGTGGGCCAAGCATACAGCAGACAGCCTGAACATTAAGAGTCATCGCTCCTAAAAATTCCATAGACATCTTTAGTTATAATGAACGCCTGACATATTAGACTATGAATGACAACTCACAGGCGACAGAGCGAGACTCCATGTCAAAAAAAAAAGTGATATAATTTGCACCACCTTGTGGTAACAGGAACACACGACATTTTACTAGACGTTTTTATTTTATATAAAATGACTAGAATAAAAATATAAAAATGCCTATAGAAAGTGAAAAATTATTTACAGTCAATATTATCCACTAATGTGAATAAACTCACTTTATTTTTCAATAAATGATAAAATACTTATTTTTTAATAGATGGGAAAATAACAAGAAAATTATGGTATAAGATTGTGGTCCTAGCCGGGCGCAGTGGCTCACGCCTATAATCCCAGCACTTTGGGAGGCCGAGGCAGGCAGATCACCTGAGATCAGGAGCTGGAGATCAACCTGACCAACACGGAGGAACCTGTCTCTACTAAAAATACAAAATTAGCCGGGCGTGGTGATGCATGCCTGTAATTCCAGCTACTCCGGAGGGTGAGGCAGGAGAATCGCCTGAACTAGGCAGGCGGAGGTTGCAGTGAGCTGAGATCATGCCACTGCACTCCAGCCTGGACAACAAGAGCAAAACTCAGTCTCAAAAAAAGGCCAGGCACGGTGGCTCATGCCTGTAATCCCAGCACTTTGGGAGGCCAAGGCAGGCGGATCACAAGGTCGAGATTGAGACCATTCTGGCCAACATAGAGAAACGCCATCTCTACTAAAAATACAAAAATTAGCTGGGCGTGGTGGCATGTGCCTGTAATCCCAGCTACTCAGGAGGCTGAGGCAGGAGAATCGCTTAAACCTGGGAGGCGGAGGTTGCAGTGAGCTGAGATTGTGCCACTGCACTCTAGCCTGGTGACAGAGCAAGACTCCTTCTCAAAAAAAAAAAAAAAAAAGATTGTGGTCCAATAACTTGATTTCCCAGACTGAAGGTATCACCTTGACTCTCTATAATAGACAACTTCAGGACCTAGGAACATTCCATATTTATTTTGCAAGGTGACAAAACATGCTACGAATTACATCTTAAAATAAGACTAAGACCTCCAGAGCAATGTGAAAGCCACTGAGAAATAGTCTGAAATGGGCCAGGTGAGGTAGCTCACACCTATAATCCTAGCACTTTGGGAGGCTGAGGAGGGCAGATCACCTGAAGTCAGGAGTTTGAGACCACCCTGGCCAACATGGTGAAACCACATATCTGTTAAAAATACAAAAATTAGACAGGCATTGTGGCGCCCGCCTGTAGTCCCAACTACTCGGGAGGCTGAGGCAGGAGAATCACTTGAACCCGGGAGGCGGAGGTTGCAGTGAGCCAAGATCACGCCACTGTGCTCCAGCCTGGGTGACAGAGCAAGACACTGTTTTAAAAAAAAAAAAAAAAACTGAACCCAGGAGACCTCAATGAGCATATAGTATAAAAGCGATATAATTTGTGGCCAGGTGTGGTGGCTCACGTCTGTAATCCCAGCACTTTGTAATTCGAGCACTTTGGGATTGCCTCAGCACTTTAGGAACCCCTGACATTTGAGGTCAGGAGTTCGAGACCAGCCTGGTCAACATGGTAAAACCTACTAAAAATACAAAAATTAGCTGGGTGTAGTGGCGCACGCCTGTAATCCCAGCTACTCAGGTGGCTGAGGCATGAGAATCGCTTGAACTCAGGAGGTGGGGGTTGCAGTGAGCCAAGATCACGCCACTGCACTCCAGCCTGGGCGACAGAGCAAGACTCCATCTCAAAAAAAAGGTGATACAATTTGCACCACCTTGTGGTAACAGGAACACATGACATTTTACTAGATGTTTTTTATTTTATATAAAATGACTAGAATAAAAATATAAAAATTCCTATAGAAAGTAAAAAAAAAAAAAATAGACTCGGGAAGGAACAAAGGCGGAAGTACAACACAATGACTTTTCATTAACGAAGAAGCTCCCAGGTCAACACCTCTGTGTCCTCTTGCTGCAACTGCATCCCACACTGTACCTGTCAATATTAAGTTACATTGTCTTTCATTCACCTGTAGGTGATGTACAGCCACTGAATAGGGTATTCCAGGTTCTTAGTACACAGAGCAATGATGATAATGGCAAGGGCAATATGTGGTATCTGGATGCCAGAATACATGAAACACAGGCCCATTAGCTGCAAGGTCCAGGTCAGCAGGTTGATACTTCGTTCATTCTCCAAGGGCCCATACTTGTAACACACTGCAAAACTCATGAATCCAACTGTGAGGACATAACCTATGAGAAGAGTTATCAGAAGACATTCTTTTTCATCTATACTTGGTAAAAATAATTTGTGTGGGAAGCAGTAGTAAATTTGCTATATAGCACCAATTGAACCGGGAAATCAGATTTTTACTTAATTATTCACACTTTTTTCTTAGAATACATTTCTCTAAGTTTCTATCCTTTCTGCTGTCCTAAATTTATTCGGTTCAAACAGAACATTAAAGTTGTATGTCAAACAACCCTGAAATAGTCTATTTTAAAAACCAATATATGGAAATCCATATTAATCACCCCTCAAAGGATAAATCAAAGGTTACTATCTATAGGACCAAGGATTTTTACTTTGTAAATAAAATCTACAGCAGTTCATTCAGAAATGAAGGAGAAAAAAATTTACTGCAGAGTCCTTTACTTAAGGTCCCCAAGTATATTTAAAATATGATTCCATTAATAAGGTCAATTTACAGCTTTTCAGAAAAATGTTTATTGTGTAAAGAAAGGTATATTTATGAATACCAATAAATGACATCTTCTCCTTAACAGTACCATTCTAATTTAAGAGAAGGTGATAATCGTAGAGGGGTCAGAAATAAGTGAAAAACTACGATTTTTAAAAGTTTTAAAAAATGACATGAACTATTAAATACCATAAGCAGGTAAAATATTTTCATGATTAAATTAACTGAAACAGCCTATAAACATACAAAAGGAAAGCAAAACCGACAACACTTACTTAAAAGATACTGCCAGTAACACCTCCAGATCTCTTGTAAATTTTTAAAAACTAGTTGAATGAGGTACAGAGAAAAAGACCAGCCTCCCACCAGGATGACGTAAATGGGACTTTTCTAAGACAGAGAGTAGAAGTGAAAGCAAAAAGTTACAACAGGCTTTCCATACATAAAAGAAGCAAAATGGAACTATGATTTTTTTTAAAAAAAATTCAACCTACTCAAAATGCACAAAAAACACTTCTCTTAAAAAGATGTCCTTTATACTTAAAATGGTACAGTCTGCAAGGAACACTGGGAAGATGAGATGCTAAATAACTTAAAAGCCTGGCTATATAATTAAAAAACAGGAAGGAGACTTTAACCCCCCTCCGAGCACAGGATTTTATATAAAAAGAAAAAATTTGTAATCAGGCTCCAAGTTTCATCGTGGAAAGTACCTTTCTGAATCAAGGAGAGTAGGACATTGACTCATCAGTCATCAATACACATTTTCAGTTTTCTAAGATTACCCAGGAAAACAATCCTTCAGCTATCCAAATTCATTCTAGCTGCACATGAAGATTCTGATACTTACCTTAGGCATAAACTTAGATAGTATAAAAATGATGATTAGTAGAGAGGCCACAATTCCCACACTCATCCCAGTGGAGTAGTAGAAAATCTGACTTCTGCAGAAAAAAAAATGTATTTCATGACCATATGTATATATTTCATACATAGTACTGTTGAAACTAGGACAACTAACCTAGCCAAAAGATTTTAAAAGGTACAAGATTAGAGCAGTACAAGCAAACATCAGAAACATTTCCAATTTGGTTCCAGACCACTGCAACAAACCAAATACTGCAATTGCAATAAGTAAGTCATACAAATTTTTTGGTTTCCCAGTGCATATAAAAATCATGTTTACCCTATATTAGAGTGTATTAAGTATACAACAGCATTATGTCTTAAAAATATATATTCCTTAATTAAAAATGCTTTGCTAAAAACTGCTAAAGATCATCTACGCCTTCAGTGAGTCATCATTTTTTTGCTGGTGGAGGGTCTCACTTCCATGTTGATGGCTGTTGACTGATGAAGGTGGTAGTTTCTGAAGACTGGAGTGACTGTGGCAATTTCTTAAAATACAATGAAGTTTGCTGCACTGGCTCCTCCTCCTTTCATGAAGATTTCTCTAAAGCATGCAATACTGTCTTGATAGCATTTCACCACAGAACTTCTTTCAAAATTGGAGTCAATCCTCCAACAGCATTAACCCTTAACAAGAGGATCACCCCTCCTTTGAAGCTAGGCACTGACTTCTCTCTCACCATGAAAGTCCTCAATGGCATCTTCTTCCAGTATAAGGCTATTTTGTCTACATTGAGGAGCTCTTTAATTGTAGCCACTTTCAACAATGATCTTAGCTAGATCTTCTGAACAACTTGCTACAGCTTCTGTATCAGTGCTTGCTTCATCTTTTTTTTTTTTTTTTTAAAGACAGGGTCTCACTGTGTTGCCCAAGCTGGGGTGCGATGGTGTGATCATGGCTCACTGCAGCCTTGATCTACTGGGCTCAGGTGATTCTCCCACCTCTGCCTTCCAAGTAGCTGGTACCATGACTGACTTTTTTGTATTTTTTGTAAAGGCAGGGTTTCACCATGTTGCTCAGGCTGGTCTTGAACTCCCTGGGCTCAAGTGATCTGCCCACCTCAGCCTCCCAAAGTGCTGAGACTACAGGCATGAGCCACCACGCCCAGCCTACCTTGCACTTTTATGTAATGAAGACAGCTTCTTTCCTTAAATCTCATGAACCAAGAACCTTCCTTTACTAGCTGTAAACTTTTCTTCTGAGGTTTCCTCACCTCTCTCAGCCTTCACAGAATTGAAGAGAGTTAGGGTCTTGCTCTGGATCAGGCTTTAGCTTTAAAAAAGTTGTATCTGGTTTAATCTTCTCAACAGCCAACTAAAACTCTCTTCATATCAGCAATAAGGCTGTTTCACTTTCTTATCACTTGTGTGTTCCCTGGAGCAACACTTTTAATTTCCCTCAAGAACTTTCCCTTTGCATTCACAACTCGGTTAACTACTTGGGACAAGAGGTCTAGCTTTTAGTCTATTTTGGCTTTTGCTGTCCTCACTAAGCATAATCAGAGAGATGTATGACTCTTCCTTTCACTTGAAGACTTACTATCTACTCTAAGGTTATTAATTGGCCTAGTTTCAATATTGCTGTTTCTCAGGGAATATGGAGGCCCAAGAAGAAGGGAGACAGGGGAATAACCAACTGGTGGAGTTGTTAGAACACCCATGACATTTACTAAGTTCACTGTCTAATATGGTTTGGCTGTGTCCCCACCCAAATCTCATCTTGAATTGTAGCTCCCATCATTCCCACATGTTGTAGGAGGGACCTGGTAGGAGATAATTGAATCATGGGGGGAGTTTCCCTCATACTGTTTCTCATGGTAGTGAATAAGTCTCATGAGATCTGACGGTTTTATAAGGGGTTTCCCCTTTCACTTGGGTCTCATTCTCCCTTGCCTGCCGCCATATAAGATGTGCCTTTTGCATTCTGCCATGATTGTGAGGCCTCCCCAGCCGTGAGGAACTATGAGTCCATTAAACTTCTTTTTCTTTATAAATGACCCAGTCTCGGGTATCTTTATCAACAGCATGAACCAATATAGTGTCTTACATGGACATGTGGTACCCCAAAATAACTGCAACAGCAGCATCAAAGATCACTGATCATGGATCACCATAACAGTTATAATCATATGAAAAAGTCTAAAATATTATAAGAATTACTAAAATGTGACACAGAGACCCCAAGTGAGCACATGCTATTGGGAAAATGGTGTGGTAGATTTGCTCGACCCAGGGTTGCCAGGAACCTTCAATTTGGAAAGAAATGCACTATCTGTGAACCACAATAAAGTACAATAAACTGATGTGTGCCTATATTTGCCCAAAACTTGAGGTCAGAGAACTGTAGAGACTGACGCTATGTAGTTACTATCAGATTATGAAGATTAGTATTCAAGGGCTTCCCTCATATATGTCCCAATAATGAGCCTCTGTGTAATGTCCTATTCCCATCTCCATCATCTCTCCCAACCCGATTATTATTTTTTCTTTTCTAAGACAGGGTCTCACTCTGTCACCCAGGCTGGAGTGCAGTGGTGTGATCACAGATCACTGCAGCCTCAACCTCCCGGGCTCAAGTGATCCTCCTACTTCACACTCCCAAGTAGCTGGGACTACTGGCACGCACAACCAGGCTTGGCTAATTTTTGTATTTTTTTGTAGAGGCAGGGTCTCACTATGTTGCCTAGGTTGGTCTCAAACTCTTGGGCTCAAGTCATCCTCCCCTCTTCAGCCTCCCAAAGTGCTAGGATTACAGCTGTGAGCCACCACAACCAGCCCCCTATTCCAGATTTTTTTCTACCAGTTATTCCTCCCTCACTGTTTCTCCCAGCATCCCCAAAATAAGGAACAACTTCCAGCAACCCCACTCCAGCCCAACTTCAAACTCCAATTGTTAATCTTTCATTCACTATTCCACAAATACTTTTTACTTGTATACAAACTTAATGCTGATTTTACCTTCACTCAATGTTTATTTAGTTACCTATATATTTTCTTCATATTTGTACATGTCAGTCTCACCTGTCTTAACTAGTAGGTTCTTAAAGGAAGAAAATGAATAAGCACTTGATTTTTATTTTTTTGAAACAGGGTCTCCCTCTGTGGCCCAGCTTGGAGTGCAATGGTGTGATCTCGGCTCACTGCAACCTCCGCCTCCAGGCTCAAGCAGTTCTCGTGCCTCAGCCTCCTGAGTAACTGGGATCACAGGCACATGCCACCACACCCAGCTAATTTTTGTATTTTTTGTAGACACAGGGTTTTACCATGTTGCCCAGGCTGAGCAGTTGATATTTGTCTTTTTTTTTAAAAAAAACGGAGTCTCGCTCTGTTGCCCAGGCTGGAGTGCAGTGGCGCGATCCCGGCTCACTGCAAGCTCCACCTCCCGTGTTCACGCCATTCTCTTGCCCCATCCTCCCAAGTAGCTGGGACTACAGCCACCTGCCACCACGCCCGGCTTATTTTTTTTGCATTTTCAGTAGAGATGGGGTTTTACCATGTTAGCCAGGATGGTCTCGATCTCCTGACCTCGTGATCCACCCACCTCGGCCTCCCAAAGTGCTGGGATTACAGGCGTGAGCGACCGCGCCCAGCCGATATTTGTCTCTCTACGTCTGAACAAAATGAAACTCATCAACCCATGGACCTGTAAAGATGACACCTTAACACATTACTTCTAGCAATGGAACGGGTGATGATGTTCCATTTCACTGTATTGGCTAACTCCTATCAACCCAATGATAGGCCAACCTAATGTGGGAATTTCATTACTGTCAATATTGTTCAAATAAGAAAAAACAAAAATCATAATTCACATTAAAGTATTTTTTAAACTATCCAAGCAGGCAACAGCCAAGCCATAAAGATCCTGGAAATGGGAATGGCAGTACTTAATAGTTATTATAAAACTCAAGCAGGATAGGTATGAGCCGTGTCATTCTACACACTAGCCTTGGAACCTACCTGCTCAGCAAGTCTCCACAAAAAAATAGCATAAGTCCAAGAAGGAAAACAAGAAAGAGTTTGGGATCAAATCCTGAAATAAATAAAGATTTTTGCTTAATAAGGGAACAAAACAGCTTAAGGCATTATAGAATAAAAGACAATGTTGGCACTATTGGTCAGCTACAGTAAAAATAAATGCGAACAGCCCACCTAAAAAGCATTTAAATTCCACCTAAAGCCTGGGCACCCTTCCAGTGTATAATTAGGTCTCTGTCTAACCTGTATTTGCCTGATGATCTTACTTTTATTTCGGCAAAGGTTAAAAGAAACTCAAGCTTCATTTTGGACAAAGCTAGACACAGTACCATCAGCAATTCATGCAATCACCCACTAGGGGTCTCTATCACTCTGGCTTTCAAGCTTTAAGTCACTCACAGTCATGGAACTCAGCAGATTTGCCCAGAACTCCCAGAACTGTGGGTCAGGGCCTTGTGTTGTTCTCTAACTGGCCGCTTTTCTTGCCCAACAATACCACCTACTTCCCTTTGCTACAGAGCACTGTGCTGGAAAAGCCTACACGCAAATACATCTCACTCAGGACCAGGGGGCCCTTGCAAAGGCCCCTCAGTGGCATACCAGATACTCCCACAGCTTTCACATTCAACAGCTCTACGGGAGGCCCACAAACAGAACAGGAGCAGCAGGAATCAGTAAATGTAGAAGGAACGTCAAAAAACAAGCCAACCCTACATAACCAAAGAACCCTAAGACAAATGGAAGGGCACAACCTATTTCATACTAAACCTAGAAACATTTCTACTACTTACAACATCCCAGGACCCTGTGTAGTAACCAAGGGGAAACAAAGTCAGAGAGAATTCAAGAGGATCCATCTCCTCTGAAACTTTCTCAGTCATCTTCAGAAAAGAGAAAACTTCTCCCAGTTCCACTAAGTTTTAAACTGCAGTGGTCTTCATCTTTATTTATAGTTCCATGAATACACTTTTTACTTGTGAATGATTAATATTCAGTTTTACCTTTCTTCAATTTTTATTAACCATTCATGTCTTTAAATATAGGCATGTACACATCGGATAGTTACCTTTGTCTAGAAGTGTCCAGAAGGCAGAACACATCTATCTGATTTACTCTTAAGAGTATTTGGCATATATGCTCAGGGCCATTAGCAGCACATTGTAATTATGAATAAAAGTCTTCACAGTTCCAGGTAAGGAAGTACTCAGAATTTCCTGAGGTGGAGTTTCAATTCTAGGCCTAAAGTGTCTGATATGGGGTGAAGTCTCCATGAACTGTTTGGAGCAGTGGTATACTCAGGGTTATAATCAGAACCCAAATGGAGATGTCTTGGGCTGACTTCTCAGTCTCACTAATTATACCCTTCAGAACTCAGTCCTTATCACTACAGAATCCATCAGAAAAACAGAGGTGAGACTTACTCCGGATCACAATGACACTGTACTTGGTGTCCTTCTCTATAATTTCAACTTTGAGGCAGGTTTTCGTGCTGTATAGACCCACGTTAACATAGGTGTCATTCAATTTCTCCTTTAAAAAGGAGGAAAAAAAGTTCCAGATACTAAACTGCTCTAGCTCCTTCAGTTTATCCTCATTCTCCACCTGTGTGACTCGAATCAATTTGGAACTATTTACTCGGATCTGTAACACAAATAAAATCAGAATGAGAAAAAAGTAAGTAGGAATTTTAATTTTTCACAAATACAATTTTTTTAAAACCCTCAGAGTAAACAACTAAATCAGTAATAGTGTCAGTTTTCCACAAGACTTATCAGAAATATAGAAATACAGAGGCTAAAACATAATTGGGCAAGTAACACTGCACATGTTAGAGAGACAGCTGTTAGAATACCTTCTTGTTAACACGACCTGAATCTACTATTAGGTCGTTCTGACCTAGAACGTAGAACATAGAGGAAAAAAGGCTTCCAAGCTGAAAGAGTTATCGATACAGCTATTTATTAGAGATCACACAAAGCAAAGGTCTATAATATTAAGAAAATTGCCAGGCATAAACTGCCCCAGAAGACTAAAAACGTTTTCCATAATGACAGGCTGAGTTCAATCCATTGTCACAAGTCACTGATTATGAGTAAATGTTGGTTATAATGTGCCCCAGATGGAGTATCACTTTTTTATCAGATAATTTTTTTTTTTTTTTTGAGACGGAGTCTTGCTCTGTCGCCCAGGCTGGAGTACAGTGGCATGACCTCGGCTCACTGCAACCTCCGCCTCCCAGGTTCAAGCGATTCTCCTGCCTCAGCCTCCTGAGTAGCTGGGACTACAGGGTGCATGCCACCAACCTCGGCTAATTTTTGTACTTTTAGTAGAGACAGGGTTTCACCATATTGGCCAGGCTGGTTTCGAACTCCTGACCTCAAGTGATTCACCCGCCTCAGCTTCCCAAAGTGCTGGGATTATAGGCATGAGCCACCGTGCCCAGCTTATCAGACTTTTTTTTTTAATAATTTTTTTAAAAAATCCACAAGTCGGTCAGGCACGGCCCCCAGCTACTCAGGAAGCGGAGGTTGCAGGGAGCTGAGGTCGTGCCACTGCACTCCCGCCTGGGTGACAGAGCAAGATTCCGTCTGAAAAAAAAAAAAATCCACAAGTCCACCCTATGTTTTTGATGTGAACAACAAATGCCCTTATCAGTAACTATGCTTATAACAACTACGACATTTCTGAAAGGACTCATTTTGTTCAATCACTGTTACTGCCAGACACTCCTGTTTGCCAGGTGACTTAACAGTGTTATGAAACAAATGAGACCAAAGTCATTCTTCAGCTCTGGGGGTTTATGAAATACCTCATGTAGAATCAGAATAGGAACAGCGGGGCAAAAGAGTTTACATCCTGACAGGCACATAACAGTTTCCAGCCCAAAGAAGGCATAAGGCCTTTAAAAAGAAAGAGGAGGGCTGGGTGTGATGGCTCATGCCTATAATCCCAACACTTTGGGAGGCCGAGGCGGGCAGATCACTTGAGGTCAGGAGTTTCAGAGCAGCCTGGCCAACATGATGAAACCCCATCTCTGCAAAAAATACAAAAAAATTGGCCAGGTGTGGTGGCATATGCCTGTAATCCGAGCTACTCGGGAGGCTGAGGCAGGAGAATCGCTTGAACCCGGGAGGCGGAGATTGCAGTGAGCCAAGATGGTGCCACTGCACTCCAGCGTGGGCAACAGAGGGAGACTGCCTCAAAAAATAAAAAATAAAAATAAAAAAAGCAAGAGGGGTGTGTGTGTGTGCACACATACTTACTGCAAAATGAAGAACAAGAAAATGAAGCAGTTTCTTTGGGAAAAGGAGGGAAAAGGAAAGGAAGTTTACCCTGGAATACTGTAATCTACTTGAGGGAGCAGAGGGGAATACAAAGTAGGCATAAATGCTTATTGATGAAAACACAACTCAGGATAATCTCAACCGTAACAAGATTGTTAACATTTTTTTTAAGTATGTGAAAGGGAGAAAAGTGTCAAAATACTCATTAATCACCGACAGACAGAAATTTACAGAAGCTGCCCCTGCCAGAGGATTCCAAGTTATTACCTGTATCCGTGTCCATATATCATGCCATTTTGGAATAAGCACATTTGTGTAACAGAATTGTTGGCTGGCACGCTTTTCACAAACTTGGGATTCCTGAAGCATGACCACATTTACATCAATTTCAGCTTTATGCAAAGAAAGGAAACAAGAATTAAACATAACAAGCTAATAACTATAACTCATTTCATGAAAAAGATTAAACTAACCACTTTCCTAAACTTTGGGTTAAAACATTAGCCAGACTGAGAAGGGAAAAAACTGAGAAGAAAGAACAACTAAGGCAGAGTCTTATTTCTGTTGTTTAATTATTTAAATATTACACAGTCATTCAGTCAGACAAGTAATAATAAAAACTACTATTAAGTACCTATTAAGACAGTATGCTGCCAGGCGCAGTGGCACATGCCTATAATCCCAGCACTTTGGGAGGCCGAAGTGGGCGGATCACCTGAGGTCAGAAGTTTGAGACCAGCCTGACCAATATGGAGAAACCCCGTCTCTACTAAAATACAAAAACATTAGCCAGGCATGGTGGCACATGCCTCTAATCCCAGCTACTCGGGAGGCTGAGGCAGGAGTATCGCTTGAACTTGGGAGGCAGAGATTTCGGTGAGCGGAGATCATGCCATTGCACCCCAGACTGGGCAACAAGAGCAAAATTCTGTCTCAAATAAATAAATAAATAAATAAATAAGACAGTATGCTGTCTCATTTAATGCTCCCAACAATGCTATGAGGTAAGCACTCTCATAATCCCTATTTCATAAATGAGGAACGGATGTTTAAGAAAGATTAATTTGCTCCAAAATCACACAAGTAGTAAATAGCCTATCTGAGATTCACTCCCAGGTCTGACTATGGTCTAGATATACTTCCTGTCCTATAAAGGAATAGTTAAAGTAAGCTAAAATACTCCATCTGTTGATTTTCTCTATCCCTTTCCTGAGTGGAACAGAACTGGCAAGTTTTTTCTTTTTTTTGAGACAGGGTCTGGCTCTGCTGCTCAGGCTAGAGTACAGTAATGTGATCATAGCTCATTGCAGCCTCAAACTCTTGGGCTCAAACAATCCTCCCACTTTAGCCTCCCAAGCAGCCAAGACTACAGGTACACGCCACCACACCCAGCTAGTTTTTTTTTTAGAGAGACAAGGTCTTACTATGTTGCCCAGGCTGGTCTTGAACTCCTGGCTTAAAGCAATCCTCCCACACTGGCCTCCCAAAGCACCCACACTGGCCTCCCAAAGCACTGGGATTACAGATCTGCCACCACACCCAGCGAGCATTTTTTTTTTTCAGACAGCGTCTCCCTCTGTCACCCAGGCTGGAATACAGTGGTGCAATCTTGGCTCATTGCAACCTCTGCCTCCCAGGTTCTATCGATTCTCCCACCTTAGCCTCCTGAGTAGCTGGGATTACAGGCATGAGCCACCTCAACTGGCTAACTTTTTTTTTGTATTTTTGTAGTAGAGATGAAGTTTCACCATGTTGGCCAGACTGATCTAGAACTCCTGGCCTCAACTGATCCACCCACCTCAGCCTGCCAAAGTGCTGGGATTACAGGCGTGAGCCACCACGCCCAGCCAGCAATATTTTTAATATATAGTACTTTAGGAGGATACTAAAAGATTTCAAGGTTGTTTCCTTCCAGCTGTTTTGTCTCACTTCAAGTTTTAAGAGCAGGCAATGATTATATGCAGTCCCTCTGATATACCAAAACAGAAGATTCTCCTCTCAATTTCTATTTAGTATCAGCTAATTCAAGGTTTAAAAGTGACCACTGTCCAGCCGGGCATGGTGGCTCACACCTGAAATCCCAGCACTTTGGAAGGCCAAGGCAGGCGGATCACTTGAGGTCAGGAGTTCGAAACCAGCCTGGCCAACATGGTGAAACCCCGTCTCTACTACAAATACAAAAAACTCAGCTGGGCGTGGTGGCGGGCGCCTGTAATCCCAGCTTCTCGGGAGGCAGAGGCAGGAAAATCACTTCAACCTGGGAGGGGAAGACTGCAACTGCAGTGAGCAAAGATTGCGCCTCTGCACTCCAGCCTGGGTGACAGAGCATGACTACGTCTCAAAAAAATAAATAAAATTAAATTAAATAAATAAATAAAAAGTTGGGGCCAGGCATGGTGGTTCACGCCTGTAGTCCCAGCACTTTGGGAAGTCAAGGTGAGGGGATTGCTTGACCTCAGGAGTTTGAGACCAGCCTGGCCAACATGACGAAACCCCATCTCTACAAAAAGAAAAAAGAAAAAAAATATATGGCCAGGCATGGTGGCTCATACCTGTAATCCCAGCACTTTGGGAGGCCGAGGCAGGC
>NW_012103499.1:732439-733128 GCF_000951045.1 Mandrillus leucophaeus
TAAAAAAGGAAATCTGAATAAACTGTAGACTTTAGTTAATAATAATTTTCAATACTGTTTCATTAATGGTGGCAAATGTACCATACTAATGTCAGATAATAATTGGGGAAATTGAATGTAGGGTATATAGGAATTCACCATATTATCTTTTCCATTTTTCTATACATGTAATGTTTCTAAGTTGGCTAGGCTCAGTGGTTCACACCTGTGATCCCAGCACTTTAGGAGACCGAGGTTGAGGATGGCTTGAGCCCAGGAGTTCAAGACCAGCCTGGGCAACATAGTAGGACTCTGTCTTTACAAAAATACAAAAATTAGCCAGGTGTGTTGGCACGCGCCTATAGTCCCAGCTGCTCAGCAGGCTGAGATGGGAGGATCACTTGAGTCTGGGAGGTTGAGCCTCCTGTGAGCCATGACCATGCCTCTGCAGTCCACCCTGGGTGACAGAGTAAGACCCTGTTGCTAAAAAAAATGAATAAATTGGCCAGGCGCAGTGGCTCATGCCTATAATCCCAACGTCTTGGGAGGCTGAGGCAGGTGGATCACTTGAGCCTAGGAGTTTGAGACCAGCCTGGGCAACATAGTGAAATGAAACCCTGTCTCTACAAAGAATACAAAAAAAGAAAAAAGAAAAAAATTAGCTGGGTGTGGTGGCATGCACCTGTGGTCCCAGCTACTTGAGAGGCTGA
>NW_012103499.1:733178-739787 GCF_000951045.1 Mandrillus leucophaeus
AGCCTGGGCAAAAGAGCGAGACTCCATCTCAAAAAATAATAATAACAGTAATAAAAATTTATACACAAAGATGTTCACAAACTTACAACACTGAAAAACTAGAAATACCACAAATATCCAATCAACAGTACAAACCACCAATATCCAACCAAATGTTTAATCCAGAAACAGAAACATTAATAATGATTTTTATCAGGCAGATGACACATGCCTGTAGTCCCAGCTACTTGGGGAGACCGAGATGGGAAGTTACAGTGAGCTATGATTATGCACTGCATTCTAGCCTGGATGTCACAGCAAAACCATGTCACTAAAAAATAATAAATGAAGGCCAGGCGTGGTGGCTCACACCTGTAATCCCAGTACTTTGGGAGGCTGAGGCAGCTGGACCACCTGAGGTCAGGAGTTTGAGGCCAAGCTAGTAAACATAGTGAAACCCCATCTCTACTAAAAATACAAAATTAGCTGAGTGTGGCTGGGCATGGTGGCTCATGCCTGTAATCCCAGCACTTTGGGAAGCTGAAGTGGGCGGATCACAAGGTCAGGAGTTTGAGACCAGTCTGGCCAGCCTGGTAAAACCCCGTCTGTACCAAAAATACAAAAAATTAGCCGGGCATGGTGGCGTGCACCTATAATCCTAGTTACTCGGGAGGCAGAGGGAGGAGAACTGCTTGAACCCTGGAGGCTGAGGTTGCAGTGAGCCGAGACTGTGCCATTGCACTCCAGTTTGGGCAACAAGGGCAAAACTCTGTCTAAAAAAAAAAAATTAGCCAAGTATGGTGGCACACGCCTGTAGTCCCAGCTACTTGGGAAGCTGAAATGGGAGAATGGCTTGAAACCAGAATCAAGACTGCACCACTGCACTCCGGCCTGGGCGAGACAGAGCAAGACTATGTCTCAGGGGAAAAAAAAGAGAAAAAATTAAATGAAGATTTGCCCATATATTGGAATGTAATACAAGTAAGACAACATTTATAAAGAATTTTAATGCTAGGTGTGGGGGCTCACGCCTGTAATCCCAGCACTTTGGGAGGCCGAGGCAGGCGAATCATCTGAGGTCAGGAGTTCGAGAACAGCCTGGCCAACATGGTGAAACCCCCGTCTCTACTAAAAATACAAAAAAAAATTAGCCGGGCGTGGTGGCAGGCGCCTGTAATCCCAGCTACTCAGGAGGCTGAGGCAGGAAAATCGTTTAAACCCAGGAGGCGGAGGTTAAAGTGAGCTGAGATTGCACCATTGCACTCCAGCCTGGGCAACAAGAGCAAAACTCCATCTCAAAAAAAAAAAACAAAAAAAAAACCAACCAACCAAACAACAAACAAACAAAAAAAAAAGAATTTTAAATTACGTGGGAAAATTATTGTACTACAAAATCAAATGATAAAACTATCTCTGGTAACAACTGGCAGCCTCCAGGGAAGAGAACTAGAGTACTGACTGGATACAAATTATCAATTCATAAAAAATTAAAAATATGTGGAAAAAGATCAGAAGAAAATGTGCTATTTTAAAATAGATTGCTTCTGAATGGATTAACAGTGAGGTTTCTGCCTACTTCTTTATACTTAATTGTACCTTGCCAAATCATCTAAAATAAACATGCATTATTGTGGCCGGGCACAGTGGTTCATGCCTGTAATCCCAGCACTTTAGGAGGCCGAGGCGGCCGGGCGTGGTGGCGGGCGCCTGTAGTCCCAGCTACTAGGGAGAATGGGGCAGGAGAATGGCATGAACCCGGGAGGTGGAGCTTGCAGTGAGCGGAGATTGTGCTACTGCACTCCAGCCTGGGTGACAAATAAACAAACAAACAAACAAACATGCCTTATTTTTACAATCAAATTTCTTTTTTTGTTTTTGAGTCAGTTTCACTCTTGTTGCCCAGGCTATAGTGCAATGGTGTGATCTCGGCTCACCACAACCCCTGCCTCCCAGTTTCAAGTGATTCTCCTGCCTCAGCCTTCCTGAGTAGCTGGGATTACAGGTGCGCGCCACGTCCGGCTAATTTTATATTTTTAGTAGAGACGGGGTTTTTCCATGTTGGTCAGGCTGGTCTCGAACTCCCAACCTCAGATGATTCGCCCGCCTTGGCCTCCCAAAGTGCTGGGATTACAGGCGTGAGCCACCACGCCCAGCTACAATCAAATTTTTCAAAAAAAATTTCCAGTGAGAAGGAACTCTCTACATTTTGAAGTACTCCATTCTAACTTTAGGTAATGTCTGAGTTTTAGAAAGTTCTTGTCTGATTCCATGATTGCTCTTCCTAGCTGCCACCAGTCTATCAGGCAGCACTGAACAAATGTAACCCCCTGAGTTTACTCTTCAAGCCAAGAAGTCTCTGTTCCTCTCCTCATTTAAGAAACTTAGAGAGAGACTGCTAATTGAGTGCTTACTATGTAGGAGCATTTTTGCCTATATTTTCTCTTTTCTTCACAACTCACTACCCCATTTATTAAGAACTTTATTCACATCACGGCCCTTCGAATGCTATCCTGGGCCCTCTTCTAAGGATGCTGAGACCACCTTAAAGCTGTAAGGATAATCATCAAGTGGCAGCATGAGATAGGCAGGAACCAAAGGGAGAGGTGAAAAAGAGCATGGCCAAATGTGGTGGCTCACTACTGTAATCCCAGCACTTTGGGAGGCCGAGGCAGGTGAATTACCTGAGGTCAGGAGTTAAGAGACCAGGGTGGCTGGCTAACATGGTGAAACCCCGTTTCTACTAAAAATACAAAAAATTAGCCGGCCGTGATGGCGTGCGTGCCTGTAATCTCAGCTACTTCGGAGGCTGAGGCAGGAGAATCGCTTGAACCCGGTAAGTGGAGGTTGCAGTGCGCCGAGATCGGGCCACTGCACTCTAGCTTGGGCAACAAGACAGAAATTCCTCCGTCTCAACAACAACAAAAAAAGCCGGGCACGGTGGCTCACGCCTGTAATACCAGCACTTTGGGAGGCCCAGGCAGGTGAATCACGAGGTCAAGAGATCAAGACCATCCTGGCCAACACGGTGAAACCCCGTCTCTACTAAATACAAAAATTAGCTGGGTGTGGTGGCACACGCCTGTAGCTCCAGCTACTCGGAAGGCTGAGGCAGGAGACTTGCTTGAACCCGAGAGGCGGAGGTTGCAGTGAGCCGAGATCCTGCCACTGCACTCCAGTCTGGCGACAGAGCGAACTCCATCTCAGGGAAAAAAAAAAAAAAAAGATGGTAATGTGTGTTTATGAGATACTATTATCTTTATTCTCTTGAGCGTCAACTTCCTCCAGTGGATTCTAGAAAATGTCACGTATTTTTCTGTTTTGAATTTAATGATAAGGGGGTAGAAGGAGGTTTTCAGAAACACATTCTAAATTTTCTGGATTGGAGCAGAAGAGTTTCCTTTCCAGTCCAAACTTCATTATCCAGCAGCAGGTACCAAATAAGTGGAATATAATGTAAGTGGAAAGTGGAATAACTTATAATTCACTTATAAGTGGAAAGCGGAATAACTCCAGTTCCGTTCTACAGGGCTGTTAAGAGTCAAGATCTTGGAAGGGCGCAGCGCCTCACGCCTGTAATCCCAGCACTTTGGGAGGCCAAGGCGGATGGATCACGAGGTTCAGGAATTCAAGACCACTCTGGCCAACGTGGTGAAACCCCGTTTCTACTAAAAATACAAAAATTAGCCGGGCGCGGTGGCGGGCGCCTGTAATCCCAGCTACTCGGGAGGCTGAAGCAGAATTGCTTGAACCCGGGAGGCGGAGGTTGCAGTGAACGAGATCGCACCACTGCACTCCAGCCTGGGTGACAGAGCAGGACGCCATTTGCGGGCGGGTGGGGGTGGGGGAAAGAGTCAAAGTTTTACATGAGAAGATAGTAGAGATCACTGCATTTAGGTCAACCACATTCGTTCTGCCACCCGTGCCCTGCGTCCTGACAGAGCATAAGCTCAGATGGTGTTTGCTAATTTGCCGAATGAATGAGATGGTCCTTTTCCCGCGGCAGCTCTGCCTGCCCAGAATGGTCCCCTGGTTTTCTCTTTTAACCAAGAAACTCGAGGAGGCCTCTGCGGCGCGACAGAGCCCCCAGGATCGCTTCTCAATGAGTCTAGGCCTCCCTTCCTGTCTCCGCCAAAGGGCTTCAGGCTCCTCCCCACTCTGGGAAGCTGCCCCAGCCCGCTCCAGGGCCCAGACCCTCAGCCCCGACGCCCACTAGCCCACCAAGTTTCTTCCACCACATTACGCCGGCGCCCCTCGGTAGAGCCACCGCCCGTCTGCAGAATAACGGCCCGCGCCCTCCAGACAATCCCTTTTCCAAAAATAACCCCCTCGGCACCCGCCCCCTTGGCAGCTGCTGCCCGGGCGGTACCTGTGCCGTAGACCAAGCAGCCGGAGAGGATCAAGAGTAGCCGCACTGTCCTACCGCCCCCGACACCCCAGCCCCAGGGCCCGGGACCAACTGCCGGCGAGACCGCCACTTTCATTCCTCCCGCCATGGTTGCCTCAAGCCGCCTCCTCCTCACGTGCCTTAGCCCAGCAACTAACTCTGAACGGGCAGCACCAGCAGCCTATCCTCTACGAAACCCGCCCCTATCAACCAATCGGATGGGCAGAGCTTCGAGCACCCGGCTCTCCAAGGGTCCTACGAGTCCCGCCCCTTAACAACTGAAGAGAGAGGGCGGGAAAAGCAGCTGTCAGCCTATTAGAAAATGGGTTCTCACCCTAGCAGTGGCGACAGGAAGATCCCACCCCGCTAACAACACGCTTCCGTCTTCAGTTTATTTACAACTGGTGTGATTGATGGTAAGCTTAACCAATAGAAAATCGGAATGGGAGAGGCCTTCTTGACCAAACTCGGTATTATCATCGAAGCTGTTTGAAGTTCCTTCGCTTTTCTTTCGGTTACTTTTTATCACGACCTTTCTGTTATGAGACGCCTACAATTGAGATCGCTTTATGAGTAGGGTCCTGATAGGCCATTTTTTAAAGTCGACTGACAAAAGTGTGGTTCTCCAAAATCCTAAAGGATTTAAAATAGAAGTCACAAAAAAGTGTGTGTTGTCAATATTTTATAAGCATAAACATTAGCTTTTAAAAATGTATTCATAGGATTTTTATTTTTGGAAGTAAAATTAACGTTAGGATTAAGAAAGATTTATTTATTCCTCTTATCATCTTGTGAGACAAATATAATTCTCTCCATTTAAGAAGCCAAAGCCAAGACAGCCACAGGAATCTGCCCAAGATTTCATAGTTCATCTGGTCTGTGGTCCCAACCTAAATCCTACTGACCCCAAAGCCTGAGTTATTTATACGGATTAGCTGCTTCCCATTCAATGATTTAACACAGGTCCCAGCAGAGAGCCAGGTGTTCCGAAACTCTTAGTAGAAATTGAAACCTTTTTTTTTTAAAGAGGATCCGATGGTGGTGGGTAGGAAAACTACAGATGATAAAGCCAAATGAATTGAAGAATTCAAGGAAGGGGGTATCTTCTGGGGAAGGCTCAAGCTTTCAAAACAATTTTTTTTTTTTTAATATTTTTAGAGACAGGGTCTCTCTCTGACACCCAAGCTGGAGTACAACAGCACCATCACAGCTCAGTGTAACCCTGAATTCCTGGACTTAAACCATCTTCCTACCTCAGCTTCCTAGATAGGCTGGGCTACAGGGATGCACCACCATGCCCGGCTATTTGTTTGTTTCATTGTTGTTGTTGTTGTTGTTGAGACAAGGTCTCCTTCTGTAACCCGCCTGGAGTGCAGTGGCGTAACCACAGCTCACTGCAGCCTCGAACTCCCAGGATCAAGCAATCCTCCCACTTCAGTCTCCCAAGTGGCTGGGACTACAGGCATGAGCCACTATGTCTGGCTTAATTTTTTAAATTATTTTTTGTAGAGACTGTATCTAGGTATGTTGCCCAGGCTGACCTCAAACTCCTGGCCTCAAGTGATTCTCCCACTTTGGCCTCCCAAATTACTGAAATTACAGGCGTAAGCCACTGCACCTGGTCTAAAACAAGGAATTTTTTAAAAGTCAAAATGGGCCAGGCACGGTGGCTCAGCTCTGTAATGCTAACACTTTGGGAGGCCAACACAGGCGGATCACCTGAGGTCAGGAGTTCAAGACCAGCCTGGCCAACATGGCAAAACCCTGTCTCTACTACAAATACAAAAATTAGCCAGGCGTGGTGGTAGGCACCTGTTACCCCCGCTACTCGGGAGGCTGAGGCAGGAGAATCCCTTGAACTTAGGAGGCAGAGATTGCAGTGAGCCAAGATCACCCCATTGCACTCCAGCCTAGGTGACAGAGCAAGACTCTGTCTCAAAAAAAAAAAAAAAAAAAGAGTCAAAATGGGCTGGGCGTGGTGGCTCATCCCAGCACTTTTGGGAGGTTGAGGTGGGAGAATCACTTGAGGCCAGGAGTTCAAGAACAGCCTGAGCTGAGTTCAAGAGCAAAACCCTATCCCTACCAAAAATACAAATATTAGCCCAGCATGGTGGCAGGTTCCTGTAATCCCAGCTACTTACAAGTCTGAGACAGGAGAATTGCTTGAGCCCAGGACGCAGAGGTTGCAGTGAGCCGAGATCACACCACTTCACTCCAGCCTGGGCAACAGAGCGAGCCTCTGTCTC
>NW_012103499.1:741187-747327 GCF_000951045.1 Mandrillus leucophaeus
GTGGGAGAATCGCCTGAGCCTGGGAAGTCAAGACTGCAATGAGCTGTGATTGCACCACTGTGCAGCCTGTAATCCCAGCACTTTGGGAGGCCAAGGGTGACAGAGTGAGACCTTGTCTCAAAATAAATAAAATAAAGCCTACTAAAAATATATATGTATAGATATGTATGTGTATTTTTTATGTGTAGGTATATATACACATATATAAACACATGCTTCATTTTTTTTTACCAGGCCCCATCCTCACCATTCAGAGCTTGCTCTTTAGTTTTCACTAAAGGCAAATCCAGGGAAACTAATCTCAGAAGATCACTGACCACCGACTATTGAAATATAAAGAAGTGTATAGTAATGAGACTGGCTGTCCATAAAAACATTACAACCTATCATCCAAATGAGTGCTGTCACTTCAAAATAGTCATTCAAGAAGCTTTTAGCCTTGTTTTAATGAGGACACTGCTCAAAACAAGAAGAATCTCCTTCAGAGTCTATAACACACAATGCAATGAATATTCATTATCTGCAGGTGGATTGGATTTATGCAAATAGCCAAAAGAACTCAGGCCAACACTGATGAGTAAATGGGGTGGGAAATCTGGATGGTAAATGTGTTTCAAAATTTTTTGGATTTTTGAAAGATAGTATGGTGCATATACAAAATATAAAGCAACAATCCCAACGCATCTGGACAGCACCCAGTAATCAAATAAATTAATATTTATGCAATGACATATATGACTATTCATACCGTGATAAGTGAAAGATGGAAAAGTGAAAACTATGAATAACTTTATGTAAGTTTAGGTCAGGTCCTGCCACAAAATAAATTCAGTTCAGATTAGGTTTCATTGTCAAATACGTTATGAAAAAGATTTTGTTTTTTGTTTTTGTTTTTGTTTTTTTGAGACAGAGTTTTGCTCTTATTGTCCAGGCCAGAGTTCAATGGCGTGATCTCGGTGATTCTCCTGCCTCAGTCTCCTGAGTAGCTGGGATTACAGGCGCCCACCACCACGCCCAGTTAATTTTTGTTTTATTTCGTTTTGTTTTGTTTTGAGACCAAGTCTCAGTCTGTCACCCAGGCTGGAGTGCAGTGGCGCGATCTCGGCTCGCTGCAACTTCTGCTTCCCAGGTTCAAGCGATTCTCGTGCCTCCGCCTCCGAGTAGCTGGGATTACAGGCACGTGCCACCACGCCCAGGTAATTTTTGTATTTTTAGTAGAGATGGGGTTTCACTATGTTGGCCGGCTTGTCTTGAACTCCTGACCTCTGGTGATCCACCCACCTCAACCTCCCAAAATGCTAAGATTAAGGGCATAAGCCATCATACCCAGCCAAGCTTTTGGTTTTCATAATTTTTTTTAATTTAGAAATTGTGAATGAAGGATTTGCAGACCATGAATATTTGATGAAGGCAATTCCAGAGTTTTGAGAAGGAGCACTCCATTCCACATACTGAGTCACCCAAGCTAGGAGCCTGAGGGTCATCCTAAACCCTCATTCTCTCCCCTCAACCCTCAATCAGTCAAGTCCTGTTGATCTTATTTTCTATCTTTTGAATCTGTTCTTCCCCCCATGCCAGTGCCTTGCCATCTTTCAATTGAGAGGGTCCTTCAGTTTTTTTCTAGCTGACCTTCCTACTCTTTTTGCAGCCAGAAATCCTTCCTCCACTCTGCTCCTAAGTGCAGATCTGACCATGCCATGAGTCTTTGTTTCCACAGTCTTTATGGTTCCAGTAACACCACAGGATGAAGTCCAACATGCTTAGTATGATCTAAAACTCAGATGCAAAGACACAAATAGCTATAATAATGTTATTCAATGTTTGTTACCAATCTGTAATGAAACAATTCCAGAGATTAAGTGTAGCCGGGCACGATGGCTCACGCCTGTAATCCCAACACTTTGGGAGGCCGAGGCGAGTGGATCACGAAGTCAGGAGATCGAGACCATCCTGGCTAACACAAAACCCTGCCTCTACTAAAAATTCAAAAAAATTAGCCAGGTGTGGCGGCGTGGTGGGACTACTAGCAGTAGTCTTAGCTACTGGGGCAGCTGAGGCAGGAGAATGGCGTGAACCTAGGAGGCAGAGCTTGCAGTGAGCCGAGATTGCGCCACTGCACTCCAGCCTGGGCAACAGAGCGAGACTCTGTCTCAAAAAAAAAAAAAAAGAAATTAAGTGTAAGCATTTAGAAAGTTTTATAGGAATTTGACAGAGAAATTTTATATTTATTGAATCTAACAAAATGGTAGTTTGTTTTTTGAATAATTCACTTTTAGTGCATTCTATAAAAGTAGTGGACAATAATAGATTGAAAATGTTTTAAAAATTGGTCCTTAACCATACTTTGAGAAGCACTGGTCCATAATATTTTTAATGTCATGTACTTGTACACCTCTCTAGGCTCATTTCTAACCACCTCCACCCACCACCCAGCAATAATGAACAACCTTTTATAGTTTCTGAAACATATCACTCTGTTTCATATCTCCACCTCCATGGAAATGCACTTTCTGGCCTCTCTGACTTGACTTCCCTTCCTCCTGGAAAATTTTTTTTTTTTTTTTTGACTCACTTTTTGCTCTGTGGTGCAGGGATGCAGTAGTGCCATCAAGGCTCACTGCAGCCTTCAACTCTTGGGCTCAAATGTTCCTTCCATCTCAGCCTCCTAAAGTGCTGTGATTACAGGTGTGAGCCACCGCCCTGGCCACTCCTGGAAATCTCAAATTGACTGCATCATCACCTCCTTTGGATGCCTGTCTAAATCAAGGCCCCTCACAACTCCAAGCAGAACAGATCACTCACCCTCTTATACTTCAGTCATTGTTTATACCCCCATTATTGCACTATGTTGTAATTATTTGTTTATAGGTCTATTTCCCTATTAGTCTGTGAGTTCCTTAAAGGCAGTGGTTAGGATTATCTGTCTTTCAGGACTGAAACATTTCTTGTAAAATAACTAACTCGAAGGACAACATTCCTTAGATGATAAATTCTGGCATGTTACTGAAAGAGAAAAAAAGGGATCATCATTTTATATTTTTCTATTACCAGCCAGGATTTCAGCCTACTACCTTTTGCATCTGACTCTGAATTAATTTACCAGAATGGTGGACATTTTAGAAGGCCAAGGAGCCAGACTTGTGGGACTCACTGGAAACTTTACAAGGGAAAGAGATATGGAAAACAAATGTCTCCACTTAAACAGTTTTGCCCAGGCTCAGTCCCTTTGGGAGTAAAATCTGTGTCACCTGCCCTTTCAGAGTTGCACAGGCCCGTGAATAGGATCAATTCATTCATTTCAGAGGGTCCACCAGATAACAGGCTGGAGAGCTCCTGGGTTTTGGCTGAAACAAGCAACTATAATTGGAAATGTGTACAAAGAGCAATGAGGAGGCCACCGAGGGGTGGGAGGAATTAATTCTGCCTGAAGGAGTGGAAGGGGTCCAGGAAGGAGAGGGTGAGCCAAACCTTGCTGAGTGAGTCGGATCTGGCCCAGTGGAGACGTTGGGGGAGGAGTGAGCAGAGCAATCTGCTAGATGAAAATCTACACGTGCGTAGGGACGACAGTCTCTGCACTCCTCTTCCGCCCACTTTCCTCCCTTTCCTCGCAATCGTTTCCCCTTTTCTTGGAAAACTAGGACTGAGGATACTGTTTCCCTTCACGGAGGAGACCAGTACAGATAAAGGGAATATTAATCCTTTTCATCACGAGACCAGTTGCTCTGCTCTGTGTGTCTTTGAGAGCACTGGGGATGGAGGGAGCAGGTGAGTCAAGCAAAGAAGTGGTCCTTCTTTGAGTGAGCCAAGGGGACACGGGAGAACAGGGCCCATGCAGGAAACAAATGAAAATTTTTGTATTTGTCCCCACTCCCTTTTTGTCACCACTCCCGGCCGGCCCTCCCCCCTCAAAACACACACCTGTCTCTCTATGTTTTTCTATAGTTTCCCATGGTCTCCGTCTTTGTCTTTGCCTCTTTCCCTTTGCTAAAGGCTGGAAATTCCTTGTTCTCAACGGAAGGGAGTAGGAGGGGAGTTGGGGGTGGCAAGAGTGGGCGGGAAGAACAGACATCTCGGCAGCTCTGGCTGCGGGCTGCGGGGGCGCTCTGGGCCTCTGGCGGGCCCTGACAAGTCAATGATTTTTTAAATAGGGGCTCATATACAAACCTAGAGAGAGAGAGAGGGACACAGATATACAAGTGGATGTAAAGAAACATATAAATACATAATCTCAGGTACAGAGACACAAACTGGCAGTAGCGTCTTAAATATGCTTAGCATTCTACAATTTAGAGAGTTTTCCTGTACATTCTCTCATCCGAATCTCACGACAATCTTGAGAAACAAGGAGACAAAGACACAAACACCCAGTAGTTTCACTCTCACACACCGGGTCACACCCGGACCCCCGCGGGCTCCCCTAGGGGAGTGGGCAGGCCCCTTCTGCGGAATTTCTCTTCCCTCGTCCCTCTCTGGCCAAGCACCCCCTCTCCCAGGACCGGGGAGTGGAGAACTCAAAATCAGCTCCTCCCTCCTCCTCTTTCCCGGACCAGGACCACGACCCGGGCGACCGGCGCCCAGTAGGTTGCCGCCCACTTGCTCACGCCCTACTCCGCCTCCTCCTTGGGCGGGCGTCTCCCAGATCCCAAGGCTCAGCACCGCCCCAAGGGGGCCGGGGTGGGAGGGAGGGGGGCGCCTCGAGCAGAGGCTGCGTGGGCGGAGGATGTGCGTCACGGGGAGCGTGGGCTGGGGGAGGGAGGGGGCACGTGGAAACCCGGGGCCAGCGGCTGGCAGCCCGGGATCCAAAATAACCTGAGATGGGGAGGGAGGGAGGGAAGGGGCGCCCACACCCCGTACGGGGTCGGGAGTGTCCCCTAGGGGAGCCCGTCTAGCCGCGCCCTCCAGTTGCGGGGCGGGGGATTGGGAGACGGGACTTTGCTCGTTCCCACCACCCCCACTGTGTTTGGCGCTTAATAGGATGAAGAAGGGGACCTGAGCAACTGAAATCCCCCCACCAACAACGCGCTCATTCTCCCCGGACCCCACAAGGCGGAAAGGTCTCCTCTCTAGGCCAGAATGTAGAACCAGCCCCAGACCCAGCCCACGGCCTCCACGCCCCAGCCCCTCAGAAGTGCGGACAGAGGAGAGGGGCGGGGCGGGGCTCAGGTTTCGGACTAGGGGAAACCTCACCTGTGGCCAGTCCGCTGGCTTCCCTTTGTCCCCCACCAGCCCCCCTTTCCCTGGGGCTTAGAGCCTTTGGGCCGGGCCCTCAGAGCCCCCGCCTCCCCCAACAGCCCTCCCAGCCGTGGGCGGGAGTGCAATGCGAACCAGATGGGGCTAGGAGAAACCAAAGGGGGAGACGGTGGTGGGTTGCAGGGGGTGGGGGACTAAGCTCCTTCAAGGCGCTCCTCCCTCCAGCTCCGCCGCAGGAAGTCACGTCGGAGGCTTCCGACCTCTTATCTTCCACTGGACTCTCGGGGGAGGTCCCTAATAGACAGCCCCAGGAAGGGTATCGTCTTTGTCACAGCCTTGCCACACAAAATTCCCAAGCAGGGCCTCATCCTCAGCAAAGAGAGGACAAGTGGAGGAATCCCTGCCTGACCTACGCGCTGACAAAACCCGATGCGTCTAATCAACACGCGCACCTAAGTGGTGGCATGCAGCATAACCCCCCCATCCCTGTTTCCCAAACTTTTCCAGGCTAGCATGGAGGCCTCGGTTTCTGAAAGCTGCCCCCTCAGATTACTCCACTGGGGGGCTGGGGAGGGGCGCGGGGATATCTAGGGGATCCCTGCAGAACCCCACGCTCTCAGGCCTGCCTTAAGTGCACACATATTATGGGAGTCAGATGCACACACAGGAGGAGCCGCACACCCCAGCCTTCGCGAACTTTTCCCGACTGACTCCTAACATTCACAGGTCCAGCACCACAAGGCCTGAGTGTGGGCAACGGGCGTCCCCGTAGTTGTTTAGGCGCGTGTGCACGTCCGTGCGCTTCTTTGTGTACTTGTGCGTGGTTGTGAAACTCCTCTCAACTCGGAGGAGTGGGGGAGACTAGGAATGTCGCCGGCGGGGCGCTCACGTGGGTACGTGGGCGCCAAGAGGGCCGGCTGTGCATCCGGCGTGGGCGGCACAGAGCGACC
>NW_012103499.1:747992-781447 GCF_000951045.1 Mandrillus leucophaeus
TGGTCTCCGGCCGTCCATGCACAGAGCGCCTTCCCCCACAGCCGAGCAGCCGCCGGGCGGAGGGGAGAGCGCCCGCCGGACCCTGCAGCCCAGACTCAAGTTAGTGGGCAAAGGGAGGCAGCGGGGAGTGGAGATGGGTGGAGCTGGACTTGGGAATGGGGTCCAGAGGGCGGAGGTCGAGGGGAGGACGTGGGGAAGCGGGACGGGGGTGGGGGGTGGAGACTGATGGAAAAGGGGGTGCGTCTTCGAATTAGGGGGCCCTGGGAGCAGGCAAACATCTGATGAAGCTGGATATGAAAGAGTAGCACCTAAATCTCCATTCCTGGTTTACTCTGTGGGCTCTCTCTGGCCTAAGTGCCCCCTGTAAAGAACGTGGGAGCCTCCTAGCACCAGGGAATGCCCTGGAGCTCGAGCTGGCGTCAGTGCGGAAGGTGGGGGGACGCTCAGTTGCCTCAGTCCCTCGTTGGCACGGAGCGCGCGGGCCCCCGGGGTCCAGGAGAAGGCGGTGCCTTTGAGTTAAAGGAGCATCAGCTGGGGGAAGGGGGGTGACGAGGGAGGCAGGGAGGCCTTAGGCAGTTCCTTCCTATATCTGTCCCTTTTTTCACAGAGTGGGGAGGGGAGTTTCAGTGTGCAGCCCCTTCAGCAAGAGGCCTTGAGCCTCTCCCCTACTCCACTTGAAGATGCGGGTGGAAAATAAGGGAGAGGAGAGTAGGCGGGAGCCCCTGGGCGGTTTTCGCCCACAGACGCTACCACTGTGGGAGTGTGTGTGGGCGGAACGGCCCCGGAGCAGAACAATTGCGCCCCTCCCCCTGCCGCAGCCCCTGAGCTGAAGGAAAAGGCCGACTGAGGAAGTGGGGAGTGTCACTGCTAGGAGAGGGGCCACTGAGGAGCACTGGGCAGCCTGGAAGGGTGGAGAGGTCCTGGGGGGAGAGAGGAAGCGTGCTGGTTAAGAATGTTTAACCAGGCCATTCTTAACCAGGCGGGGCGCGGTGGTTCACGCCTGTAATCCCAGCACTTTGGGAGGCCAAGGCGGTTGGATCACGAGGTCAGGAATTCGAGACCACCCTGACCAACATGGTGAAATCCCGTCTCTACTAAAAATACAAAAATTAGCTGGGCGTGGTGGCGGGCGCCTGTAATCTCAGCTACTCAGGAGGCTGAGGCAGGAGAATCGCTTGAACCCAGGAGGCGGAGGTTGCCGTGATAGCGCCACTGCACTCCAACCTGGGCAACAGAGCGAGACTCTGTCTTAAAAAAAAAAAAATGCTTAATCCCTCGGAAAAGCTGAGCGGAGAAGAGCAAGGCACCACCTGGCTCACTGAGTGGGAAAGCCAGGGAAGGTGCCACACCCTCCCTCCTAGCCACCTGGGGCTGTGGCTCCTTCACAGGGAATGAAGCTGGCCAGCAGCGTCCACTGTGCGGGAGACAGGGGTTCTACATTCACTTTAGTATAGGCGACTTCACTTTAGTGTTGAGACTGCTGAGTGTTTAGAGTGGAAGGTGAGGATTGTGTTTTGGGGGAGAGGGAGGTCCAGCCATCCGAGGTCGGTGCTGGTTAGCCTCAGCGCTCAAGTTCTTCTTACCACAGACCAAAAAGATAAAAGCTGAAGATAAGGTTTAAGAGGCTTCGACTCCTGCAGACACAGGGCACTGGTTTTTGGGGCTTCGGGCCAGTCTAGAACAGCACTGGCTTGTCCATGCCTCTGAGCAGTGCCTGATTCTCAGAGTCTGTACTCAGACCTGGGCACTGCACAGGACAGCATCCAAATGAGAGAGGGGAAGAAAAGCAGGCAGGAAAGAGGGAACAATTGTTAGTGTGGGTTGGTACCCAGTAGGGGACTTGCACCGACTGCCTCTCTCTTGTGCCCCTCCTTCTCAGGCCCAGTGCCCGAGCCATGGCACTGCCTCGGACGCTGGGGGAGCTGCAGCTGTACCGGGTCCTGCAGCGCGCCAACCTCCTTTCCTACTATGAGACCTTCATCCAGCAGGGAGGGGACGACGTGCAGCAGCTGTGTGAGGCGGGTGAGGAGGAGTTTCTGGAGATCATGGCACTTGTGGGCATGGCCACCAAGCCCCTCCATGTCCGGCGCCTGCAGAAGGCACTGAGAGAGTGGGCCACCAATCCAGGGCTCTTCAGTCAACCAGTGCCTGCTGTTCCCGTCTCCAGCATCCCGCTCTTCAAGATCTCTGAGACTGCGGGTACCCGGAAAGGGAGCATGAGCAATGGGCATGGCAGCCCAGGGGAAAAGGCAGGCAGTGCCCGCAGTTTTAGCCCCAAGAGCCCCCTTGAACTTGGAGAGAAGCTATCACCACTGCCTGGGGGACCTGGGGCAGGGGACCCCCGGATCTGGCCAGGCCGGAGCACTCCAGAGTCGGACGTTGGGGCAGGAGGAGAAGAGGAGGCTGGCTCGCCCCCCTTCTCCCCCCCTGCAGGGGGAGGAGTCCCTGAGGGGACTGGGGCTGGGGGGCTGGCAGCAGGTGGGACTGGGGGTGGACCAGACCGACTGGAGCCAGAGATGGTACGCATGGTGGTGGAAAGTGTGGAGAGGATCTTCCGGAGCTTCCCAAGGGGGGATGCTGGGGAGGTCACATCCCTGCTAAAGCTGAATAAGAAGCTGGCACGGAGCGTTGGGCACATCTTTGAGATGGATGATAATGACAGCCAGAAGGAAGAGGAGATCCGCAAATACAGCATCATCTATGGCCGTTTTGACTCTAAGCGGCGAGAGGGCAAGCAGCTCAGCCTGCACGAGGTGAGAACCCCCAGGCCTCCTAGGATTGACCTTGACTCCCGGGGCTCCAGCCGCTTACCTCTGCAAGTTTCTACAGTCTCCAACTCTGTTTCATTACCCCTTGACCAGGACCCCAGGCCCTGATCCCCTCCCTGACAGGCCCCCACCCCAGCGGCCGCAGTGCTTCCATCCTCAGCTGAGGGGGAAGCAGAGATACAGGCCGCACCAAGCTGTTCAGCTCCTTGTCACTCAGGACCCCACAGGAGTGGAAGAGGCCCTGGGCATTCCTAGGAAGCTGTGGGTGCTGATCTCTGTCTGTCTTCCTCAGAAAGCTCCCATGTAGTGTCAAAACCAAAGCAAGCATCTGATGGATGGGCCTCATTTGTCTGATGGTGAAGGGGTGTGAGGAGGTCTGGTGAGGCAGCAGGGGAGTTCAAATTCTGACTCTCCTGGCTGCCCTCTCTCCACAGCTCACCATCAATGAGGCTGCTGCCCAGTTCTGCATGAGGGACAACACACTCTTATTGCGGAGAGTGGAGCTCTTCTCTTTGTCCCGCCAAGTAGCCCGAGAGAGCACCTACTTGTCCTCCTTGAAGGGCTCCAGGTGAGACCCCTTCCCCAGGTCCTTCCTGGACTGGAATCCTGCTATGGAGTTAGATTATGTCCTAACCTTCAGCTCAGGCAGCTCTAGGCCTGCTTCCCGCCCACCTGGATGTCCTGCTTTTGGTCAAGTCAGCTTGTCTCAGGTCTGGTCTCTCCTCCCATCCATGTCGGGTCCCCCCAACCCCCTACAACAATAGGGCCTGAGCTAGAGACTCTTTCTCGGCCAGCTTCTTGACAAAGGTTTTAAATAACACGTCTCTGGCCGGGTTCTGTGCTCTGCCCGTCACGTGGCCCTCATCAGCCTCACCCACTTTATTCTTATCCATCTTTTCAGGCTCCACCCTGAAGAACTGGGAGGCCCTCCACTGAAGAAGCTGAAACAAGAGGTATGTTTTCCGGGGTGCATGTAGGGGCATTGGGCAGCCTTCCCCAATCCCCTCCCTTGCCAGGTCTTCATTTCCCCATTTTGGGCATCCACAGGTTGGAGAACAGAGTCACCCTGAAATCCAGCAGCCTCCCCCAGGCCCTGAGTCCTATGCACCCCCATACCGCCCCAGCCTGGAGGAGGACAGCGCCAGCCTGTCTGGGGAGAGTCTGGATGGACATTTGCAGGGTGAGTGTGCCTCAGAATACTTTTCTCTTCATTGAGGGTGGGGGAGTAGGGGAGGGGTTGGGGGGAGGAGTGAGCCAGGAGGCAGTGCCTGGAACAGGGTTGGGAAGCTTGGCTGGAGGGGGGGCAGAAGGGCCTGTGGGCTGGCTGTGTGGTTGAGGGTGGGGGTTCCATTGGCTGCAGCCCCTTACCTGACCAGTGCCCATGCCCACAGCTGTGGGGTCATGTCCAAGGCTGACGCCGCCCCCTGCTGACCTGCCTCTGGCATTGCCAGCCCATGGGCTATGGAGCCGCCACATCCTGCAGCAGACACTGATGGACGAGGGGCTGCGGCTCGCCCGCCTCGTCTCACACGACCGCGTGGGCCGCCTCAGCCCCTGTGTGCCTGCGAAGCCACCTCTCGCAGGTGAGGCAGCCAGCAGTGCTGTCCCCAAGCACCCCGGCCACCCAGGCCCCACACAGCAATTCTGGTGTCCTGGGGCCAGGTGGGAGGAAGAGGGATATAGTCGTCAGAGCGGGCAGTAGGAGGGCTGGGCTCCAGCCAGCCAGGCCTTGGGGTGCGGTGAGGCAGACCCTGCTGGGCTGCTCCCACCTTGAAAAGTCTGGTCCTAGTGTAGATCTGTGAAAGGGGAACTGGGGAACGGGGAACAGAGAAAAGAGGATGAAAGCGCAGGAAGGAGGAGCATCAATAAGGGAAGCTCAGATGGCACTTCCACCAACCCAGGAGTGGGGAGCAGGCTAGGAGTTGCGGGGATGGGGATGGGGATGCCCAGCTTGGAAGCAGAGGAGCCCAAAGCAGTGATGCTTTGTGTGTGGAAGGTGGAAGAGGGAGTGGGCAGGCAGAGGGCTGGGCAGCCGCTGGGCTGAGAGTGACGCAGCAGACAAAGCCACCAACCCTGGCTTGGTATTTTTAAACTGTGCGTGGGTGGGAAGTGGGGGCGGGGACTGGAAGGGGGCCTCTTCTTGAGGGAGGAGCTCGGAGGCTGGCTTCCTGTGCTCCCCCTGATTTGGCTACCAAAACACTTGGGGGGCCATGGTAGGGTGACCTGGGAGGGGCCTGGGAGGGGGCCAGGGATGAGTGGGGGTGGCAAAGCTTGGGAAGAGGGGGAGGGGAGAGGTCAGAGCCAAACCACCCCCGCAGCTCCTGACAGAACCAGAAATTCCAGCACAACGGAGGAGGCGGGAGAGACAGAGAAAGAGAGAGACACAGACAGAGACAGAGCTACACACAGCCAGAGAGGGGAGGGGGCTCACACACACAGGAATGGAACCCCCCATACACATGCAGTGGGCAGGAAGCAGTAATTCAACAAACGGAGCCCATCTTCACAACTTTCTTTGCCCCTGCTTCTGTTCCCAACCACTTCTGTCTGCAGCCAGTCACCCTGCAGTCTCCTAACTGCCCCCTTTTCCCTGCAGAGTTCGAGGAAGGGCTGCTGGACAGATGTCCTGCCCCAGGACCCCATCCCGCACTGGTGGAGGGTCGCAGGAGCAGCGTGAAAGTGGAGGCTGAGGCCAGCCGGCAGTGAGGGGTGGACTGGTGTCTTCAGACCCAGGACCTCAGACTTCTGGCTCACACAGACCCCCATGCTCTCCATCCCCGGAATATAGTCACAACCCTGGATCCTTCCTCTGCCCTTCTCCTGCCTCCCCACCTGCTCCATGGGCATAAGACTGTGGGGCTTCAAGCAATAACAAGCAGGGGCCTGGAGAGAGGACACAAGGAGGGTGCGTGGTGCCCTCACCCCTGCCCAGAGTGAGGGGGCAAGGACTCTGCCTCCAGGGCATCTGGGGTTCTCCCCTCCCTCACACGACACACTCCCATTCTCTTTAGGTTTGCACCAGTGGTGTGAGCAGTTGGACTCAGTTTGGACAAGGGGGAAAGGGGGACTTCCCTGGGAAGGTCCAGCAGCTAAAAGTGGCAACATTTGCCCCCAGAATTGGGGGCCTGGGAACACTGGACCTGCTCCTTCTTCCCTCTCCTTCCCCGTTTTTGTGCTTCTGGTTTGTTTCTTTAATTTAACAAGTGCTGCAGTTTGCCCTCCCATTCCCATCTATCCCCCAAGTCCTTTGCAATTTCCTCCCTCCTGCCCTACATGGGGGCGGTGGGTGTGGGATCCCTTCACTGGCCCCCTTGGGAGGCCTGGGTTGGACTCAGGGTCTCCTCCAGCTGGGGGCTGGACCGCAGCACCTATCTGAGCAGTTAGAGCGTCTTTCTTTTCAGATTGTGTACAGTAGATTATTTATTTTGTTATTTTGGAATAAAATTTATTTTATGGCTTAGGATCTATGACCCCTGCCTCGAGAGGGAGAAACGGTGACATGGGATGGGGGAGTGAAGGGAAGCTGGCAGTGGATAGGGCAACAGAGAAGATACAGCAGGCAGGGCCCCTTCATACACTGGAGGGCCACATGGTCAGGCCTGGACCCAGACTCTTACCCTGGCTCCCAGGCAGCATTGGAGATATGGAGCCATATGTAGATGTCACAGCCACTTGGACCCACTTGGGCACAGTCAGACTCCAAATTCAGAGTATTTTTGGGTTAGCATATGTCAGAGAGGCCAGCACACTTGCTGCTGTCTTCTGTGCAATGTCTCACACTCCCAAATTTGTGTTGTCAAACAGGCAAAAGCAGACACATGTTCTATGTGGTCATGCAACTAACATGCCAGCTATACATTAACATATCTTAGGTACATACACGTTCACACAGCTATACATGAAGAAACTCGGCCCTTGTACTTTTGCATAGTCTCATACACATATCAGAAGCCTCCACCTCGCTAACAGGAATTTGGGGCTTTGGGAGATTTTTTAATCAGGGCAAAACTTGTATTGGTAACCACATGTCCAGACCCCTCCTGTGCTCCATCCAGGGTCCCTTGAGCTGCTTCCCATTCCCCCAGGGCTGAGACCCAATATCCTCTATCCCTGGCCTCTAGTGTAAATGTGTCTGTATGTTCCTGCCTAACCATCCTAGGCCCTGGGTCAGAGTGGGCGGAGAAGCCTTCCATGCCCTAACCTGTACTCCTACCCAGCCCACCTCCTGCTCAGCCCCATCACCCTCAGAGAGCTCTGAATGTGTGTGTGCGTGCGTGTGCGCGCTGCAGGTGCGGGCATGTTGGGGCGTGTCTCAGAGCCTGAACTTCCCTTCCAGTCAGTGCTGGAAGAAGGTGGGCAGGGGAATGATAGAAAGGAAGGAGTGGATTGGCTCCACCCACCATGCATTCTCCTGTCTTTTCCTCCTGACCGAGAAGTAGGTGGGGATAGGAGGGCACCCTCCCCATCTGCTGCTTGGCAGGGCATGAGTAAGTGTCCAGAGCAGGTCTGTGGGGGTAGTAGAAGAGCTGTCTCTCTGGGTTCTCCCTCCCGGCTGGGATCACCAACTGGGGTTGGCCCTTAGGTCCATGTGGGACATTGAGATCCCAGATTGCCCATAGTGGGAGGGTTGCAGGAGGGGCTGGGCCCCCAAGGACCCTCCCCCCGATTCCCCTTGCCCCTCCAGGAGAAGCTTAGTGAGGTCCTGTTCAGTGGGAGGCAGCAGAGGAGGGAATATGTCTTCACCAATCCTACAACGAGATGGGAGAAGCAGTGGAGTAGGCATGGCGCCCACTCCCCTAGATGCCACCCAGCCTCCACTACTAAGCTGCCACTCACCAAGTGCCCTGAGAAAATGCTCTCACTGGCTGGCTCAGGCAGCTGTCTTCCACCATGGTCACATCTGAGCAGAGCAGGGGGTCAGGGCTGGACACAGCATGCTCCTGAGGCTGGCATGGCAGCAGGCCCCTGCCAGGAACCAGCAACGGAAATAAGAAGGGAGGGGCAAGGCCAGGAAAGAAGAGGCACATGGGGTCAGGAGGGGCCTTGTCACTCACTGGGGGTGAGGCTGGTCAAAGGACAGGCTCATCTGGCCCAGGCTGGGGGGCATCTGCAGGTGAGGCCTAGAATTAGGGAGAGCACAGTTAGAGGAAGGCAGGCTAGGCAAAGGCAAAGTGGTGCAGTCAGGACCACTGAGTGAGGAAACAAGCTCCAGCTCCTTATCCTGACTTAGTAGTGGCTTTGGGCAAGCTATTTCTATGCTCTGAGCTCAGTCTTCTCATCTGTAAAATGTGTGTGTTACGGGGGTGGATTAGCCAATTTCTAATGTTTCTTTGGACTCTGAACTTCGATAGTTCTTAAGTCCCCAAGTCCTCACTCCCGCCTCACCTTCTGGGAGGGGAGATGTTGTGCCTTGACTAAGAGTTAATAAGCACCTGAGTGTTATACTTGGGGAAGAAAAATGTCTAGGCCATCTCAAGGCCGAAACAGATGAGTAAACAAAAATCAACACAGCAGAGAAGTGACAGTGGCTCTCAGGGGCAGGACAGAAACAGTCATGCACCACACAACGACATTTCTGTCAGCTACAGACCACAGTGGTCCCATATGATTATAATCAAGGCCAGGCAGAGTGACTCACACCTGTAATCCTAACACTTTGGGAGGCTGAGGTGGGAAGATCACTTGAGCCCAGGAGTTTGAGACCAGCTTGGGCAGTAAGTGAGACCTTGTCTGCAGAAAAACCTTAAAAAAGAATTAGCCGAGTATCCTGGTGCACAACAGCACGAGGATTGCTTGAGCCCAGAAGGTAGGGGTTGCAGGGAGCTAAGATTGCACCACTGCACTCCAGTGAGTGAGACCTTGTCTCAAAAAAAAAAAAAAAAAAAAATTATAATCAAGCTGAAAATTCGTATCACACAAATATTTACCATTATGTAACTATTTCCTTATACTGTTCAGAACGGTATCATGCTGCTCAGGTTTAAAGCTAGGATCAACAGGCTACACAATATAGCCTCAGTGTATAGTAGCCTATACCATCTAGGTTTGTGTAATTACACTCTATGATATTCGCATAACTATGAAACTGCCTAAGGACAGAAAATGCTCTTTCATTAAGTGATCCACGACTGGACTTACACAGCTTTTGCTATGAGCCAGGCACTATGCTCAGCTTTGTAAGTGTTATGAACTCATTTAATCTCCAAAATAATGCAGTGAGGTAGGTTATTATTATTAGCATTATTATCCCTTATTGGGCAGATAAGGCACCAAAGGCTAAGTAATTTGCCCCAAACCAGTAAGTGGTAGAGCTAGAATTCAAACCTAGGCAGTCTGGATCTTAACTACTATCCCCTCATTAGAGTGGACAGAAGAGAAGAAAGGTTGTTAGCATTTGGTGCTCCTTTCTCACAGAAGAGCCTCTTCTAACAATTCGAATGCCCACCCCCTTAGAGTGGGATGGTATCCCCATGAGGTTTTTCACTTACTCCTGGAAGGCTGACAACACATTGACTGATTCTTCTGGGGAGAGGCCTTGATACGGGGGGATGGAGTGAGAGTGTGGTGGGTACACCTGGGGCCTAGGGAAAGAAAACAGACCCCCTGATGCCAGCCCTTCTCCTGGACACCACCACACCCTGCTTTTGAACGGGTGTCCCTTTCATGGAAAGGAAAATTCCCTGTTCAGCCCCCAGTGCCAGCTCTCCCAGCTGCCCATGCTAAAAGCTCATCTGCACAGACCGCTCCCATTCCTGTCTTTCCAGCTCCTTACACCATATCTGGGCCAAGCTGCATGCTCATGGAGGAATCAGGGGCCATTCCAAGGTCATAAGAAGGCACCATGGTAGGCATCTGGAGCTCTGGGGTAGGAAGTGGCTGGTCCCTGGAAGAGGGAAGGAGATACATATGACTGACCAAGAGTTGATGCCACCCCTCCTTCCTGCAGATAAGCACTAGACCCCTAACCTACCCACTGTCCACACCACCACACTCACCTTTCCACGGTCATCTTGATGGTAGCTGGGACATAACCCCTGCCATCCTTACCCATCTGTTCAGCTGTTGTGAGAAGGAAAAGAGAGCCATGGAGTGCTCTGGAGTTAGGGAGGAAGGGAGGTGGAAAAGGTGGGCATGGATGATGGGGAAGTAAGAGAAGCGCAGCTATGTAATAGGGAGTGACATCAGGATGACACAGGCAGGCAGGGAGAGGAGGGCAGCGGGGAGCAGGGAGGAAGTGGGTGACAGGAAGGAATCAGAACTGCCAGTTCCAGCTCACGCTTGTAGTGGCTCCGGAAAGCCTCATCCTTGGGCTTCTTGGGATAGAGGTTTTTGAGCTGAGCAAGATCCCGGATTCGGTCCCCCAGTGAACGAATGGACAGGTCTTTGGCAGAGAATGGCTGGATGTTCTCTATCTGTGGAGAGCCTATGGTAGGAATGAGACCCTGAGATCCCCCTGTTCAGACTTTCTTCCCCTTCCCCAACCCCCACCACAAGACCTGTTCTCACTCCACCAAGGCAAGGGGGCGAGGACCTAGGGTGGGGCTCCTGAGGGAGCGAGACCCACTAGTCTCCATTCCCACAGAGGTCACGGTGAGAAAGTGAACATTTAGACCCCAGAAGGAAGAAGAGAAGCTGGAAGAACTTCCTAAAGATCAGGATCAGCATCAGGAAGGTCAGGACGTTTCATTCCCAGAAGAAACCCCAGAGGGCACAGGCACAGAGACATAGGACTGGCTGGGGTGGCCTCACCATCCTGGCCCCGGATGACGTGGGCAATGGTGATGCCCCCAATCTCTGAGTCGCTGAAGCGGAGGAGAAAGGTTCCGTCGGGCTCGTTGAGAAGAAGGCTAGTAACGTACTGTTTGCTGATGAAGCCGATAATCAGCCTGGCCGGGATGAAAGAGAGGATGGGGCATGGGCAGTGAGTATGGAGGTGACTGGGGTATGGCTGCTCAGACCACCCAGGGCGGGGACTCACCGGTCAGACCAGTAGCTCCGGAGACAGCGTTTGGTGAGGTCCAGGACACCATCAAACCACTGCCAAAAGGTGAAGCCACGGCCCAGCAGGATCTCCTAGCGGGAGAAGGGAAATGGTGTGAGCCAAGAGAGGGCCAGAGCTGGAGCCTGTTTAGGGCAGGCACTAAGCTGTGAGTGCCCTCATGACAGAATCACAGGGCTGAGGGATCGGACCGAACCTGAGACTCCATCAATGACAACGACCAATCCTCATGCTTACATGTGCCAGTCACTATTTCAAGCCTTTCCATATATTTATTTGCTCTTTATAAGGCTATGGAGGTAGGGACTATAATAATTCCATTTTACAGATGAAGAAATGGAAGTCCAAAAACGTCGAATGACTTGCCCAGGTCTACACAGTTGGTAAGAGGCAGAGCTAGGATTTAAACCCAGGCATTCTGGCGCTGGAGCCCCTGTTAACTACTGTGCTACACCCTCTCCCTAAGGAGGTGTGGCAGAGGTGAAGCCCAAAGGAAGCCCTGCTGGGTGTGACTGTCTTGCTCCCTTTTGCTAAAACACCCTCTGGTCACATGAGCCTTTCTTTCTTCTCTTTAAAGATTCTGTCTCACACTAAGAAAGAAAGAAAGAAAGAAAAGAGGGAAGGGAAGGGAAGGGAAGGGGAAGGGAGGGAGAAGGAAGACCAAAAATTAAAATAACGTAATATAACATAAAATCAAAGAGCAAGAGTCAGAAATATGTAGTTCTGTCCTAGCCATGGCACTCACCTGCTTTGGGACCTTGAACAAACTACATAACCCTCTGAGCATCAGATTCCTCATCTGTAAAATGGGGATAATAATAGTATCTACCTCAAAGGAATGTCGGGAGGCTTAAGTGAGATAACATACATAAAGTGTTAAGCACGGTGCCTGGTATATAATAAGCTGTCAACACGTGGTAGCTGGTATTACTGCACATGTCCCTATGGGATTTTGTTCAGTTTAGACAGAATCTCATTCTGTCAGCAGGCTGGAGTGCAGTGGCACAATCTTGGCTCACTGCAACCTCTGCCTCTCAGGTTCAAGTGATTCTCCTGCCTCAGCCTCCCAAGTAGCTGGGACTACAGGCATGCACCACCATGCTCAGGTAATTTATGTATTTTTAGTAGAGACAGGGTTTCACCATGTTGGCCAGGATGGTCTTGATCTCTTGGCCTTGTGATTCGCCCTCCTCAGCCTCCCAAAGTGCTGGGATTACAGGTGTGAGCCAGTCTGGGCCTTTTTTTTTTGATATGGAGTCTTGCCCAGGCTGGGGTGCAATGGTGCGATCTTCCCTGCAGTCTCCACCTCCTGGGTTCATCTCCTGCCTCAGCCTCCCGAGTAGCTGGATTACAGACGCAAACAACCATGCCTGGCTAATTTTTTGTGTTTTTAGTAGAGACGGGGTTTTGCCATGTTGGCCAGGCTGGTCTCGAACTCCTGACCTCAGGTGATCCACCCGTCTCGGCCTCCCAAAGTGCTGGGATTACAGGCATGAGCCACCATGCCTGGCCCCCCTCTTTTTTTTTTTTTTTTTTTGAAACAGTCTTGCGCTGTCACCCAGGCTTGAGTGCAGCGGTGTGATCTCAGCTCACTGCAACCTCCGCCTCCCGGGTTCAAGTGATTCTCCTGCCTCAGCCTCCCACGTAGCTGGGATTACAGGCATGTGCCACCACAACTGGCTAATTTTTGTATTTTTAGTAGAGATGGAGTTTCACTATGTTGGCCAGGATGGTCTCGAACTCCTGGCCTCAGGTGATCCGCCCACCCCGGCATCTCAAAGACTAAGATTACAGGCATGAGCCACTGTGCCCAGCCAGCAACAATTTTTCCAATGGGTCAAAGTCACTTTGAATCAGAGCTCTGTTTACACACAACCTGGGTGAGTCATGCAAGTCGCTGGTAAAGAGAAAGGACAGATGACCCCCAGACCAAAACCACAGGGATGTCAGAGAATGCATCTCTGGAGCCAACCCCCAGACCTGGGGTTTTTCCTCCCTGGTCCATGACAGGCCTTCCTAAAGGACCTGAGAGGGCACTGTGGAGACTCCAGCGGAAGGTCCCTGCGTGGAGGCTGAGCAGGCCCTGAGTGCCTGAGGCATGAAGAGCTTGGGGGTGGGAGGTCCAAAGGGCAGGAGAATGACCTTGTTGAACTGTGACCAGGACACAGAACGGTGCTGGAAGGCCTCCATGCTGAGGCTGTTGTCATTGAAGATCTTCTGGGCCAGGAAGAGGAAGTGCTCTGGGAGCAGCCCCCGGTTGGTCCCCACCTCAGCCATGAACTTCAAGTTCAGAGTTTCACACATCTTCTCCCAGGGCACCCGCTCAGCCACCACAAAGGGCACGCGGTCCTGAGGAGAAGGGGGAAGAAGAGAGCATCAGAGGCTACCGTCTTGTTCTTCCTCAGGCCGGCCTTCATCCCTCCCACCTGCCTGTGGCCTGCCCATCCACAGCACCTGATATCGCTCACGAACATGCTGCTTTTTCTAGGTTACAGTGCTGTGGCCTGATAGTTGTTAAGACTGGGGTGAAAAGAGGTCAGAAGTACGAAAGTAGGCCCATGAGAAGGTGTTAAGGTCACACCCATTAAACATGCCTGCCACCCCATCAACAGGCCTGCACCACTGCCCACATTAGAACCCACCCTGCCCCTGTTCCCTCCAACTCCAGGAATTTCCTCACCATCTCAGAGAAGGCATTGTCCCACAGGATGGTGGCTTTGGCATTGTTGTCTTGGTTGCCATGGACGATGACCACCAGGGGCAGAGACAGGGCCTGAAGAGGGTGAGGACAGGGGTTTCTTTTCTTTCTTTCTTTCTTTCTTTCTTTCTTTCCTTTTTTTTTTTTAAGATAGTATCTCACTCTGTTGCCCAGGCTGGACTGCAGTAGCACAATCTCAGCTCACCGCAGCCTCAGCCTCCAGGGCTCAAGTGATCCTTCCGCCTCGGCCTCCTGAATAGCTGGACCTACAGGTATGGACCACCTAATCCAGCTAAGTTTTTATTTTTTGTAGAGATTGGATCTCCCTATGTAGCCCAGGCTGGTCTTAAACTTGCAGGTTCAAGCGATCCTCCTACCTTGGCCTCCCAAAGTGATAAGAATTTTTTTTTTTTTTTGAGACAGAGTCTTGCTCTGTCACCCAGGCTGAAGTGAAGAGGCGTGATCTCACCTCACTGCAACCTCTGCCTCCCGGGTTCAAGCGATTCTCCTGCCTCAGCCTCCTGAGCAGCTGGGACTACAGGCCTGCACCACCACACCCAGCTAATTTATTTATTTATTTATTTATTTATTTATTTATTTATTTATTTATTTTGAGACGGAGTCTCACTCTCACCCAGGCTGGAGTGCAGTGGCGCGATCTCAGCTCACTGCAAGCTCTGCCTCCTGGGTTCACGCCATTCTCCTGCCTCAGTCTCCCAAGTAGCTGGGACCACAGGTGCCCGCCACCACGCCCAGCTAATTTTTTGTATTTTTAGTAGATATGGGGTTTCACCATGTTAGCCAGGATGGTCTTGATCTCCTGACCTTGTGATCTGCCCACCTTGGCCTCCCAAAGTGCTGGGATTACAGGCGTGAGCCACTGCGCCCGGCCAATTTTTTTATTTTTAGTAGAGACGGGGTTTCACCATATTGGCCAGGCTGGTCTTGAACTCCTGACCTCGGGATCTACCAAAGTGCTGGGGCTACAGGCGTGAGCCACCACGCCCAGCTGGACAGGGGTTTCTTAATAAAGCAAGAAGTTTCCTCAGGGGGCTGGCTCTGAGCACTCAGAGAAGTTACTGGACTCACACATCATAATCAAAAAGTTCATGTTATGTTATTAAAAGTTTTCTGAAGCTCAGTCAGGGCCTCACTCTAGAGAAGTGGTTATGAGTCACTGCTATGGAGCCAGACCTCCAGGTTTCAAATACCAGCTCCAACACTTAGCTGTGTGACTGGGACAAACTACTTAAACTGTGTCTCAATGTCCTTATCTATAAAATGAGGCTGATAATACTGCCTACCTCATAATGTTACTGTGAAAACCAAACGTGTGTGTGCTGGCACACATGTGCGTGTGTATCATTTAATAGAGAGACCTGGTCTATAGGAAGTGCTTCCTAAGTGTTTGCTGCTATCCGCTACCATTCCCTGCCCCGTGCGCTCCATGTTCTTGCTTCACCCCACTCACCCGGGCCCCAGTGTGCATGAATCCCAGACACATGGGGTATGGGGCAGTCACAGGAGGTGAGGGTCCAGGGACCCTGTGTGTGGCATTAGAGAAGGACTCAGGGTCCCAGATTGGGGTAGGGCTGGGCCACGGTTCACCTGGAGCTGGATGGGGAGTTTGCCGGGGCCAAGTGTGAAGCTGGCAGAGAAGAGCACAGCGCACTTCTCCTCTGTGACAGACTCAGTGCCCTTCCGCTCACACCGCTTGATCTTCTTGAGAAGCTGTGGGTGGGGTGAGGGAGAGCAAGGGCGAGTGCATGAGGACAGAGACCGCTCCTCTTGGGCTTCCCGACATCCTCTCCAAGGAGAGTCCCATAGTCTCCTAGTGGTGCCCCCCTCACTGCCCACTGCACCCCAAAGCCCCTCACCAGGTTCTTGAACAGGGCAGAGCAGCAGTTCCCAGGAATGCTGTTCTCCAAGGGCACAGTGTTGTTGATGATTTCTCCAGTGCTTTCTCTGCCAGGGGAGGTCAGAGTGTGAACAAGCTCATCTCACTGTGGCCAGGTGTGGCGACGCGCTTGAGTGCATGAGTGAGTGTAGACTACCCATTGTTGCCAGCCCTAAATCTCCACGTCTCTGTTTGGGTTCTTAAGGGAGGAGTCCCTATCTTGGCCAAGTCATGATGCCCCCACCCCATTCCAGCCCTAAATGGGTCCCTCCCTTTCCTCTGCCTTGACCATTCAGGGTCTCCACATCCCATGGCCTTCCCTCCCCATCCCTTGCTCTTTTCAGTGCCAGCCCCCCAAGCTGCCTCCATCACCCTAACATGCCTTCTCCAACCCCAGGTCCAATCCCAGCTTACGCTCCAGCCCCAGGACCCTGAGGCACACTCAGCTCCCTCGCCTGCTTCTCTGTCACCATGTCAGCCCTGACCAGTGGAGGCTTGGCTGGGGCCCCCAGGAACCTCAAGCCCAACAGGAATCGAACTCCAGCCTGGAACTTGGTCTGAGTCTTCAGTACCTGGGGCGGCTGCTTCTCCACCAGGAAACAACTGGGAGTGAGGAGGACACAAGGGGAGTTGGGGGCTAGGTCCCTGCTGGTGCCCTCCCCACAGCTCTAGCCCCCTTCTTTTCTTCCTGAGGTCTGTTCTAGGCCAGACTGGGGACTCCCGGGACATACCTGGTGACGAGGGTTCGCAGGACTTCATCCAGCCGGCCAATCAGCGATGCCCGGGTCTTGGGCTCAAGCTCCCCACCAGCCGCCCCTACCTCCTGCTGTAGCTGGGAATAAATGTCCACCAGGCTCTCACACCTGGGGCCAGGACAGTGGTCAGGGGGCATAGGATTAAGGCTGCTTGCTCCGGCCCAGACCCCCTTCCACTATACCCAGGGAGAAAGGCTATCATGCGTGGAGGAGTGGGGTGGGTAGTGGGTATGGCTGCAAGGCACCTGAGCTGAAGGGGGTTCTGTGATCTGTTGGCCTAGGGTCTGGGTGGGAGGTTTGTTCTCAGTGCCTACACCCCTGTGGAAACCCAGCTGCCTCTCCCCCGATGGCTCTTGCACCCAGGACAGCTACCCGCCCTTACAGTGCTTTGTAGCAAATTGGAAAGTGTTCCCACCCAATAAACCAAATGGAAAAGCCCTCCTATTCCTCTGGGCATGGAGAGAAGCCTGGGTTGGATGAGTCCCCGTTTGTGCCTCTCGACTGGGCCCACTTGTACAGGATGCAACCTGAACGACAGTGTGCACAGCCCCGCTGGAACCGGCTTTTGTGCATCTTGGTCCACTCCAAGGCCCTCCCGCCTGGCTTCTCTCTCTCACCTGTAGGGCCTCCAGCAGTGTCAGCTGCCCACCCCCAGCTTATCCCCCCTTCCCCATCAGCCCTGGCCCAACCTCTCCTGGAGTGGGGCCAGGCTCTCCTCAAAGGGTGCGCCATTCCCTGCCAGCTGCTGCTGCCGTTTCCAAATCTGGATCCTCTTCAGCACTAGGGCCTTGGCTGTCTCCAGCTCTCCAGTGGTCTCCTGCAGTAGCATGGCCAGGGCCTATGGGCAGAAAGGGGCCTGAGCCAGAGCCTCACGCTGCCTCCGCACCCAGCTCCTGGGATACGGCTCTTTTTCTCACTCCTCTGGAATTCCCTTACCCTACTTCAGCCTGTGTGTCTCTGAGGTCTGGCTTCCATGCCTCCAGCTGCACTTTGACCTCAGTCTCCACCTCTCAGCCCGTTACTCACCTCATTTGGCCCAGTCCCATTAGCAGGAGTTTCTATCAAGCTGTGCAGAGACACTGAGGGTTGGGGGCAGAAATCAAGGGTGCAGACAGATTAGGGGTTCAGTTAAGGTTGAGATCCAAGAGGGGACCACTCCTATACACTCCCCAGAACCACCCTGGTCCCCACCTTGGCCAGCGTCAGCCCCCTTCTGCAGGGCTTCTCGAAGAAGGTGGATCTCCCCTACTCGGTGCTGCAGCCTCCGCAGGGCTGTCTTGAACTTGAGTTCTTCCTGCTTCCAGTGGAAAGGCATTGGCAAGTGGCGAAACTACGCAGGAAGGACAGATGCCAAGAGGTGAAACACTCTGCTCATCCCTCTATACCTGGCCTCTACTCTCTGCTCTGCAGAGAGCGTTTTCTTGCTCCCCTCTCCCCTTTGGCAGTTCTTCCTGACCTTTTGGAATATCGTGGGACCTTGCTCCTAGCAGAATCAGCTCCTTATCCCTTGCTGTGTTCTCTCCAGGCCTCTTACCCTCAGTCCCTCATAGAAAGATTCCCTGAGCTTGACTTGGGGTTCACTCTGACCTTAAGAACCTCCTTTGGTTATTCCTGGGCCTAGAACACTGAGCCTTTACTGAGGTTCAAATTCTTTCTAGTTTGTCATGGCTCAGGCCAAAGTCTCAGGGAATTGAGTTGGGGTGGAAAGTGGAATATCACAATACCTGTTCCATAACAGCTTTTTTCTCTCCTTGAAGTATTTGTCTGAAAGTGGCCACCAGCTTCAGGGGGTCCCTCTGATATATGCTCTATAGAAATGAGAGTGGTAAACAGTGAGCTTGGCTCTTACCCATGTCCCTCAATCCCTCCAATCCCCAGGCCCCCATTCACACATATACTATAAGGCAGCACAACTGTAGACTCCAGAAGTTTTTGTGCATTTGCATGCTTTTAAAATCTAATTTGCCTGCTAGCTAGTAGCTAACCACAGGAACACAAATTTGCTTCCAGCATCCAACCAATTTTCTTCCAGGGCCCAATGCTCAACCCAGTTCAACCTCAGCCCCACCCAGCCTTGTTCCCTCCCCTCCTGCCCCACCTCCAGGGTACTGATGTGTTGCAAGATGGTGCTCCCCTCCCCCTGCTCTCCCGCCGAGGCCTGAAGGCGCTGGACAGTGTCTGAAAGTAGGGCACTAGCCATGTTGCAGCAGAAGGCGTCTGAGCCGACCAGGAACTCCCTGCAGGAAGATCAGGATGAGACTACCTCAGGCCAGGGCTTCCTCAGCTCTCCTGACCCTTTACCCCACAGCCAAAAGCTGAGCAGTTCCTTTCTCGCTCCTTATTCTCCATCTAGGCCCTGTAGCTTTCACCCGTGCTCCTTGTTCCCCAGTCTTCTAGCTGTTATGAGAAGTGCCTTTGTCCCAGCCCAAACCTCCCTCCTCTTCAGCTCAGCCTCCTAAGAGATGGGGTCTCCATCTGTCAACATTCATAGGCTGGTCTTGATGGGGCACAGACTCCCTGCTAAATCTAGGTCACTACACATGGAATAACAGGTCTCAAGTTCTGAATCCACGGCTGAGGGGAAAAAATCTAAGGAGAAGGAAGATGAGTCAGGGAAGACTTGGGGAACCAGCAGGGAACAGCCAGGACTCACCAGGGCTGGCTCTCCAGCCAGTCACCCAGAAGATGCCGCAGGTGTTGGGGAAAGTCGACATAGAGCCGCTGCACTTTTTCTGGGGGCATCTTGGAGACCAGACCCCACAGAGACATGATCTGGGACTTGGAGGTTGCCTGGAGGAGAAAAATAAGGCCACTCTGAGGGTGCCCAAGAAACTTGGCCTATCTTCTGGAGCAGCCAGGGACCTCCTATAGATAGCCCTCCTAGGGACCATCCCCACCACCACTCATGGCCAGACCACCTTAAACCAGGGGCATCCTGGGTCAATGCCTGAGATGGGGGTAACTCCTTCAGTGATAGACACAGGGGTGGAAAGAGCTGAGCTGTAGCCAGAGGGGTGGGGAGGCAAAGGGAGACAGGGCAGTAGGGAGAGAGCTCTCTTGGAGATGGCAGAGAATTTGGTTGCAGCTCTAGACCTGACTCTGGTTCTGTGGGCAAGGAGCCTTCCCTGTGTGGGCTTTGATTTTCTCATCTATAAAATATGAGTGTTAGATGAATGGAAAACTTTCCAAACTTTTTAAAGCAGTAGGCAATGTCAGCTTTTAATCTGTGGAATCTCAATTACATAAAAGGTACGAAACTGAAGATACCCTGTTGAAAGCAAGCATGGAAAGCCTGAAACTTGACTGCTTCTACTTCCCTCTCCCCATCTCCTGACGCCAAAGGCGTCCCTAGACAAACCTCTCAAAATTCTAGGGCTCCATGAGATAATTTGAAAACCACAAGGCTCGGCCAGGAGCGGTGGCTCACACCTGTAATCCCAGCACTTTGGGAGGCCGAGGTGGGCGGATCACTAGGTCAGGAGATCAAGACCATCCTGGCTAACACAGTGAAACCCTGTCTCTACTAAAAATACAAAAACAAAATTAGCAGGGCGTGGTGGCAGGCCCCTGTAGTCCCAGCTACTCGGGAGGCTGAGGTGAGAGAACGGTGTGAACCCGGGAGGCGGAGCTTGCAGTGAGCCGAGATTACACCACTGTACTCAAGCCTGGGCGACAGAGCGAGACTGTCTCAAAAAAGCCTGGGCGACAGAGCGAGACTCTGTCTCAAAAATATATATATATATATAAGTAAATAAAATTAAATAAAAATGAAAACCACAAGGCTAGATGATGAAGAGGATGGGAGAGTAATAACAGCTACTATTTGTTAAGCACTTACCACGTAGGAGGCATTACACTCAGTGCATTATCTCATTCAGGCCTCATGACACTTTTGAAAATATATAATATCCATTTTATAGATGAAGAAACTGAGGCTTAAGGAGTTTCTCTACCCTGCCCAAGGTCACTCAGTAGGTGAGTTTGGAAAGCAGGCTTTGAATCTGAGTGGGGATTAACCATCGCACTGTGTTGTTAGGATCCCTTCCAGGGGCAAATCTGATCATCCTAAGAAGTGGGGGAAGATGGGAGGAGACTTGAAGGAGGAGAGTTGGAAAAGGAAAGTAGAGAGAACTAAGGAAGAGGATGGGAGAGACTGGAAAAAAAGGCAGGTTTAGTAAGCCAGGAGGAAAGAGCCTAGAAGAGAGAGGAAGCTGGAGGTGAAGAAGAGAGACGAAAAGAGGGAGAAAGGAGAGAAGGGGACAGGGAAGTAGAGGAGGGGGTTGCATCCCCATTTCCAGGTTCAGGGGGAACTGGCTAGACCAGTGGTTTCCCAGGGGCCTCTCAGTTCACGTTTCTCACAATATCCCTCTCCTAGAGATGAGGGAGAGGATGGGATGACAACTCCCCCGGTCTCCCAAAAACCAGTAACCCCAAGTCCTCCTGTTCCACGTTCAGCCTCTCACTTCACCCAGGACTCTCAAAGGGATGGAAAATGGAGAGGCCCCTTCTCTGGACCTTCCTGCTCCAAGACCTTCATGCCCCTCTTTCCTCCAGTTCCCACTTCCCCCAGCTCTTTTCTCCTCAAGGCGAATCCTTACCCCTCCTGCTTAGGTCCCTCCAATAGGCCTTTCTCTAACCCAAGAGAGAAAGGTCCTCTGGAATGGGTGGGCATCGCTTTCCTCTGCATCCCCTTGCAAAGTGACCAGCCTCCTGGCATGGCCCTGGCTAGAAATATCCAACCCCTCTTCTTCCCCAGACATTAGGAGGACACATTTCTCCCCACCCCAACTCATAACAACGCTGGGTCGATTGGCTTGACCAGGACAGGGACTCCTTTAGCGTTCAGCCCGCTGTAGGGGAAGGGAGGGAGGAACCACGGCGTGAGGGGCGGGGCCAGTGTTCCCTCCCAAACCCAGAAGGGAAGCGCAAGGTCTGGGATCCTTGTCCGCCCGCTTGGTGGCCTAAATTCGCTTATCTCAACCCCTACCTCCCGAAGTCCTCTGACTGTGGGACCACAGGATCGAAAGTTAAAACAGCTTCTCTGAGTTGCCCAATGTGTGGATGTGGCAGTGGGGGCGGGCGGGGAGGTGGAGCCAGTTCAGCACGAGGAGGGTTAACTCGGCGCCACCGCTGGGAAATCTCAGCGTCTACAGCAGCCAAGCGTGGAGCAGTTTTGAGGGGGAAATTCCCCCTCCTCTGGGGCACCATGAGGTCTACATCTGGGGCTCGCTCACCCCCCAGCCACACCCTTGAACAGGAACCTTTAGCGGAGGGCAGGATAGGGGTTTAACGAGGATCCACTGCCCTCTGGCATCAACCTTCCAGGGAGGGGCGGCCACTTCCCCCGACCCAGGGCAGAGGAGCACTCCTTCACCTTCTTTCCCTGACTTTCCATTGCCCTGGGGGTGCAGGGGTGAGGCTGTGAAAACATGACCCATGGGGGAGGGGAGTACTGAGGCCTGGACCCTCCCAGATTCCTCCAGGAGTTCGAAACTGCCAAAACCCAGTGCCACCAGCCACCAACAGTAGCTGAAACCATCTCTTGGGGACCATCCACCCAGCCAGGGGAGGATCCCGAGAGCTCCCCCGCCGAATCCACCCCCACACACTCAAAGAGGCCCCCGCACCCACCTCGGAGGCAACCCCTCTGCTGTCTTCTCCCTTTCTCAGCGGGCACTGCCAGGCCCCATAGGTCTGTAGCTCTGTCCAGCGAGTTCAAGGCTGGCCCTGCTAGCACCTCCCCCCTTCCACCACCATCACCAAAAAGAAAAATAAAATAAAACACACACATACATACACACACACACACTCCTCTCCCGTCCTCCCTCTTCAGTGTAAGCAGTGGCTGCCCCAGCCCGCTGTTTCCGGCTTCTCCTTCTACCCAGGTCCCTCCCTGGAGCTCTGACGACACAGAGAAGAGAAAGTGGGCTGGAGGAGGAAGAGGAAGAAAGTGGGGTGAATATGTGTGCCTCCTGTGCCGAGTGGGAGAGCACGTGGGGGATCAGGACTGGGGTCCAGGCCCTGGAGCCAGGCTCCCGCGGAGGCTGACCCCCACTTACTCTGGCCCCCTCAAAAGCATCAGCTTTTCTCCAGAAAGTCACCCAATATCAAACAGAGACATGCCACCCCTAACTGCTTGGCTCCCAAACTCAAACTCTGCCAAGGGCTGGGGTTTGGGCCCACGAGGGACTGGGCTCCCCAGGGCCTCAGGAAAAGTAAATCCCTCTGGACTCTGCGCTCCCTCCAGTGGAGGACCCTGAAAAGCAGCCGGGGAGCTCGATGCCAGCCAACTCCTAGGTCCCCCTCCCTTCTGGCAGGGAACGCCTTAGAGGTCGGTCTCGTGACCACTGACGGGAGGGAGTGGGGGAGGGGAACCCTCAGCTCAGAATTCCGGAAGACTCCAGGAGTCCCTTGGACTGAAGCTGGTCTTTGCCCTCTCCTCACAGGGCACCCCTCCTGAGACTGTGGGGGGAACCAGCACAAGCCGGAGCTGCTGCCTGCAGATTCACAAGGGACAAGTTTGAATTCGAATCTGCTGTGTTCCTATCTGCCAAGTTCCTATCTGTTTCTGGGGTAAACACTGAGACACGCCAAGAAACAAACACACACATGCACAACTTCCCTGACCACAAGACTACACACACACACACACACACACACACACACGTGCAGGCAGGCTCACAAACATATTCGCACTCAGAGCCCACTGTACTCACAACACCACACACACACACACACACACACACACACACACACACACACACACAGTCTTGCTCAGCTTCTGAGTCATCATCATAACTAGTGGAGGGTTCTGCAGTTTTTGCTGGGGGAGGAGCTGGAGGAGACCAAGGGACCCAGAGAGGCCTTTACTCCCGGACACCTGAGAGCCCAGGTGTGTGGAAGAGGTGGTGTCTGAGGGGCGGCGAGAGGAAGTTTCTGCTCCCCTCCTCCCTCCCATAGCCGGGCTGGGCTGAGGGGCCAAAGCTAGGCCTATGCTGCCCCCTGGTGCCTGAACTGATTTCCAGACCCAGCTCCTCCCACTCCATCCCTTGGTACCCCGCAGGTCTGTGCATGAGTGCATGTGTGTGGATCCAGCCAGGCAGCAGAGGGTTTGAACACAGCAGAATATAGCAGTTAAGAGACTGGACTGTGCATACAGGCTGCTTGGGTTCAAATCCTGCTAATGCTGCTAACCACACAACCCTGGGCAATTTACTCTGTGATTCATTCTCGTCATCTGTAAAGTGGAGCAAATAAGTCTTAACTCATAATGTTGTGAGAATCAAGTGCAGTAATACATCTGAAGGCTTAGAACAGTGACTGACACACAGTAACTGTCAGGCACTATTTTTATGGTTCTTAATAAACCAGGTATGAGGAAAGGAGAAGGGTCTCCATCCTACATATAAGTTCCCAGATTTGGGGGTCATATTACTGCCAAAAGAATCCTATTGACAGTGTATGTGCATATGTGTCCGCTGTGTCTGCAGGGCAGTGAATGGAAGAGAAGGGAGGCACGGGTGGAGGTGGCAGGCAGGGACTCTGTCCATTGGCTTGTCCAACAAGCCATCCTAGGATCAAGGTGTGTGCACATACGTGTTCACGGCACATGTGCTTTGTATGTGCTCCTGGGTGCCCACTCTGCCTGCAGACATCCGCAGACAGTAGGTGAAGCCAGGTTTCACCATCTAGGGGTGTCAGAGCTACAAGTCCCCAAAGACTTGGGTAGCAGGAGGGAAAAGAGTAAATGTGCTCTCTGACTTTCGCTCCTTTTAAGAGGTAGGAAGGCAAGGCACAAGTACTGGTAGAAAAATGGTATTAATTGTCTCCCTCTCTAACTGATTATACCAATGGGAACACTGTGATGTAAGGGGGAAAAAAACAGGATTTAGAGGCAAATCTGGCTTGGGTCTGATTCCATTTAGGAGGTTCTCAATCAGGTGTCAATCCCTCAAATGAGAATAATAGTCATACCTACTTCAACAGAGTCTAGGCTAGGGTAAAGTGCCTAGAGTATGAAATTTAAGGAGATACTCATCTTCAGATTGTACAATTGCAGGGTCTGTCAGACCTTCATTAATGACATCTGCACCTGCATGACTGTGAGGGTGACTGTGTCACCCTCCCCTGGGCCCTGCCATCCCATCGAGTGGTGGTAAAGATTGCACAAGAGAGGCTCATGCCTGTAATCCCTGGACTTTGGGAGGCTGAGGCAGGCAGATCACAAGGTCAGGAGATTGAGACCATCCTGGTTAACATGGTGAAACCCTGTCTCTACTAAAAATACAAAAAATTAGTCGGGCGTGGTAGTGCATGCCTGTAGTCCCAGCTACTTGGGAGGCTGAGGCAGGGAAATCACTTGAACCTGGGAGGCAGAGATTGTAGTGAGCCGAGATCACGCCACTGCACTCCAGCCTGGTGACAGAACGAGACTCCGTCACACACACACACACACACACACACACACAAAAGATTGCACAAGAGAAAGCAAAAGGAAAAAATAACTTTATGTCCGTGTACTGCCGGTTACAACCCAATAGTGAGTCACAAAATCAATTTTACAACCCAATAGTGAGTCACAAAATCAATTTGGTGAGTGTATCAGTTTGCTAGGGCTGCTGTAACAAAGTACTACAAATTGTATGACTTAAATAACAGAAATCTCTCAAGATGCTGGAGGCTAGAAGTCCAAGATCAAGGTTAACATGAGCAGGGTTGATCGATTCCTTCTCAGGGATGTGAAGGAAGGCTCTGTTCCAGGCCTCCCTCCTTGGCTTGTAGGTGGCCATTTTCACATTCACACAGTGTTCTCTTTGTATGCAAGTCAGCCTCCAAGTTTCCCCTTCTTTCAAGGATACCAGTCATATTGCATTAAGCACCACCCTAATGGCCTCATTTTAACTTAATTACCTCTGTAAAGACCCTGTAAGTGGGTCCTTCAAAATAAGGTCACATCCTGAGGTACTTGGGATTAGGACTTCAAGAGAATTTTTGAGGAACACAACTCAGCCCATAACAGCATCTTGACCAGGCACAATGGCTCACACCTGTAATCCCAAAACTCTGGGAGGCTGAGGCAGGAGGATTGCTGGAGGCCAGGAGTTCGAGACCCGCCTGGGCAACATAGCAACATCCCATGTCTATGAAAAAAATTTAAAACAAAATTAAAAACCAAAACATAAAAAAAAAAAAAAAAACAGTGTCTTGACCATCACTCTTTAAAACTGAAGTAAAGGCCAGGCGCAGCGGCTCATGCCTGTAATCCTAGCACTTTGAGAGGCCGAGGTGGGTGGATCACCTGAGGTCAGGAGTTCGAGACCAGCCTGGCCAACATGAGGAAGCCTCGTCTCTACTAAAAAACACAAAAAATTAACCGGGCACAGTGGCACGTGCCTGTAATCCCAGCTACCTGGGAGGCTGAGGCAGGAGAATCACTGGAACCCAAGAGGTGGAGGCTGCAGTGAGCTGAGATCATACCACTACACTCCATTCTGGGCAACAGAGCAAGACTCCATCTCAAAAAATAAAAAATAAAAATAAAAAAGTGAATAAAATTAAAAAATAAATATCAGAAGGCATCATGTGAAGTAAGGATAAGTATTGTTTAATTAAACTTTTATTTCAGCTTTATATATGTATCTGAATTCTTTTTTTTTTTTTTTTTTGAGATGGAGTCTCCCTCTGTTGCCCAGGCTGGAGTACAGTGGCGTGATCTCAGCTCACTGCAACTTCCGCCTCCCAGGTTCAAGCAATTCTCCTGTCTCAGCCTCCCCAGTAGCTGGGACTACAGGCGCATGCCATGACACCCAGCTAATTTTTGTATTTTTAGTAGAGACACCATATTGGTCAGGCTGGTCTTGAACTCCTGGCCTCAGGTGATCCACCCACCTCGCCCTCCCAAAGTGCTGGGATTACAGCCATGAGCCACCACTGCCTGCCCTATATGTATCTGAATTCTAAGTCATGATGTAAAACATACTTTTTAGTGCTGGTTGTGTAAAAAAAAAAAAAAAAAAGCAATTCCAGCGCTTTGGGAGGCCAAGGTGGGCAGATCACCTGAGGTAAGGAGTTCGAGATCAGCCTGGCCAACATGGTGAAACCCCATCTCTACTAAAAATACAAAAATTAGCCAGGCATGGTGGCACTGTCCTGTAGTCCCAGCTACTTGGGAGGCTGAGGCACGAGAATTGTTTAAACCCAGGAGGTGGAGGTTACAGTGAGCCAGGATCACACCACTGCACTTCAGCGACAGAGTGAGGGTCTGTCTCAATAATAATAATAATAATAATAATAATAATGGAAGCACAATTTGGATACTGGTGGCCACTACATGTTCCTTTGTATTGCTTTTTAATGATTTTGTGGGTACATCTTTCTTCCTCAACAATAACACAAGTTCAAGGAGGGCAAGGACTCATATTATACTGTACACACTGCTGTGCCGCAGCTAGAAAAGACAACATGCATTCTTGCTGGTACAGATACCAAGGGCTACAATTAACTGAGTGTCTCCCGTGTACTTGGTTCTGGGCTAAATGTTTTACACATAGTCTCCTATATAAGGACTAAACTGATTGATGGATTGATTGCTGGAGCTCAATACATTTCACAGACAAGACAGTTCAAGAACACTGAATAGTGGCCCGTGATTTGTGGAGGATGAGGGAAACGAGAAGGAGGTCACAAAAGAATTGTGGGACGCTGCTGAGGGCCCCTAGCCAACTCTATCTCCCAGGCCTTCACTGTTCTCCCCAAGTTTCCATCCATCTTCATACCAACTCATCATTTAATTAGGAAACACCTGTGCTCAAGGCCCCTCCCTTCTGCCTCTTCAGGCACTTGTTCCATTTATTATCCCCTTGATTCCCCAAATCTCCACCCTCCTGCTCTGTAGTTATGACAGCTCTATACTTTCAGCATAAAGCATGCCTGAATCCTTCTCTCTCTCTCTCTCTCTCTCTCTCTCTCTCATAGAACAGGGTCTCAACATATTGTCCAGGCTCTTGAACTCCTGAACTCAAGTGATCCTCCTGCCTCGACCTCCCAAAATGTTGGGATTACAGGCATGAGCCACCGTGCCCAGCCTGAAATGAATCTTGAAAGGACATAGGAATTATTCAGGCAAAGAACAAGAAGAGCATTGAGGCAGGAAGAAGGTTTAGTATATGCAAAGGCACGGATACCTGTGGGAGCATGGTACCTTCTGGGAACGGGTAGTAGTGGGCAATGGGGAGCATTAGAAGATTTAGACAGGTGGGTCATATGATAAGATTTAGTAGAGGGATCAGCCCAGCCTAGCTGCAATGTGGAGGACGGATATTTTTTTTTTTTTTTTTTTTGGAGACGGAGTCTCGCTGTGTCACCCAGGCTGGAGTGCAGTGGCGCGATCTCGGCTCACTGCAAGCTCCGCCTCCCAGGTTCACGCCATTCTCCTGCCTCAGCCTCCGAGTAGCTGGGACTACAGGCGCCCGCCACCACGCCCGGCTAGTTTTTTGTATTTTTAGTAGAGACGGGGTTTCACCATGTTAGCCAGGATGGTCTCGATCTCCTGACCTCGTGATCCACCCGCCTCGGCCTCCCAAAGTGCTGGGATTACAGGCTTGAGCCACCGCGCCCGGCTGAGGATGGATTTAAAAGATAAGTCCTGAAGCAAGGAGATCCATTCAGAAGGTTAATAACAACAGAGAGGGAGACAATACAGTTGAAGAGCAGAGGTGAAGCACTGTGGAATGGAGACTGGTTAGGAAGAAAAGTAAAGACACGAGGGGCCAGTGTCAAAGGAAAGAAAGGCAAGAAACTGGAAGTCTCAACAGACTTAAAGACCAGGCTTCTTAGAGGCAAGGGAAAGAAAGAACTGTAAGGGTAGGATGTTGTGGTCAGAATCTAGGGAGTGAGATTTCAGTCCAGCTCTCCTGCAAGGGTGTGGTAAAGGTGGTGGCTATGAGAGTGAGTGGTTACAGCAACACAGAGGTAAGTCATTGGCGTCAAAGAGAACAAGGAACCAAGAGGCCAGGGTGTTGGCTGGACTACCTGCATGAGCACTGAAACCATCTGGGTTTGTGGAAAGTCTGAGGTGGACAGGAAGACAGTCGGCTGCTAAAGTCTTCACAGAAGGCCAGGCGTGGTGGCTCATGCCTGTAATCCTAGCACTCTGGGAGGCTGAGGTGGGCAGATTGCTTGAGGCCAGGAGTTTGAGACCAGCCTGGGCAACATGGTGAACTGCTGTCTCTAGAAAAAATACAAAAATTAGCCTGGCATGGTGGTATGTGCCTGTAGTTCCAGTCATTGGGGAGGCTAAGGTGGGAGGATTCCTGAGTCCAGGATGTCAAGGCTGCAGTGAGCCATAATTGCACCACTGCACTCCAGCCTGGGCAACAGAGTGAGAGCCTGCCTCAAAAAAATAAAAATAAAATAAACAAAGCCTTCACAGAGTAAAGTGACCAGGACATCAGTGGATAACAGCAAAAATAATAACTAACACTTAGTGGGGCTTTATGTGTTGCTTCAATTCTTACTCTAAAATTGAAGCACTGTACTTTTTATCCTACAATAATAATATGAGCTAGAACTACGTGCCCAATACAGTAGCTACTAATCACTTGTGGCTATTTCAGTTTTAAAATTCAATGCCTCTGATGTATCAGTCATATTTCAAATGTGCAATAGCCATGTATGACTTGTGGCTACTAGATTAGAACAGACATGGGGCATTTCCGTCATCACAGAAAATTATATTGGATAGTGCTGATAACCCTCATTTTACAAATGAGGAAACTGTGGCATGGAAAGTTCAGCAACTTGCTCAAGGTTACAGTGAGAGAGCTGGGATTCGAATCCATTTGGTTTGGCACCAGAACTGTTGCCCTTAAACCCTATGTTGCACATCCCAGTGGAAGGTGAAATAGCTGGTTCTTAAAGGAAGAGGAATTTGATATGACTATTGAGGCAAGCACTGGCGGTGCCTATTCAGCAGCCAAGCTTTTCTCCCTTGCTAGCAAAGTCTGGATTTCACACAGGTGTCCCCCTCCTATATATTCAGGAGATGAATCCAGTTGGCTTAGCCAATCATAGTATTTCTGTTCCCTTGGCCAGTGACCCAGTCCTGGTCAATAGGACTTAGGGGGCTTCTGGGAAAAGTTTTGTTCTTCTTCAGTGCCATGCTCACTTTTAGGATTGGAATAGCTGCAACCACATTGCAACTGGGAGGGGAGATACTACCAACCAATGGGGATAAAGTATGAGTGTGAAGAGGTGGAAAACCCTTGATGAATCAACCAGTCCTGGACCTGCTATAAAACTCCTCATTGTTCAGCCTGCTTTAATTGGGTCTTCCATTACTTGCTGTTAAATGCATCCCTAACTAAGACCATGGTGAAGCCACATGGCCATAGGAAATGGAGACTCCCAGGTGGGCTGCCTGTCCGTCTTCCCACTACCACCCGCCCTATACACTTGAGAGAGTAAGTGATACCTCATTAAAGGAAGAATGTTCTCAAGGAAGGATCAGGTTCCAGACAAGTCAAGAGGGGCAAGGATAATGTGAGCCAGGGGTGGCTCCAGGCTTCAAGCAAGAAGAGGGGTGGAGAGCAGTATAACAGTGTTAGGAAGAGGAAGGACTGGGCTGAGTGGAGAAGGATGGATGCCCATCAAGGCCTGCCAAGGATGACAGGATGTGAGCAATGGTGGAGTCAGCTGATCTCAAGGCTTCAAATGGAGCCCTCGGGCTGTCACAGGCTTACTGTGGTGAAGGGACCTTTACTTCACAGAAAGACAAAGTAGCCATCCTGGTGAATGGGCAAAGTCAAGCAGCTCTGGATGGAGTCAGCTGTGGTCAGGATTGTGCCTCTGCAAGGAAATCTCAGCTTTTTAATTACTGTCTTGCCTCTCTCCCTTCCCCTATGCAGTTACTCATATTCAGTCTTCTCTTCCTTACCTCCTCATTACACTGCCAGCTGGCTGCTGCCCCCACCAGTCATGAAACTGTCCTGGCCTATGTCACATACACCCTCCTAGGGGCCTTGAATGATGGCACATTCCTGTCTCTCTCTTGTTGAACCTCTCAGCAGTACTCAACACCGTTAGCCATTCTTGAGTAAGTTCTCCCCCAAGTACTTTTCATGATTCCTTTCTTGGTCTTCGGCCTACCTCTCTGGGTCCTTCCTCTCAGTCTCCTGTCTTCACGGGATACTCTTTCTCTGTGATCTCATCCACATTTGAGGCTCCACAGCCTGGGCAAGGCTACATGGTATGGTGATTAAAACCATGGTCGCTGGCAGACCACATGTGTTCAAATCTCTGCCCTACCAGGTGGTTGCTTTGTGACACCCAAACTTCTATCAAGATGTGGATCATTACCCTCACCCCAACCCACAGGGAAAGCTACTGTTCTGATTTTTTTTTTTTTTGAAACGGAGCCTTGCTCTGTCCCCCTGGCTGGAGTGTAGTGGGGCGATCTCGGCTCACTGCAAGCTCCGCTTCCCGGGTTCACGCCATTCTCCTGCCTCAGCCTCCTGAGTAGCTGGGACTACAGGCGCCCGCCACCGCGCCCAGCTAATTTTTTGTATTTTTAGTAGAGACAGGGTTTCACTGTGGTCTTGATCTCCTAACCTTGTGATCTGCCCGCCTCGGCCTCCCAAAGTGCTGGGATTACAGGCATGAGCCACCGCACCCGGCCTCTGATTTTTTTTAAAGCAGAGTAATGTAGGATGTACTTTTATGTCTGGTTTCTTTTCAGTAACATGTTTTGAGGTTCATCCATGTTGCTGCATGTATCCATAGTTCTTTCATTTTTGTTGCTGAGTAGTGTCCCATGGTGGATCTATACCACAGTTTGTTTATCCTTTTTCAAATGAAGGATACCTGAGCTATAGCCAGCTTTTGGCTACTGTGAAGAAAACTGCTATGAATATTCTATGTTCAAGTCTGTGTGTGAACATATGCTTTCATTTCTCTCGGATAAATAACTAGGAATAGAATTGCTGAGTCATAGGGTAGGTGTATGTGTAGTTTTATGAGAAACTGCTACATATTGTTCCAAATTGATAGTATACTTTACATTCCCACTAATGATGTATGAGAGTTCCAGTTGCTCTGTATTCCCACTAACATTTGGTACTGTCAGTTTTTTAAAGTTTAATCATTTTGGTGAGTATGGACAGGTATCATACTGTGGTTATAATTTGCTTTTTTTTTTTTTGAAACATAGTCTCACTCTGTCACCCAGGCTGGAGTGCAGTGGCACCATCTTGGCTCACTGCAAGCTCCGCCTCCTGAGTTCATGCCATTCTCCTGCCTCAGCCTCCCGAGTAGCTGGGACTACAGGCACCTGCCACCACGCCCGGCTAATTTTTTGTAATTTTAGACAGGGTTTCACTGTGTTAGTCAGGATGGTCTCGATCTCCTGACCTCGTGATCTGTCCACCTCAGCCTCCCAAAGTGCTGGGATTACTGGCATAAGCCACCGCGCCTGGCATCATTTGCATTTTCTGTTTCTTTTTTTTTTTTTTTTGAGACGGAGTCTCACTCTGTTGCCCAGTCTGGAGTGCATTGGTGCGATCTCCGCTCACTGCAAGCTCCGCCTCCCGGGTTCACGCCATTCTCCTGCCTCAGCCTCCCAAGAAGCTAGGATTACAGGCGCCCGCCACCACGCCCGGCTAATTTTTTTGTATTTTTAGTAGAGACAGGGTTTCACTGTGTTTGCCAGGATGGTCTCAATCTCCTGACCTCGTGATCTGCCTGCCTCGGCCTCCCAAAGTGCTGGGATTACAGGCGTGAGCCACTGTGCCCAGCCAATTTGCATTTTCTTAATAACTAAAGATACTGAGTTCTTTTCTTTCTCTTTTTTCTTTTTATTTTTGAGACAAGGTCTCACTCTGTTGCCCAGGCTGGAGCACAGCGGCACAATCACTGCTCACTGCAGCCTCAACCTTCTAGGCTCAAGCAATCCTCCTGCCTCAGCCTCTTGAGTAGCTAGGACTACAGGAATGCACCTCTATATCTAGATCATTTTTTATTTTATTTTTTATTTTTTTTTATTATTTTGAGACGGAGTTTTGCTCTCATTGCCCAGGTTGGAGTGCAATGGCACAATCTCAACTCACTGCAACCTCCACCTCCTGGGTTCAAGTGATTCTCCTGCCTCAACCTCCCAAGTAGCTGGGATTACAGGCGCCCACCACCACTCCCAGCTAATTTTTGTATTTTTAGTAGAGACATGGTTTTGCCATGCTGGCCAGGCTGGTCTCGAACTCCTGACCTCAGGTGATCCGCCCACCTCGGCCTCCCAAAGTGCTGGGATTACAGGCATGAGCCAGGGCACCTGGCCTCGAGTACCTTTCATATGCTTATTGTCCATTCATTGGGCTGTCATTTTATTACTATACTATAGGAATTTTTAATATATCTCACATTCCTTTGTCCCTTCTCAGATCAATGTTTTGTCTATCTATTTGACTTACGTTCATAATAACATCTTTTTTTTTTTTTTTTTTAGTCAGGGTCTCACTCTGTCACTCAGGCTGGAGTGCAGTGGCACAATCATAACTCACTGCAGCCTCTAACTCCTGGGCTCAGGCAATCGTCTTTTCTCAGGATCTGGAGTAGCTGGGACTACAGGTGCACACCACCACACTCAGCTCATTTTAAAAATTTTTTGTAGTGACAGAGTCTAGCTTTGTTGGCCAGGCTGGTCTCAAACTCCTGGCCTCAAGCAGTCCTTCTACATCAGATTCCCAAAGTGCTGGCATTGCACGATAATGATGTCTTTTGACGAGCAAAAGTTTTCTATTTTGATGTTTCACTTATCAAGAAATTTATTTTATGTTATTGCTTTCTATAGCTTAAGAAGGGATTGCTTTCCTCCAAGTTATGAAGATACTCTGTGTTTTTGCCTAAAAGCTTTATGATTTTAGCATTTGTGGTTTAGGTCTATAATCAATCTTTTTTTTAGACGGAGTCTCACTCTGTCACCCAGGCTGGAGTGCAGTGGCGTGATCTCGGCTCACTCCACCCTCTACCTCCTGGGTTCAAGCAATTCTCCTGCCTCAGCCTCTTGAGTAGCTGGGATTACAGGCGCTCACCACCACATCCAGCTAATTTTTGTATTTTTATTTTATTTTATTTATTTATTTTTGAGAAGGAGTCTCGCTGTGACACCCAGGCTGGAGTGCAGTGGTGTGATCTCGGCTCACTGCAAGCTCTGCCTTCCGGGTTCACGCCATTCTCCTGTCTCAGCCTCCTGAGTAACTGGGACTACAGGTGCCCGCCACCACGCCCAGCTAATTTTTTGTATTTTTAGTAGAGACGGGGTTTCACCGTGTTAGCCAGGATGGTCTCGATC
>NW_012103499.1:781497-784070 GCF_000951045.1 Mandrillus leucophaeus
TTTAGTAGAGACGGGGTTTCACCGTGTTAGCCAGGATGGTCTCGATCTCCTGACCTCGTGATCCGCCCACCTCGGCCTCCCAAAGTGCTGGGATAACAGGCGTGAGCCATCACGCCCAGCCTATGTTTTTAAATTAATTTTTTTTTTTGAGACAGAGTCTTGCTCTGTCATTCAGGCTGGAGTGCAGTGGTGTGATCTCAGCTCACTGCAACCTCCATCTCCCAGGTTCAAGCGATTCTCCTGCCTCAGCCTCCTGAGTCGCTGTGATTACGGGCATGCACCAACACGCCCAGCTAATTTTTGTATCTTTAGTAAAGACAGGGTTTTGCCATGTTAGCCAGGCTGGTCTTGAACTCCTGAGCCCAGATGATCCACCCACCTTGGCCTCCCAAAGTGCTGAGATTACAGGTGTGAGCCACCATGCCTGGCCTGTTAAGGTTTGTATTTTTAGTAGAAACAGTTTCACCATGTTGGCCAGGCTGGTCTTGAACTCCTGACCTCAGGTGATTTGCCCGCTTCAGCCTCCCAAAGTGTTGGGATTACAGGTGTGAGCCACCAGGCCCGGCCTGTAATCAATCTTGAATTAATTTTTTGCATATGGTGGGAGGTAGGGGTCAAGGTTCATTTATTTCTCCCATATAGATGTGAAGTTGTTCCAGAACTATTTATTGAACAGACATTCCTTTCTCCACTGGCTGGCTTTGACATCTTTGTCAAAATCAAATGACCTTTACAGTGGGGTCAGCAAGTTGGTGCAATAGGAAGTCCCACCTCTCATCTTCTTGCAGAAACACAGACTTAACAATTTGCTGATCAAAATACCTTTATGAGAAGTACAGAATCCAGTTGAGAAGTGTGGTACCCCAGACAAGTAGAGAGCTGAGAACAGTTGCACTGAGATGGATCCTGCATTCCTGGGTGTGGGAGTGGGGCTTTCCCAGCGATACCATCCTCCAGCAGTAAGAGACTTCCAATAGTCTGGTCTCAGACAGGTTCCAGCTCCGAGTAAAATTCCAGATCAATGGTGAAGAGGAATTTAAGAATGGATGCTGAAGCCAGGCATGGTGGCATGTGCCTGTAGCCCCAGCTACTTGGAAAGTTGACAGGGGAGAAGAGTTTAAGCCTGGGAGGTTGAGGCTGCAGTGAGCTATGATCATACCACTGCACTCCAGCCTGGGCAACAAGAGCAAAACTCTGTCTTAAAAAGAAAAACGAAGGCTATGCCTAGTCAACATTGAAGCAAGAATGCAGAAGTTGCACAGGGTGAGATAGGGATGAGCAGGGTGGAGGGGTGGTAAACACGAAGGAATTGCAATAAGAAATCGAACAACCATCTGATTTTTAAAAATTATGTTGAGATATTTGGGGAAAATGATAGATGCATAGAAAACTAATCAAATGAAAAATAATAATTCCAAGATAAAAGTGTATAAAAGTAACATTATAAAATAATAAATGCATATATAATTTTTATTTAAGAAATCAAATGATTGTAAGTCTATTTCTGGTTCTCTATTCTGTTTCATGGATCTGTTTATCAGTTCTCATGCTAGCACCACATAGTCTTGATTACTGTCGCTTACAAGTCTTGAAATCAAGTAGCATAAATCCTCCAGCACTGATACATTTATTTTTCTTTTTGAGACAGGGTTGCACTCTGTTACGCAGGCTGGAGTGCAGTGGCATGATCATGGTTCACTGCAGCCTCAACCTCCTGAGCTCAAGCCATCCTCCCACCTTAGTCTCCTGAGTAGCTGGGCCTACAGATGCATGCCACCACAGCACTGGGATTTTTAAAAACTCTCCAGGTGATTCTAATGTGAGCCAAATTTTCTAGACTCAGAATTCTCTGTCACTATCTTTAGGCCTATACAGTTAACTGGTTAGTATACTAGATCCTACTTTTTAATTGTTTCTGAATCCTCTTCCTCTCCAGCTCTATCGCTCATGCATTAAGGACTTCACCAATTTCTCAACTGGCTCTACACTACTTTTAGAAAAAAATTCTAAGTCCTTACTGTGGCTAACATCACGCTTTGTGATTAGGCTTTCTGATACTTCATCTATCCCTCCCCTCAAAGTACCTTAAGCTTCAGCTATCATACCATATTTGATGTTCTTCACATATTTTAAACTTCTCATGCCTCCAATGCCTTTGCCTACCATCCAGCCTAAAACACCCTTTCTTTTCGTTATCGGTTGTCATTTTCTTCCTCTCATTCAACATTTAGCTTGGCATCACCTGCTGCTTTCTCTCTTGACCACCTTGCCTGGAAGAGGTATCCTTCCTGGGTTCCCATGCCCTTCTGTGCATGCCTTCATCACGGGTGTTAAGGTACTGACTGTGTTGTCATTGTCTGTCACTTGTTGAGCACCCAGCTAACCTGCAAGCTTCTTGAAGGCTGAGACTGTGTGTTTCCCTTTCTTATCCCTAGTGCCTAGCAATGTACTTGCTTATACAAGGTACCTAATATTTTTATTAAGTGAATGAAATCCGGGCTTGGATCTGCACCATTATTTGGTGCAGATTCCTTACTCTCTCAGAAGATTCTTTTTTTTTTTTTTGAGACGGA
>NW_012103499.1:785125-788170 GCF_000951045.1 Mandrillus leucophaeus
GGGGAGGAAGAGAAGGCGCTGAGGCGGAGAGGATCAAACAATGAATGCTATAGGAGAAATAGAGAGAAGAAGATGCTTGAAGTCACATCCTGTTCCAGGGAAGGCAATTCTAGTCCTAACATTCCTTTTACCAATCAAGAGCCTCTCACGCTGGGTGGAAACAAAGAAGAAAAAGACATGGTTCCTGCCCTCAAGGAGTATATAGTCTAGTGGTGGATATAGAGCCCACAAAATAAAGTAATAAAGTGCTACACTCTGGATACTGAAGCTATCCTGAATACAAGTTTGGAACAGGAGAGATGGGCAGAGCGAGAATAACAGGAGGGCTTTTCTGAGGAGGGTAGAGGAGCAGGGAAACTGTATAATCAATGGCTTAGGTAGAAATATGCATTCTCAGCAGGGCGAGGTGGCTCACACCTGTAATCCCAGCACTTTGAGAGGCTAAGGTGGGTGGATCACCCGAGGTCAGGAGTTTGAGACCAGCCTGGCCAACATGGAGAAACCCCGTCTCTACTGAAAATACAAAAATGAGCCAGGCATGGTGACGGGCGCCTGTAATCTCAACTACTCGGGAGGCTGAGGCAGGAGAATAGTTTGAACCTGGGAGGCAGAGGTTGCAGTGAGCCGAGATCATGCCACTGCACTCCAGCCCGGGCAACAAAAGTGCAACTCCGTCTCAAAAAAAAAAAAAAGGACATAAATACGCATTCTCTCACCTTACAGACATACCCTGAGCAGTTCACCTGCTGGAAATAACCCAAGTGCCCAACAATACCAGCAAATTGTGGAACATCCAAGCAAGGAGATTCCAAGTAGCCAAGATAAAAGGGTAAGCTAAATGCGTTCATGCAATGTGGAAAGGGATCAAGCTAAGTTAATTGAAAAAAAGGCAACTTACAGAACAGTATATATCATATGAGTTCCTTTGTGGTTTTAAAAGATATTCACTTATATTTGTATATTACTGTTTTATTTATTTATTTATTTATCTGTCTATTTATTTATTTATTTATTTGAGAGAGGGTCTCCCTCTGTTGCTCAGGCTGGAGTACAGTGGCACGACCTCGGCTCATCGCAACCTCCACCTCCCGGGTTCAAGCGATTCTCGTGCCTCAGCCTCCCCAGTAGCTGGAATTACAGGTATGCGTCACCATACCTGGCTCATTTTTGTATTTTTAGTAGAGATGGGGTTCCGCCACGTTGGCCAGTCTGGTCTCGAACTCCTGAAAAGTGATCCACCTGCCTTGGCCTCCCAAAGTGTTGGGATTGCAGGCATGAGCCACCACACCTGGCCTGTATGTTACTGTTTTAAAAACTCTCCTGGCCGGGCACGGTGGCTCACGCCTATAATCCCAGCACTCTGGGAGCCTGAGGAGGGGAGATCATGTGGTCAGGAGTTCGAGAACAGCCTGGCCAACATGGTGAAATCCCGTCTCTACCAAAAATACAAAAACATTAGCTGGGCATAGTGGCGTGTGCCTGTAATCCCAGCTACTCGGGAGGCCAAGGCAGGAGAATTGCCAAACCTGGGACGCAGAGGTTGTAGTGAGCCGAGATAAGGCCACTGCACTCCAACCTGGGCAACAGGGCAAGACTCTGGGGGCAGGGTGTGGGGGGGAAATTCTGCTGGTAGGGGAGACCTGAAGAACTGTTAATAGAAGTTACTCTAAGGGTACAGCTGAAAAATGGGGGTGTGGAGAGCATCAAGTTTCCTTTTACTTTGTACCTTCCTGTACTTTTTTTAACCACTAGGTATTACTTTTTTTTTTTTTTTTTAACAATATAAAGTTAATACACATTCACATTCAGGATATAGCAGGGGATAGGAGGTTGCAAGTGAGAAGTGCATGCCGACTGAGGCCAGGTTTTGGAAGACCATGACTGAAGAGGAGTTCACATTTGACTCTGGTCTATAGACACCCACTAGAGTTTCCCTAGCAAGGAAGAGACACAGGGAGAGCAGTTTTGGGAAGAGTCACCTGACAGATGGGTAGGGGGAGGGAGGAAAGCCCCTTCAAGCCCTCTCAGGCTACATGTGGTTGCTCCAGATACCATTTTCCTTTCAAAGCTGTCAAGCTGTCCCAAGTCTGTTTCAACCTGATTTCACTTGAATCCCAATACTGGGAGGGGCCCTGGGAGGAACCTCGTAGGCATTTGGTGAGTCCCCACAGTGCGTCTCACACTGTGTTGGGCTATGTGAGCTGGATAAAAGGAGAAATAAGACCCTATTCTTGCCTGGAGCAACTCTCCAGCAGTGGAAATGGAGGAAATCTGAGATATATTTCAAAGGAAAAAAACGACAAGCCTGGAGCATAGGCTGGCAAGATTGGATATAGGAAGGAAAGGCCCCCTTGAGTTGGCAAAAAGTCTGAGGTTTCTAGCCCGGGAGACTAAAGGCAGGTGGCCACGGCGCTGAGCAAAGCCGGCTGGAAGAAGCTAAAGGTTGAGATCACTGTCATTAGGAGGCAAGTCCTTTGTGCTGCTCCTGTTTCTGCCAAGGACAGACTGGAGTGGGGATCTTTCCGTGACTAGAACGTAAAAGGGGGAATCGTCCCTCCTCTCCAGCGTCAATTTTTGGCAGCCGACGTCGTCTGCCCGGCTCCTTGAACTCTGACATGCAGACACCCAGAAAGTCAGACACTAAGGGAACAGCCATAAAACGCCGCCCAGAAGGGGGCAGTGGCCAGAAGCACGTTCACTGGCCCCTGGGAACCGCCCGGCGCCTGCCTTCTGCAAAGTATCATTCCCGTGTGGGCTGAGCCTGGGGACAAAGGTCCGGCACTCAGCAGACACCTTCTTGGAACCCGAGGCCTGGAAATGAAGGTCCAGAGTCCCTCATCTTCTTCCAAATCCTGGCTCTAGGAATCTAGAACTCTGAATTGATGGCAAACCAGTCAGAAGGTATTAAAAAAAAAAAAAAAAAAAAAAAAAAAGCAGAAAAAAAAATGAGCCCCGGCTTCTTGGGCGAAAGGGGGTGGCCCTTCCTCAACCCCACCCGCTGGTGACTCACCTCCCTCCAAACCAGGGCCTGCCCCTCCCGTGCCC
>NW_012103499.1:790445-791204 GCF_000951045.1 Mandrillus leucophaeus
AGCTGGGACTACAGGCGCCCGCCACCTCTCCCGGCTAATTTTTTGTATTTTTTAGTAGAGACGGGGTTTCACCATGTTAGCCAGGTGGTCTCGATCTCCTGACCTTGTGATCCGCCCGTCGCGGCCTCCCAAAGTGCTGGGATTACAGGCTTGAGCCACCGCGCCCGGCCTCTATTTTCTTATACACACTGGAAATAACACCCATGACAAAAGGTAGACTTAAGTGAGCTGATACTGTAAATAAAGTCCACTGCGTGGGCCTGGGACATGGTAAGCGCTCAATAAATGCTGGTCCTTCTCCCTCTCTCCGCCTGCCGTCAGACTTTTCCGAGATACCCTTCCTACGCACACTTCCTTAACTGACCACTAGGTGGTGCTAGCCTCTGGCTTGACATTCAGTTCCAGAGCTGCCCAATTAATGCCCCAGCCCAGGCCCTATTATACTTAGAAAAGGGAGTATTTTGTAATTTGCTGAGCGACCTGAAAAAGGAGATACCCTTTCCTCACACTAGCTTCTTTGCCCTAATCACCATTCCAGGTATCAATCATGAATTGCAGAGAATTCCTCCATGATTCCCTACTATTTTGGTTATAATCCCAACCCAAGAATTTGAAAATGCCTCTTAAGAACAGATGTGGGATATACCTGATGTAAATGACGAGCTGATGGGTGTAGCACACCAACATGGCACAAGTATACATATGTAACAAACCTGCACGTTATGCACATGTACCCTACAACTTAAAGTATAATAATAA
>NW_012103499.1:801399-808197 GCF_000951045.1 Mandrillus leucophaeus
GCAAGGTGGGGGCGGGTCCTCTCGGTCCCTCCCCCACCCCGCCCCCTCCTCCGCAGGCCCCAATCCCAGTCCGGTCTTCCAAAGTCTCCAAATCAAAGCTCAGCCTTTCCCTGCACCTTCCCCGCGGACTGGCTGCCCCTGTCCCCACCCCGGGCAGAGGAGGCACCTTCAGGGTTCCCCTAGAAAATCGGGCCTCGGCCCAGACCACCGAGTCCCGGACGCCCCCGGAGGGAGCCTGAAATCTAGAGTATGACACTGAGTTTCAAAGGGGAGCCGCTCAGCTCTCCGCCCACTGCCCAATCCCACCCTCGGCCCCTTCAGCTCTCTGGAGCACCAGGGATGAGGGTCCAGCCAGGGGAGAGGGCGCCCCAGGCCCCAAACTAGCTAGCGAGTCCTCGGGACCCCCACGCTCGGACCGCTTTCCAGAACTCCTAACCCTGTCGCGGGTCCGCGTCCCCCTCCCCCGGGCAGCGCGTCAAACCGGCGCATGCGCACTCACCGGATTGCCGCGTAGCTCTTTCTCCCCCCCACCAACCTTTTTTCTTTCCCCGCCCCTTCCCTCCCTCCCTCCTCTACCCGTCCCCTCCCTCTCCCCCATCAGCCCCCTCCTCGGCACTTCAGTCCGGGGAACAGCGGTGCGAGCTCCAGGCCCATGCACTGAGGAGGCGGAAACGAGGGGAACCCCCAGAGCTCCATCAAGCCCCCTTGAAAGGCTCCCCTACTCGGTCCACGCCCCCCACCCCCCCTCCCCGCCTCCTCCCAATTGTGCATTTTTGCAGCCGGAGGCGGCTCCGAGATGGGGCTGTGAGCTTCGCCCGGGGAGGGGGAAAGAGCAGCGAGGAGTGAAGCGGGGGGGTGGGGTGAAGGGTTTGGATTTGGGGGCAGGGGGCGCACCCCAGTCAGCAGGCCCTCCCCAAGGGGCTCGGAACTCTACCTCTTCACCCACGCCCCTGGTGCGCTTTGCCGAAGGAAAGAATAAGAATAGAGAAGGAGGAGGGGGAAAGGAGGAAAAGGGGGACCCCCCAATTGGGGGGGGTGAAGAAGAGAAGTAGCAGGACCAGAGGGGAAGGGGCTGCTGCTTGCATCAGCCCACACCATGCTGACCCCGCCGTTGCTCCTGCTGCTGCCCCTGCTCTCAGCTCTGGTCGCGGCCGCTATCGACGGTGAGTGAGATTCCGCGTCCCCCTTGGACCCCTGGGGGCACCCTCTCCCCAGCCCCCACTCCAGCATACGGATGGAGAAGGGAGACGCGGGAGGGGGTGCCTTTTGTTATCCCAGTCCAGCTGACACAGCAGCGGCCCGACTGGGGGCGGGGATGGGGGTCCGATTTGGGGGATGGGGGCCCTGGGCAAATGATGCTTCCGGGGCCCCCCAGCACAAACAAAGACCAGAGGCCTGGGTACAGAGAAGAGGGATCCCCATTTTTCTGATCCTGGGGAGGAGAGGCCTTCTTTTCCTATCTCTGTTCGGGGAGGGCCTCCGCCTCCCCTACATCCTCCAACCCCCCCACCCCCCATCTGAATTGTGAAGGAATCCGGATTTGCAATGTTCGGCTGCAAAAGGGGGTGGGGGTGGGGTGGGGGGGCTTTTTGCAGTGACCTCTGTAGCTCGAAGGGGGAGCCAGGCCAGGGGTACCCTGCTGGGCACAGGGCAGGCAGGCCCGGGAAGGCTGTGGATGGGGAGAGGGAGGGCCCCCTACTTGGGCTGAAATGGACCCCAGAGCCCCGGCTGGAGGCCTGGGTGCTGAAGTGGGCTCTTCCCCCTCTCAGGGCCTCTGTCAGTGGCCTGGGGTAGGGCTGTGTTGGGGGGCAGAGAGGGGGAGCTCGCCATACTATGTGACTTTGAATTTTCCTTCTTAATTCCTGGGAGCTTTGAGATGAAAAAACGTCAGATGTCATCATTGGGGAAGGGGACTGGAGAATGGCCTGGAATGCTGGGGTAGGAGGGTGGGGGAGGCTGCCTTCTCCCTGACTTCTGGCTTCATCACAGTTGGATTGGAAGGAGAGCTGGAGGTTGGATGGGGATTATGGCTGTGCCCCCACACTCCTTTAGTAAATGGGTTTATTCCCTGCACCCCTCCAAGCCCAAAATCCCATATACACACATTTTGTATATTGCAGAGTTAGGCTTAGGCTAGAACTGCGTCCTTTTGGGGAAATGGGGTGCCTCTCTTCCCTTTTCTTGTCAGCTGTTTTTTTTCTCTTACTTGTGAGTCACTGGTTCAAGTCTTGCCCAAGCTTTAAGCGTTAAGCTGGGGTCATGGGGTTGGGCTGGGCTAGGTCCCTGATTTGAGACGGGGTGGGATCTCATCCCTTCCTGTCATCTTAGCCCTCTCATCCAAAGACAAAACTGGGCCCAATACCATCATACACCCCCTCCTCTGTCCTGCCAGAGTGGGATTGGGAAAGTTTTTCTCAAACCAGATTATCTCCCTCCCTCTCCCTAACTTGCTTCAGTTGGGGGAGGAGACTTACAGGGTCAGGAAGCAGCTGTGCCCCCAAAAAACATATTTAGTGGCCCTCAGTTGTGCCCTCTTGGGGACTGTCTACCCCCCACCCCCACCCCACCAATTATCTGCCCCGGAGTAGGAGAGGAGCTTTGCCTGAATATCCTCCACACATCGCACAGCCAGTCATTATCTGTGCATAGCTCCTGTCATTATCATGTGTTTTTCTCTTGTTTTTAGTCCTGTGAGGTGAGAAGGGAAACTGAGGCAGGGAGGTGGCGTTGCAACCACTTCTGAGAGGAATAGAAAAAAAAATTGAGAGAGAGAGAGACCCATCAGAAGCCCCATGAAGGAGGGTGGCTAGAGTTAGGCAGAAGCAAGAGGGTTTCTGTGGAGAGCAAGGAAGGTCAGGAAGGGACCCCAGATAGTGTCACTCCCAGGGCCCTAAAGGAGTTCTATTTGCCACACCAAGTTAGTGGAAGAGAGAGACTGGACATGTTCTCCTTATCTCCCTACCCTTTCTTAAAATGTTCACCCATACCCCCTCTGTATCTCCAGCTCAGATCAAACTATCTGAAACCCCAGGAGAGGACCCCTCCCGAAACACACACCAGTGGTTCTGCCTTGGGAGTGGGAATATAAATAATCAGCTCCACCCCACTCTTGGGCACAGGGTGGTGAGAAAGGAGAATTGCACAGAAATGTAAGTTCAACTCCATCCAGAGGCAGCCTAGAGGATCCCTTATCCCTAACCCCTGCCCTCTTGCCTCGGGGTCCATCAACACTGAACTTTCTTGTTTACTTTCCAGAGAATGAAAATGACCCAGCTCACCTGACTTAGTATGTAATCTTCCTCCTGCTATCACAGCCTTGCTGCTTTCTCTCCAGGGCAGCAATCCTAGGGGCTTTCCTACCTCTTCTACTTTCTCTTCTATGTCTGAATCTGCCTCCGGGGTCCCCTGCCCTTTGGGGAGTAACATCACTCCCCACTAGTGACAAAATTGAGTGTACCTGCTGCTGGAGAGATTGGAGAAAGATGGGGTGGAGAATGGGAAGAGGGACTATTGAGGGCCCTGCTGAGATTGGGGAACATTTTCTAGTAGGGAGGGTACCCCCAGACAGATACAGCTCAGAGAATAAGGCTGACTTCCCTCCCTTTTTCCTGACCTTTCTCCACCCACCCCCTTGAGCCAGCATATTACCAGTTACTAGAGTAGGTACAGTGGAAGTGAGTTACGAAGCTGGGGTGTTAGCGTCCTGGATCCCTGAGAGAAAGTTCCAAACTCCTTTCTCCCTGATCAGACTCACATCCTAAACGTCTCCCTTTGCCTCACTGTCTTTTAAAGCAAGAATGTGTAAGAAATTCATTTTGGGGTTGGAGGGATATTTTGATGTTTAGGGCTGCTTCACTAGACATCTTTTTCTTCCGATCTTGTTCTCTTGTTCTCTCTCCTCTCTTCATTTTCTCCATTTTTTTTTTAACCCTCAACCACCCTTCCATCACTGAGCCTCCCAAAGGATGACAGCCCAGGTTCTGGCCAGTCAGTTCCTGTCCAGATGCCCCCATTCTTCAAAACCCCTTCCTTACCTTTTGGGAAGCCCTTCCTTACTCAAGTCTAACTCTCTCTCCTCCTGCTGCGGTGAGCCCTTGCACATCAGAACCCCAAAGCCTAGTTTTATTCCCTCCCAGTACTCTCTTCTCAGGGTCCTCCTTGCTCCTTAGACTCTCTACCTTTCAGGTCCTCCAGCTCTGGGTGTGGGCTTATTGCTCTTGAGGCATCTGGGTGCAGTTGAATGGTACTGTGGGAAGGCCCCTGACTTGGTGGTGCTGGATTTGAGCGGTAGAGAACCTGCCTCCCCCTTCTGTCCCAGATTTCAGCCTGGTTAGCAGGATCCTGCATTGTTTGGAGAAGGAAGCAGTTGGCTTTGGAGTGTTTCCGGTGCGATGGCCTCAGGCACCAGTATAAACCCTCCCTGGGAAGGAGGTGAGGGGTGTATGTGGAGAGTGGTCCCTCTTGCTCTCCCAAGGGAGATGAGAGCCTCTCCCCCCAGGCCGTAGCTTCCTTGATGGAAGAGCTCCATTTTCCTTCCTCCTTTCTACCCTTCTGACTCCAGGGGTGGTAGTGGTCCCTATTCTGGGTCTCCCTTGCATCCGGCACTGCCTAGGACCGACACTGTCTCTCCAAGCTAGGACAGATCTTGCTCCCACCCTACTCTAGGCCCAATGGGGTAGTCATTCTCTGGGTTCATCCCAGGACAGCTGTGTCATTGCCTTGGCAATTTCTGGACTGAGCCCCCTTCCTGGCTTTTCTGCCTGTCTGTCTCTTTCTGTCTGTCTCTCATTAGTGTGCGCTGTCTTGGCTTTTTAGAAACTCTGTCTCTCACCTTCTCGGTTCATCTCTTACTGCCAAACCTTTGTGACATTATCTGCCCTTCTTTCTGCGTCTCTGTAACTTGTCTTATTTTTCTCTGCCTATCTCCATTTACCCACGTCTAGGCCTCTTGGTATCCCAAAAGCTTCTTGGGAGCAAGAGTCTCTTGGGGCTTCCCCACTTACCCCCTAGCTCCCTCCCCTCTGTTTTGGCTATTTTTCCCCCTTCCTGGCCAGACCCAGTGTCCAGTTCAGCACCAAAAGTTTCCTCTCCACTTTCCTCCGACTTCCTCTTTCTTCTTCCCCCTCCACTAATTTGGGGAATGGGTTTTGGAGAGAATGTTTCTGGAAGAAAAGAACTTGATACCCTTTGTGGGCTAGGAGGGAGAAAGGAGGTATTTCAGAAGGAAGGAGGGAGGTTAGACTTCTGGCAGAACTTCCTCCTGACCAGGAGCCTAAGAACTGGAGAAAAATGTAAGGAGTGAGTCAAGAGCTTGGAGCTTTTACTCTGGTAAGCATAAGCCGTGTGTGGCTGGGGTGGGGGGAGAAGGAGGGGAGGCTTAGAAATGCCTGGTGAGTGATATGGTGACCTCTGGAGGCCTTCTAGGGGTCTGGCTTTTATTTGTGGGGAAAGGAAAAGCTGGTGGGGGAGGTCACGGGTCAGGCTAATGTCCTGCTGCGTCAATATTGACTCAGAATGGAAGCGGAGACCCTTCCCCTCCCCTGTCTGTCTGTCTGTCCAGGCCGCAAAGCAGAGGCCCAGACTCAGGAATGACAAAAATGTGTCTGAGCCTCAGGAAGGAGCCACCGGGCAACACCCAAAATACATAAAATTCAGTGAAAACCTCTCGGTTTGGGTTTGGGAGGCCCTTGCTGCCCCACCCCCATAGGGTTGAAAATTCAGATTCCTGCAGGCTCTGTCCCCGCCCCCTTGAGCATCCTCCCCCAACTCTGTTCCCTTAGCTATATCATGTGGTTCCCTTTCGAAAACCCCCCTCTCACCTAGCTCAGAGGGGAGCCTATCTCTCCTTCTGCTGTGTCCACTCTTAAAAAGGGCCCCAAGGGTCCCTGTCATGCTTTTGCAGTCCCTGAGTCTGCTTGTCCTTTAAGAAGCACCTCTAAGGTCTTAGCTCTCTTCCTCGCCCTCGCCCTCGCTCCCTCAAGGGGTATCAAAGGATGGGTTCCCCTCCTCTGGAGAAGACTCCTTCAGGGTTGGACTTCGCTGTCACCTTCTCTGGCCAGGAATTCTCACCCCACTTCCCCACCCCTAAGGTCCCAGAATGGGACAGAGGATGACAGCCAAGGCTCAAGCAGGGCAGTGGGGTCTGTGTTGTGTCTGGACGCACACCCAACTCTACACCTCCTGCCCTGGCTCCAGTTTGGTGGCCCTGGGGGCCATGGCTGGGCTGGGTGCCTGGGTTTGGGGGGGTGGGGCAGGGTGTTGGCCAAGTTAGCATGGCAGTCACATTCATCTTCAGGCAAAGCTGAGAACAGACGGCCCCTGTGTCCTGGTGTTCTTCCTCTAAACTCACTCCCTCTCCTTCCTCTCTAGTTCTCTCCTCCTTCTTCTCCTGCCTGTCTTCCCCTTCCTCTGTCCCATTCTTGCTCCTCTCTCTCTCCTCTGTGCCCTCCCCTCCTCTCTGAGGAGCCCTGAAGGCCACCCCTCATAATCCTCTCCCCACTGCCAGGGCCAGAGAACGACAGCGTGCTCCCTGTAATTTCCCTTCCTTGTTTTTTGTTTTTGTTTTGTTTTGTTTTTGAGACAGAATCTCACTCCATCACCCAGGCTGGAGTGCAATGGCACAATATCTGCTTACCGCAACCTCCGCCTCCCGCTAATTTTTGTATTTTTAGTAGAGACGGGGTTTCACCATGTTGCCCAGCCTGATCTCGAACTCCTGACCTCAAGTGATCTGCCCATCTCCGCCTCCACCTCCCAAAGTACTGGTACTACAGGCAGGAGCCACTGCGCCCAGCTGGT
>NW_012103499.1:808346-865293 GCF_000951045.1 Mandrillus leucophaeus
CCTCCCTCCCTCTCTCACTCCCTCCCTCCCTCCCTTTCTTTCTTTCCTTTCTTTATCTTTCTCTCTCTGTTGCCAGGCTGGAGTGCAGTGGTGCGATCTCAGTTCACTGCAAGCTCCGCCTCCCTGGTTCACCTGCCTCAGCCTCCCAAGTAGCTGGGACTACAGGTGCCCGCCACCACGCCCAGCTAATTTTTTGTATTTTTAGTAGAGACGGGGTTTCACCGCGTTAGCCAGAATGATCTCGATCTTCTGACCTCGTGGTCTGCCCGCCTTGGCCTCCCAAAGTACTGGGATTACAGGCGTGAGCCACCATGCCTGGCCTGGTTTCCTTTCTTAACCTGGCTCCATTCCATGGCCAATGAGGAAACCACCTGCTCAGTTACCGTCACTCTGTGCCTCAGCTTCCTCATGTGTGAGATGGGGGTTGCAAGGGTACCCACCTCACAGGGTTGTAGGAACTAAATGAGTTAATAGTTACTGTATTTCCAATCAGTGGCAGATGATTAGCAAGGTGAAAGGGTTAGCTCCTATCAGTCATGGAGACCGCCAGGTTCTCTCATGTGGGCCAGGAGGTGGGAAGGCCTTAGCGCGATGTTGTTCTCTCATCTAAACTGCAGGCCACAAAGGTGGGTTTTCTGGGTGCTGGATTCAGACACAGAAGGCTCTGCTGAGGGGAGTGGGGTTGGCTTTCCCTCTAAGCAGATGATAAGTGTCCTACCCCACCCCCATCACGGCTCCCTCCCAGCTCTGAGTGAGGCTTCCCTTGGCTGTGTAGACTGCCCCAAAGTCGTTTATATGTTTCTTTCTTCCCTCTCCCGCTGAAGGAAATCAAAGACAGGCCTTAGCCTTCTCACTCCAGATTCCTGGGGCCTTCAACATCAGCTCTGACAGGAAGTTCTTTCACGTACCTCTCTGCAATCCTTGTGCTGGCCAGGCCCTCAGGAGATGTGGCCCCCTCCCCTGGTGCTGCTGTGGGATAGGGGCCTGGTCCCTCCTCTTCCTTTCACTTGCCCCATCCCCCATCCCCTCCCTGCAAGAGCACATCTGGTTTGTGAATCTCTCTCATTCCAGCTTTTGGAGTTTGCCAGCTGCTGTTTCCTCTGTGGAGTTCAGGCCAAAAATGGGGGTGGGGGACAGCGGGGGGACTCAGTGAAGGCTAAAGGAGGGGGCACCATGGCTGGGATGTGAAATGGAGGGGAGGTTAGGTGACCACCCGGTGACCTCAGGCCTTGGCTGTGCGCTCTGCCCCTGGGAGGAGCCAGGGCGTAGACCAAGTCCCAGGTGGGTGGCACGGGGGTCTGTTTCTGGGCTCCAAACATCCCATCTGCCTCTGAGTCCCATTCCAGCCCCCCTCTTCCCCCTCAGCCGGCCACGGCTGGTCAGGGGAAGCGGACAGTTCTCCGGCATGCTAACTAGGCTGGCGGGCTGTGTTTCCCGGGAAGACCTCACAGCTGGCCCAGTGGGGCAATGAACTCAGCATTATCCACCTCCTCAAGGGGCCTTTATTCCAGGCTCAGGGTGGGGGCCAGGAGAGGGGGGCTGAAGGGGGAGCCTGGCTAGGCCATCCTTGATGTGTTTCCTGAACTCGGTCATTTTGGCCAGGGGCCTGAGTACGGTCCCCCCTGCCAGCGGTGGGGGTTAGGAGGGAGGACATCTCGGTGTGGCTCCCATCAGACTCCCTCCCTCCTCTGAACCCCCCTGACATTTTCCTTATACTTCTGTCTCTGCCCTGCATTTGCATTAGTTGGGTACAGCTGTCTTCTCAGGCGACTCTGGCTTCTGCAGGGCAGAGGGTCATCTCACCCTCCTTGGCACCCTGATGCCTAGTGCAGTGCCTGGCATAGAGCTGGCCTTCAGTGTGTGCCAGCAGAATAGAAATGCGATGGCACAGGCTGAGGAAAAGGCACGAAAGGCCGGGAGACTGGGAGCCCAGCCTTGGGTGGGGGAGAAGGGGTGGGTGACTGTTCCTCCTGTGAAGGATGTGGTGACAGAGGTTGGGAGGAGTGGGAATGGGAGGTCTGTTGTGGATTTCACTGGTTCAGAGTTTGGAGTCAGCTTAGCTGGTCTGAGTCCTGGTTTTGTCACTTGCCAGCTATTTGACCCTGGCCAAGTCACCTGGCTCAATTTCTTCATCTGTGAAATGGTGGTATTAGTTGTCCCCACTTTGTCATACTGTGGAGGGGATTAAATAAGATGATACATGGAAAAAACTGCTTTACCACAGTTCTTGGCACATACTGAGCCTACAACAAGAGTTAGTTGTCAGCCAGGCACGATGGCTCACTCCTGTAATCCCAGCGCTTTGGGAGGCTGAGACAGATGGATCAGCTGAGGTCGGGAGTTCGAGACCAGCCTGACCAACATGGAGAAACCCTGTCTCTACTAAAAATACAAAATTAGCTGCACGTGGTGGTGCATGTCTGTAATCCCAACTACTCAGGAGGCTGAGGCAGGAGAATCCCTTGAACCCGGGAGGCAGAGGTTGCAGTGAGCCAAGATTGCGCCATTGCACTCCAGCCTGGGCAATAAGAGCAGAACTCCATCTCAAAAAAAAAAAAAAAAAAGAGAGTTACTTGTCACCACTCTTAATTCCTCCTTGGGGATGAGGGAAGAGAATGGGTAGGAGTGAAAGAAGTCTGGTTGGGGTGGGAGGGTAGGGCCAAGAGGTCCTGAATATAGTAGCTAACTAGGTTGACTGGACTGAAACCAGTTCCTAGAGTTCATTTCAGCCATCCCCCTTCCTCTGCTCCCCAATTCTGATATCTTGAAAATCTTTAGGTGCTTCTTCCCTCTAAGGATGTCTACTGAAACTACCCCTGAGGTCTAACCAAAGGAGGCTGTGTCTTTAGAGAATGGAGAGGACAAGACAGGTGGATCACCTGAGGTCAGGAGTTTGAGACCAGCATGGGCAACATGGCGAAACCCTGTCTCTACTAAAAATACAAAAATTAGCTGGACATGGTGATGCATGTCTGTAGTTCCAGCCACTGGGGAGGCTGAGGCAGGAGAATTGCTTGAGCCCCGGAAGTGGAGGTTGCAGTGAGCTGAGATTGTGCCACTGCACTCCAGCCTGGGGGACAGAGTGAGACCTTGCCTCAAAAAAAAAAAAAAAAAAAAATTAGGGAATGGAGATGGAAGCAGGGCTCTCCATCCTGCCCATTCCTGCCCAGCCTTGCCCTCCTGTGCCTCTGCTAATACCATCTCCAACTACTGTGTGTGCGAAAGGCATCCCTCCCCACTGCTTCCAGCTAGGGGCCTAGTGATTAGGGGTTGGGAAGTATGGGGTGATGGGTCAGGGGACCAGGAGCGTCCCAGAAGGCAGAGAAGCAGAGAGGTTAGATAAGACCAGCTCTGGGCCTGTAGTAGTAGTCAGAGGAAGATAAAGAGAAAACATGTCAAGGCCTAAATGTACCCCCCTTCACCATCACTCTGTCATCAAAGCCAGGGGGTGCTGATGTCTGATCACAGTAACCAAAAATAGCAAAGGCTTTGACCCTGACTCCTAGGAACAGGCAGCCTAGAGGACTTGGAGGGGTGCAGTAAAATGTGCTTCTGGATCCCCCCACCCCCACCACAGATACACGGTGTGTAGGAACTACCCAAAGCCACCCCCTGACACCCCCAGGCACATAGACCATGGCTCAGGGTCTGGGCCAGATGGAAACTGATGCTAGGGAAGGAAGAGGAGTCCTAAGGAACTTTAGGGCCACAGAGTCAGCCTCCACCCTTCATTTATATCCCCTTTCTTTCCTTGCTCTAGCCCCTAAGACTTGCAGCCCCAAGCAGTTTGCCTGCAGAGATCAAATCACCTGTATCTCAAAGGGCTGGCGGTGTGATGGTGAGAGGGACTGCCCAGACGGATCTGACGAGGCCCCTGAGATTTGTAAGTACCTTTTCTGGATTCTTCTCCCCAAACCCTTAACTTATCCCTCTTCCTTTGGCAGATGTTTGGGAGGAGGACAGCTGATCCCTAGCCTGGCATGGACCTTGCGCAGTGATTGTATTTGTCCATGACACAGCTAAAACTGTCCTTTACCCCCTTCAGAATGCTTCGCGTGGTGCCTGTTGGGCTTAGAAATGGCGCCTCAGATTTCTCCCTCAGGTGATGCACCCCAAGACAGTGTTCTCTGGGCTGACAGCTTTGCTAGAAGATGGCCCGGCCTCCCTTTCCTTCCAGCTCTTCCCTCGTTCCCCCTCTCATCCTCCCTGACCCTTGATGATTGGCCCCAGGTCTTGTCGGATCCTCAGATCTTCCTCTGTCCTTTTGCTCCCAGGCCAGAGGCCACTGGCGCTTGCTCAGCCCCATACCAGAAGCCCCACCCCTGTGCGTTTCCCGCCACCCCCGCCTTCCCCTGCCCCCAGTAAGTGGTGTAATCAGAGGCAGCTGTTTTAACTGGGAGAAAGGTCCCCGCCCAGCTTTTGCCCTGCCAAGGGAAGTGGAGAACTTGTTGGTGGGACCCCAGAGTCCTGGATAGCTGGCACAGTCCTGGTGGCTCCACCTTTAGCCCCTCCCCTGCTTGGTTAATCTGGGCCAGGGTCAAAGCGACCCTGCATTCCTAGGTCTGTCTCTGTTCTCTCTCGTGGGCTTTATCCTGCTCCAGTCCTATCTGGTGTCCTGTCCCCACACCCCCACCCATAATTATCAGGGGTAATTTTAGGGCTGGAAAGGGAGCCACGAATGGGCTCTGCCTCACCCCTACACTCTGCCCTGGAGGGTGGGGGCCGGGGTATTCAGCGAGTATATGTATGGCGGGGTGCTTCAGCCTGGAGTCTCTTCTTGTCTGATGCCACCTGCTCCCCCACACTTTTGACCCTGATTCTTGGGCATTAGAAGTAAAGAAAGTCATGCAGAAGGGCCAGATCTGGCTCTTTTTGTTCATTCTTCCTTCAGTTTGCTGTAAACTTCACCTTTTTTTTTTTTTTTTTTTTTTTGAGACGGAGTCTTGCTCTGTCGCCCAGGCTGGAGTGCAGTGGCACAATCTCGGCTCACTGCAAGCTCCGCCTCCCAGGTTCACGCCATTCTCCTGCCTCAGCCTCCCGAGTAGCTGGGACTACAGGCACCCGCCACTGCGCCCGGCTAATTTTTTCTATTTTTAGTAGAGACAGGGTTTCACCATGGTCTCGATCTCCTGACCTTGTGATCCGCCCGCCTCGGCCTCCCAAAGTGCTGGGATTACAGGCGTGAACCACCGCGCCCGGCCAAATGCTGATGTGTGTAAACCTCACCTTATATGCATTACTACTCTGTTCACGCTCATACCCCCTGGACTCATAACATCACACACAGACCCACCTGGCACTGATGAACCCACCTCCCACCCAAAGGCACAAACACATTCTCCCAGTAACAGAGTCACACTCAAATGTGGATGCAGAAACACACTGTATACTCAGACAGATGTCCCCAGACACAGAAACCCAGATTGATTCACATGGAAACTCACATACTGAGGCCAGAAACACCAGCATACAGAAAGACACACAGATACACTCTCACTACACACCCCTGCATGCTATACAGCCATACCCTCAGTTGTGTACGTGGACTCCTGTCCAGGCACACATGGATCATAGACACTGTCACTCACACACCATGTCCAGGCTTGGGGGCCAATAGACAGTAGTCTCTCTATCTCATCCATCCTCCAGAGCAACAAAGGAAGTTCCAGAGATGATATGACCAGTTGGTCACAACCTTCTTTTTTTTTTTTTTTTTAAGAGGTGAGGTCTCACTATGTTGCCTTGGCTGATCTCAAACTCCTGACCTCAAGTGATCCTCTGATCCTCCTGACACAGCTTCCCAGAGTTCTGGGACTATAGGCGTGAGCCACCATGCCTGGCCAGACCGCAACCTTTGATTCTTCCCAAATCCTTCTATCAGGCCTGTCGCTTTGGGGTTGGAAGTCTAGAATAGTGCTGTCCAATAGAAATGTATTAAAAACCACATGTGCTATTTTGAAATTTTCTAGTAGCCACATAAAAAAGGTAAAAATGAACAGATGAAATTAATTTGAATATTTTATCCAATGGATCCAAACTATTATCTCTTTAGTACAGTATATTCATATAAAATCATTAGCAATCTTTTGCATTTTTCTGGTAAGTCATCAAAATCCAGTGTACATTTTATACTTACAGTTTGAACTTGTTGCCTTTCCAGTGCTTGATAGCCACATGTGGCTGGGCTACGTATTGGACAGTGAAGGTCTAGAACATTTGGTACCACTCTTGGCCCTGGGTTCTGCAAACTGGGAGCTACGGGAAGGAGTTTTTCTTTATCATTGGAGTTTCTCTGCCATGGACTCTGCTTCCCTCAGCTCATCAAAACCTGTTTTTGTTTGTTTGTTTTGAGACAGATCTCGCTCTGTCATCCAGGCTGGAGTGCAGTGGTGCAATCTCAGCTCACTGCAACTTCTGCCTCCTGGGTTCAAGCGATTCTCATGCCTCAGCCTCCCGAGTAGCTGGGACTACAGGTGCATGCCACCATGCCTGGCTAATTTTTTGCATTTTTAGTAGAGACGGGGTTTCACCATGTTGGCCAGGCTCATCTTGAACTCTTGACCTCAAGTGATCTGCCCACCTCAGCCTCCCAAAGTGCTAGGATTACAGGCAGGAGCCATCACTCCCGGCATCATCAAAACCTTTTACTGACCTCAGTCACCATAAAAAACCAGGCTGTCCTCAGCCTGTCTCCTGAGCATAGAATGTTGAGGCATTGGGGTCCATAGGTATGGGACATTGGGGGGGCGGACTCTTTGCTGAAGGCCTAGTTTCTACCTCCGCCTGTTTGCCTACAGGTGTGTGACTACTGTGGGGAATGCTGTAACAGAGTTCTAGGTGGAAGAGTCTAACTAGCCCTGAGACCTCCTGAGATCTGAAACCCCAGTTTTATCTCCCCTCGTCCACAGTGAACAGCTGGCCAGAGAGCCACCATAACCAGCTTGTTCATACCCACCCTTCTGTCTGCCCTCAGGTCCACAGAGCAAGGCCCAGCGATGCCAGCCAAACGAGCATAACTGCCTGGGTACCGAGCTGTGTGTTCCCATGTCTCGCCTCTGCAATGGAGTCCAGGACTGCATGGACGGCTCAGATGAGGGGCCCCACTGCCGAGGTAAGGACTTTTCCACTCTCTACTCTCCTGTGTGGATGCAGCATGTTGCCAGCCCACCTTCCGAGGACTGTCCTGGCACCTTCAGTGGGGATGAGGCCTTGTCCTGGTCCCCTGCCTAGATTTGCCTTCAGAGAGCAGATGAAATTGATGTGCCCCGTGGGCCTGGAGCTTGGTCAGACAGCCCTGTGGGCCTCAGCCGTGGGCCCTAGCCTGGGCACTTCCCTCTGGCTCTGTGTTCTCGGACTAGTCACTACTGCTCTCCAGGTCGCAGTTTTTCTTCTGTAAGATGAGAGATCAGTGTTTTCATACATTTTTTAAAATAGTATGATCCTTTCTTCAAAAGGTTTTCTGCATGAAGCCTGAGTGTGAACACAGGGAGGAGCAGAGGTGCTGTGACTAAAGCTTAGCAATCTAGTTTAGTCCACCTGCCACCCCTATGGGTGCCCTAGAAGGCATCCCCCAGGAGCTGCAGATCTTTGGGGGGCCCTAAAGCTGCCTTGGTCCCTCCCTCTCTGACAGTCTGGACTGTCTGAGGTGGTTGATAGGAAAACCATTCAGGCCGAGGTAGGAACATTAGGATGATAAGTCAGACTGCTTCCAGCCTGTGGCTCAGGTCACCAGCTCTACAGTCTTTACCCCAAAGGGCCCTGTGGGCCATGGAGAGGCCGGTCACAGCGTGAGCATTTGAGAGTCGTGTCGGGGGAGGAAAAGCCTCAAGCCTGCATGTTAGGGAATAATGGCTTCTCCCTTCTCTTGTCCTCGGGGTCCGGGCCCAGAGCAAGAGGCCAGCTTTGAGAGGCCATGAGGCTTTGAGAGGCCATGAGCGTGGCCCTAGGGGAGGGGCTGTGCTTGGGTGTGGGGGCAGCGTCCTGTGCTGTGTGCCCGAGAAAACATCTGTCTGTGGGAGGAGACTTGTCTGGATCCTGTTCACTAGGAGCAGGGAGGATGGAGCAAGGGAGTTTGTGGAAGATTTTTCTCCCTTTCTTTGGTTGGTTTTGCATGTTTTCATCTGAAGCTCCTGGGACAGGATGCAGAATGTGGGCCTAGGGGCTGACTTAAATGACAACGCGCACCCCTTCCTCTCGGGTGGCGTGTGTTCAAGTTTGCTTCCTTTTGAGTACCTTTACAGTCTCTAAAACAACAGAGAACTTCAAAAACCTCAGGTCTGAACCTCCTTCTCTGATATTACAGAAATTGGCCTCCTCATCCCCTCACCCTATACCCAGAAAAGTTACTCTTTTCTAGGTTTTCCAGAGCAAATGGTATTTTCCCCCTCTGTGGAGGAAGGCTGGGCAGGCAGCACGAATGGCTCTCGGGTGGAAGTGGGGAGGAGAAAGAATTGCTGGGGTTTGGCCCCCCATCCCAACTCTTCCTGGCAGGCTTAGTGCCTCTAAACGTCTTAGCATCTTGGGCGGCTCTCTCTCCTAGGTGGGGGTGGAGGGGGAAGCCAGGGTGTGAGGCCGCTGGACAAAGGGGTCTTTGTGGCCAGGCTGCCTGGCCCCACGCAAGGCCATTAACTGGGTCGCTGGTCTAGGGGGGGCAACTGCTCTCCCACCTCTCCCCCCTCCTGTCTCATTCCCTTCTGTCTCCCCTGTGGAAGTGGGTCAGTGGCAGGAGAAAGATTAGAAAAGAATCCAGAGGGAACCAGTTTTGCTCCTCCTTCCCGTCCTCTACCTGGGCCTTAGGTCTTCTCTCTGAGGCCTCTAGGGCTTGGGGGATGAGTTAGACGGGTGCTTCCAGGCCAGAGCTGGGATCCTGTGGGGACAGACACAATTCCATTCCCAATCTTCAGCCCCAGCTGAAGCCAACATTGTAATCTCCAGGCAGTGTGGACAAGAGGCATATGAAAGGGATAAGACTCACCGTCCCCTCTTCCTGATGACCCCAACAAAGTGCCAGAACCCCTCTCAATGGGGACAGAGGTAGCCCAGAACATCCAGAACAGGGACATGTGGGTTCTAAGCCATCACTTGCTGTGTGACCTTAGGCTTTTCTTATAGCCTCTCTGGGCATCAGTTTCTTCACTTGTGAAATATGGTAGATGCTTCCTAAGGCCCCTTCCATCTCTGACACTGCAGCCCTTAGAAGTGGTTTCTGAAGGTTGACTGGGTTTAGGGGAAGGGGGTGGCCTGTGTGCGGGTGCCAGATCTGGTGACCTGAATGTGTCTCTCCTGCCCCCACACAGAGCTGCGAGGCAACTGCTCTCGCCTGGGCTGCCAGCACCATTGTGTCCCCACACTCGATGGGCCCACCTGCTACTGCAACAGCAGCTTTCAGCTTCAGGCAGACAGCAAGACCTGCAAAGGTATGTGAGTGCATATGCCTGTGTGCATGTGTGTGTGCCAGTGGCCAGTTGAGGTGGGCAGGGAGGGGCAGAGAGGGGTAGGGAGCCTGGCTGGAATAAGAAACTAGAAGGAAGGTGCAAGAGAGGGGGTGCCACCACCCCAGGGCATGACTGTGAGCTCTAACCATTTGCTTCCACCAGACTTTTAAAAATTCACCTTAAAATTATAGTTTATATGTAAATTTTTCTGTTGTAAAAAACGGAAGCATTAACAGATAAAACCAAAGTCCCCTTTGACAAATCCCCCTCAATTCTGGTCCCCTTCCCTTCTCCCTGGAGTTCAACTCTATTATCAGTTTGCTCTCTCTCTTTCAGGCCTTTTTTTATGCGTTTGTCTGTGTGTATTCACAGAAAATCTAATTGGAAGTACTGCTCAAGAGTACTGTGTGCTCTTTTTTGCGTAAATGATACTATACTGTATGTATTATTTTCAAGTTTTTCACTAATCAGTATGTTCCACAATTTTTTTCTGTATTAATATGTAAAGATCTACATCATTCTTTTAGAAACCACTGTGACGTATGACTTTTACCACAGTTTACTTGGTCACCTCCCTGTTGATGAGTAAGATGTTCCCAATTTTTCACTGCTACAAGCAATGCAAACTTTTCTGTTTTAAATTTGCCTCCCTTGGGTCTTTGCGCAAATGCCACCTTCTCAGTGAAGCTGTCCCCCGACTCCTCTAAAATCACACCCCTGCCATCTGCATTCTCCATCCCTGTTCTCTTTCCGTGGCACTAGCACCTCTAACATATACTTTATTTACTTTGTTTCATTTGTTATTATAGTAACTATATTTCATTTATTATCTGAATATAAGTTTCCTGAGGACAGCAATGTGGGTCTATTTTAAAGTTCACTGATGTACCTCTGGCACCTGACCCATAGTGGGGACTCAATAAATCTTCCCTGCATGAATGAATGATATGTACATGTGTGTTTCTCTAGAGTGGATTCCAAGACTAGACTTGCTGGGTGATAAGGTTTGCACATTTCATGCTGTAATAGATTCTGGCGAACTGTCCTTCAAGGTGGCTGTAAGGATGGACACGTTGGTCATGTCTGATGATCACCCACTTCCCTGCCCTTGTCACACTGGAAATGACCACATTCTTGTCCTTTCCCCGGCAGATTTTGATGAGTGTTCTGTGTACGGCACCTGCAGCCAGCTATGCACCAACACAGATGGCTCCTTTATATGTGGCTGTGTCGAAGGATACCTGCTGCAGCCGGATAACCGCTCCTGCAAGGCCAAGAATGGTGGGTGGGGTTGCCTGTGGCCACAGTGCTAACTAAGCCCCCTCAATGCTATTCCCTGATGGGTGGTGGCCTGAGAGGTGGTCCTAGAGCCCTGGCTACACTGACTCTTCTCTTCCCCATTCTCAGAGCCAGTAGACCGGCCCCCTGTGCTGTTGATAGCCAACTCCCAGAACATCTTGGCCACGTACCTGAGTGGGGCCCAGGTGTCTACCATCACACCTACGAGCACTCGGCAGACCACAGCCATGGACTTCAGCTACGCCAATGAGACCGTATGCTGGGTGCATGTTGGGGACAATGCTGCCCAGACGCAGCTCAAGTGTGCCCGCATGCCTGGCCTAAAGGGCTTTGTGGATGAGCACACCATCAACATCTCCCTCAGTCTGCACCGTGAGTCACCTGCTCTCAGCTTGGAGGGCTGGGGAGGGTAGGGGAGACAGGAAAGCTGGAAGCTGTCTGGAACAGAGGCCGGGAGTTACACAGGATGGCTCCTGTCTGGGGCAGGAGAAGCAGGAGGCTGGATACAATGGTGTGTGTTTGAGGCAGGGGCAGAGCTCCCTCCCAGCTCTCTGAGCAAGTGTCTGGATGGTCCCTGCATTTCTGGCCAAGGGCTGAGGGGGCAATGAATGGTCAATCTCCAGAGACCAGGGACTGTCCCTTCTCTGAGAGGGGAGTGTTGACTAGACTGCAGAGGGACTTTCCGGTGCGGTGGGAGCCAAGGCTAGGGAAAGAAGGAGCGGAAGCCTGAGGTGCCCTGTTAGGCTGCAGCTGAGGGTAAAGGAGCTGGGGCCCAGCTGCTCTGTCTCCATGGGCCATCGTTTCCCTCGGGGACCATTGCCAATGGACTCTCTGCTGCCATCGGGGGAGGGCAGTACTGAGGTTATTTCTCTGTGGCTTTGTGGCAGTGAATGAGGCTGGGAGAGAAGCGTGAGCCACATGAGATTTTAGAATATCCTGGATGCTTCCATTCAGGCTCCTCCCTAGGCTACACTTTGCTGTCCTAGTTGTGGAAGAAGGGGTGTCACAGGAAGGGATGCGAGCATAGCTGGGTGTAGACCCACTGCCAGGAACAGCCCTGCCCATCTCAGATGCTGTTACACCAGCAGCCTTAAAGTCAACATCTGGCAGCATCACATTTCCAACGAAATGCACCACAGGGCTGAGAGGAAGAATCTGGCCTGTGGTTGATCTGACCCCCTGAGGGAGACTAACTTGATCCATGACTGTTTAGTAAACCAGAATTCCCATCTCTGCCTTGGTTTCCTAATCTGCATAATGGGTTTGAGCTTATCTGTCCAGATCAGATTAACTAGAGTGAAAGCCAGTGGTAAAGGATAGCACGCTTTGAATTGAGGATTGTGAACCTTGGGCCTCTCTAGAAGATCTTCAGGTTTCTTTATTTGGTTCTTGTGATGAAAAGAAAGATCCCAGGAGATTACAAGGGATTCATTCTGGGAGAGAGAAAGGCCCCTCCCCGGGATGGTGGAGAGCAGGGGTCCTTCTGAGAGCCCTCACTCTCCGTGGCCTCAGCTTAAGGTTCACATTTTGGCCTTTGGCTCCTCCAGAGCATCCCCGATAGCGTCCTTGTGATAGGTCCACAGCTCACCTGTGATCAGACATGTGTCCTCCTTGGGGTGCTGAGCTGGGGGTTGTCAAGCCTGGTTGGCTGAGCTCTTAACGCGTGGGTGGCTCAGGGAACCCCATGGCCGATAGGGTGGGATTGGCACTAGACCCTCTTGTGCAGCTGCCCTCCCCCTGTTCCATGTCTACTGCCCTACTTAACAGGCCTGTCTGGGCAGACAGCCTGTCAGTTCCCTCCCCAGCCCTGCATCTGTGCCATACAGTGGGCTTGTGGGTAGGTAGCTATGGGGTGTCCTGGAGGGAACCTTCTCAACTTCTACTCTGGCCTCATCTCCTTATCTGACTTCCTCCCCAAGAGAAGCCGGTACCCCTCCCTTGGCAAACAGATTTGCCTTGCCTCCCAGTCTGCTAAACTCATTGGGCCTCTCAGGGGCAGAGTCCAGGAGGCTAGAAGAGTCCAAGGGGAAATGCTTGTGGGGTAAATGAGTGGGTTTCTCTTGTCCCAGCTTCTGTCCCTTCCTCCTTGCCCTCCCCCTGCTCCACACCCCTGCCGCCTGAATGTCTGGCTGTCACCCTGAGGATGGTTGTTTTGCTCTCTCCCACAAACTAATTATGGGTCCCAAACTGAGGATGTCAGTGTCTCTCCCCTAGCCCCTCCCCCAGTTCCCGGGTCATCCCCCTCCCCAGGAGACGCTGACTGGCCTGTCCTGGTGTGTGGGGTGGCTGGTCCCAAGCACTCACCTGCACAGCAGCTGCTGGCCTGTAATTAGCTCCCCAAGGAGGATGACGAAGAAAGGCTACAGCTTTCTCCTGCTTTCACTCTGCCCTCTGGGGCAGCCCTGCCTGCAAGCCTTCCATTCTGTGCTGTGACTGTGACCTCTGTTGGATCCCTGGGGCTGAACCTCATGCAGCAGGGGTGCACACAGTGGGAGGAGTCTAACAATTGAGGGGTGTTCGAACCAGCGAGACCAGCCCGCTGGTGCAGGCAGAAGAGGGAGCCTGCCCCAGAGAAAACTCTGGAAGCAGAAATAGAATAGAAAGAAGGAAGGAGGCCAGGAAATGAGCCTGGTTCACATGTGTCCTGGGCCATGTGAGTCAGACCTGCTGTGGAGTCCTGAGAGCCCCCGAGGGCCACCCCGAGGCCCTGCAGCGTGTGCACGTTCCTCTTCAACACCCCAGGGCTGCTGACCCTCCTGCCCCAGGCCCAGTGTCATCCCCCTGGGTGGGGTAGATCATCTCTTTTCCTCCCACCTGAGATTACCTCCCCTTTCCCTCTGCCACTGGCCCAGTGGTTTGGGGAGGTCTATGAGGCTCGAATTCCAAGACCGGAGAACTCGATGGTGAGAGCTGGTAGAGGAGGGAAGACCCTTGGCCAGCACCAAGAGCAGCCCTTTCACTACTGCTTTCTCAAAGGGGCTATGCATTGATTTGATTGTAGGTGGTACCTGCACAAGTTTTTTTTGTTTGTTTTTTTTGTTTGTTTTTTTAACTGTTACGTTTTTATTTGATATACATTAGGAAACTCCTGTAACTAGCATATCACATCTGTTATTTCAGCAATTGTTTAGGATGCAGTGAAATAAGAAAAGTAAGTTAATTGAAATATCTGGCAATAAACAGTAGCACAAGCTGTACATAAGCATGGCAGACATTTTGAAAGTGATACACAAAAGACTAAAGTTCTGAAAATTGAGACCCAGAGGGATCAACAGGCCTGATAGTCCCTGAGTCAGGAACCAGGCCTGCGCACTCTCGCCCCCACCTGTGACCAGTCTCTCAGCTCCAGAGGGCTATGGAGCCTGTAACCCCAGCTTTGTCCAGCCTCCTGCCAGGCTGCCCCTGGGCAGGGCTGGTGGTGCAGTCTACCCACCCCAGCCCAGCCCTGCATTTCCTAAGCTGAGCTCCTCTGATCTGTATTCCCTTCACCTTGGAGGATGCCACCACTGTAGAAAGAATGAGGCAGACTGCAAGAGTAGGGCCTGGGAACATGTGTGTGTATGGTGAGGGGAGGTTCTGAGGTTGTAAATAGAGGCCTTAAAGGAAATCGGGTTTGCTGAAGTCACTCAGGAGTTTGGACTGTGTGTGAAAGGATGGTCTGAAGGGGCCCTCAGAGGTCTCAGGGTTCCGCTCCCTGCACCATGCTGCATGGGGAAGAAGGAGGTGGCCGGGGAGCTCAGCAAAGGCCCCCTAGGCTGCAGGCAGCAAGGTTGCGAAATGGGTCCCCAGGTCCAGCTGGCCAACTTCACTTTTCCCTTCCTCTCCCTTTCTTTTATTTATTTTTTTAGTGTGTGTGTTTTCGAAATCACAACAGGAAATGGGGTAGTGATTTGTCTAGAGGGGAGGCAAAGAAGGGGCAGACAGCTGCCCCTCTGAGTCTAATGAACTGGCTGCTGCTGCTGGAAGGGGTGCTACCTCCTCACTGTGCTGGGCACCCCTGGACCCTCTCAGCCGCCCACCCGTGCCTACAGAGCACTTCCAGACTTCACATGTGAAAGCTAACCATGCCCCTCCTTTCCCTTTCTGACCCACAGGATGCCAGGCTGTTTGGGAAGGGGTGGCTCTAGCCACCCCACTCTTTGGCCTTGGGACCCCTGCATCCTGGCACTTTTGCTTCCCATTCCTGTTCTGAGTTTCCTAATCATTTAACAGCTCACTCTTGCTCCTCCTCTCTCCTGGCGAGGGCCAGCCCTGTGTCTCCCGGCCCAGATCCAGCCCTGTCCTCTCCTCCCCCGCTGTCTCCTTGAAGTTGCCTCTCCACCCAGACTGCTCCCAGCACTCCCCTCGCTGTTTTCAAGCCAAAGGAAGTAACTTAAGCAAGAGAGATGTGTTTTAGAGCCCGGCAAGGATTTCTCAATAGAGGGAAGACCCTAGGATGGGCTGAGCGGAATCCAGGCGTCATCCCTGGGATCTAGGTTGAAATGCCTCTTGGGGACCTAAGCCAGGCAGGGGAAGGTAGCGGTACATAACTTCAGACTGAAATCACAGGCAGGAGCAGGAAGGGAGCCCAGGGGAAGGAGGTGACACAACACGGCTAAGCTCCAGACTGGCTGGTGGAAGGAGGAAGAGCTGAAGTCGGGACCCAGCAGGAAACAAGGGGCATGAGGCCACGTCATTTAGCAGAGCTGCCAGGCTCACCACGAGGCCTCCTTTTCACCTTCGAAGTCCTCAGACTCTCCGCCATCTCTCCCAGCCCCCAGGCAAGATCCCTGAGTGGGATTACTAGACAGACTGCCCTCTCCCACTGTCTTGGAGTGTCCCAAGGCCAGAGAGGGAGGATCCTGGCAGTAGAAGAGAGGGGGGAAATGATGTCCCAGCTCTAGAACAACAGACTGGGGGACTCAGTCTTCAGTAAATATTTGTTCAATGGATCAATACATGTGTGTCAGGCGCCTGGGACAGAGACAAAAGGCAGCGCCCTCCTCACAGTATTTGTAGTCAGGTGAAGAGGCCATGATCAAATAAGCTCCAGAGGCCTATGGAGCCTGTAACAGGAAAACTTCCTTCTTTTTTTTTTTTTTTTTTTTGAGACAGATTCTTGCTCTGTTGGCCAGGCTGGAGTGCAGTGGCGTGATCTCGGCTCACTCCAAGCTTTGCCTCCCGGGTTCACGCCATTCTCCTACCTCAACCTCCCGAGTAGCTGGGACTACAGGTGCCTGCCACCACGCCCGGTTAATTTTTTTGTATTTTTAGGAGAGTCGGGGTTTCACTGTGTTAGCCAGGATGGTCTCGATCTCCTGACCTCGTGATCTGCCCACCTCGGCCTCTCAAAGTGTTAGGATTACAGGCGTGAGCCACTGCTCCTGGCCTCGAAAACTTCCTTCTAATAGGACAAGCTTCCTTCTGGGAGCCTGAGCCGAGTCTTGATGAATAGTAGGTGTTAGCCCCAAATGGCCCACCTGGAGGGCCCACCCAGAGTCAGGAGACCACAGGGCTCTGGCTGGAGGCACAGAGGGCGACTTGGAAAAGATGGGAAAGGATGGGCTTGGGGAGGGGAGGACATGGTGGGAACTGCAGCCCCCATGTGGGGAGTGTTTATCATGCACCAGGCCCAGTGCTAAGTGCTGTTAGTCCACCATCCAGTTTTACAGATGAGGAAACAGAGACTCAGAGACATTAAGTAACTTGCCTATAGCCTCAGTTGGAAGGTGATGGAACCAGAATTCAAACTCAAGCTGTGAGTGTCTAGGGCCCAGCTGGACCCAGGGCAGAGCAGAATGATAGGAGGAGAGGTGGGGAGGCTCCTGGAACAAGGGCCAGAATCTAGTGTGCTCCCTGGGGATGTGGTTAGAGGTCCAGGGACCTCTTTGGATGTGTATACACTCTTTGGGTGTGTAGATGTGTTGGGTGACGTTTTCTCAGGGCATAAAGGCTTCTTCCTTCAGAGTTCCTTATTTTAGAGCAGGTGACTAGAATCCTGCAGCTGAAGCTAGAGTCTTCTTGGGCATGGGGTGGGGCCTGTGTGTTTGAGAAAGCAGCCACCATGTACGGAAATGCCTCTTGAACAATGGGAATGATGAAGAAGTTGAGAAAAGCTGGAGTTGTAGTGAGTGCAGATGCTGAGCAGTGGGATGGGGTGCAAGGACACCAGGTCTATTCTGGGGCCTGGAACTGAAAGTCCTCTGTGACATCACGGGTAGCTGCGGTCTCTCGTCTGACTCCTGCACCTCTCCCCTGCTTCCTAGCCTCCCTCTTGATGCTGGAATCCCCTGCCCTTCTGCCCCTAGACCGTCCCCAACTCCTCCCACAACACAGCCTCCCTCTCTCCCCTTGGGTTTATTTGAGATTCTCCCGTCCTCAGGATTTTCGGTCTTTGGCCAGAGCCCCTTTTAGAAGGTGCGCTGGGGTGAGTTGGCCCTTAGAAGGCTGGGCCGCAAGGGGATGGCTCCCCTCAGGGTTGGTGGAGCCAGAATGATCAGCATCTCTGGGCTGAAGCCCAGGACTCCACCTGGACCCCAGTTCATAAGACAGAGAGGGGTGGCCCAGATACTGCCTATAGGGCAGCCCTGGAGGCAAGGTTCCTCTTCTCAATTCAAGCCCATCTCTCTACACTGGCCTTGGAGTGGTGGCCAAGTGTATGTGTGCGGGTGACTGTGTATGCATGTGTGTGTGTGCATATGTGCGTGTGTGGTGGGGCAGGCAGAGGAATCTGAACTTTAGGAGAGAGAAAAATAATGTGGTGCAGGGGGTTGGATAACAAAGGATTTTTGCTTGCAACTAATAGTCTCCAGCTGCAAAAATACCAAAGGGGAGGCCAGGCAGGCTGAGGACTCCAATTCTTGCCAACTCCTCACCGGCCTGCTGAGTGGGGCCCTGCCTGGCCTTTGGGGAGGTGGAAGGGAGACCGGCCAAGGGTAAATATCTGAGAGCAGGATGATCTCTCTGCCTTCCTTCCCGGAATTGGGAGGGAATCCAGGCCACATCCTGGGGCTGGGGGCGCTGATTGTGGAGCTGCACCTGGGATGGTGGCATCAGATCTCTGCAGGTTTCTTCCTCCTCCCTCTTGCCAAGAGAAGGGTGGATAGGGGGAGCAGGGGCAGGTTATTGCCAGCCCTAGGGCTGGGCAGTGACTCAGGGAAGCCTCAGGAAGTCGGAGAGAAGGCCGGCCGTAGCTGCGCCAGCTGGTGCTGGGAAAACAGCTTTCACTGATGAAGTTCATATACATGCCAGCAGCCCCCAGACCCCTGCCGTGCCCACCAAGTAAAGGGCACGCAGCCCTGTTTGACTTCCAGCCACCCTGCTGGCTGCCAGGGGCTGCAGGCAGGTCCCCGCTTTGAGACTTCGATTTCCTTTGGAGGCAGCCCAGCAGCATTCATTTGAATCTGTTTTCTCTGTGCTTACAGCGTGTGGGGCAAAGAATTTGGTTGCCTTACCCCTGCACTAGGCCCTCTTCCTACAGGGCCTTGGCCTCCTCAAGCTACTCTTCCCCCTCTCTCTAATCTTGTGAGGATGGGACAGTATTGGGGGCCCAGAGGAAAGAGTGGCTGGGCTTGGGGATGCATGAATGCTTACAGGGGTAATATATTGACTCTGTGGCCTTGTTCTCCAGGCATTGGGGTGGGATTTAGAAGAGAGGACCTGAAGAAGAAACTAGTTTGGTGAAGCCCTCAGTTGGCTCCTTCCCTTCCTGTCCTGTGACTCTGAGTCAGTTTCAAGGCCCTGCCAAGTTCCTTGAGAGCTGTGTTCCTGTTCTTGTTGCCCCCACCCCACCCCCACCCACTGTTAGGGAGCAGCCCCTGAATTCCTTTGGGGAGGAGGGGGAAATTAGGGAGCAGTCAAGCAGAACAGCAAGTCATTATACCTGTAGCTGTGTGGGGGCAGAAGAATCCCTGTTGGGTTGAGTATGGGTAATGGAGGATGAGTTTCAGCCCAAAGCAGGTAGCCCAGTGATTTCTTTAGCTGTTGGGGAAACTAGTGGAAGTGGAGTTCCAGGCAGGGGTCCCAGAAAGTCACTGCCTTAGGAGTTTCCCAGTTTGTAAGAGGCATCATCTCTGATGGTGGTAGTTGAAGTGGGCAGTGAGTAGATGGAAGGAAGCCAGTGGTCCTGGAGAGGAGGAGCCCAGAGGAGGCCAGCAGGTGTCCCTGTCCCCAGACTTCCTGCCTCCTTGAATTCCAGCCACCCTTGCCCTACCTCTCTTTCCTTTGGCCCTTCTTGGCCTCTTCCATCTCCTCCAGAACCATGCCTGAAACTGAGTCTAGGCAGCAGGGCTCCATCTTCTTCCCCAACTCCCATCCTCCTTAAGCCCCACCTTTTTCTGAGCCATACCTCAGTTTACCCTGAGGGTTCTTTCATGGCCCTTTTCCTAGACTCTCTCTCCTCCTGCCCTGTGACTTACTCCCCACCTCTTCTGACCCTCCCTAGGACATGAGGACATTGAGCAATAAGGACATTGCAGGAACAGGGGACTGGGACTGAGTAGAGGAAGTTTGGCCCATGTCACTGGTGCCCAACCTTTTGCCCCCATGAATCTTCCCTTTTGCATCTCTGTAGAACTCATATTTTAAAATACTTTTCTCTCAAACTGGGTTTATTAGCGTGTACCCTGCTTTTCCACTTCAAAAATTTATGCCATATGTCCAGCTTCCAGTCAGTGCTTCTGGTTAGCATGAGATAACTAGATTTATCATAAAAAGTAGATAAAAGGGCTGGGCTCAGTGGCTTACCCCTGTAATCCCAGCACTTTGGGAGGCTGAGGTGGGCAGATCGCAAGGTCAGGAGATTGAGACCATCCTGGCTAACACGGTGAAACCCTGTCTCCACTAAAAACACAAAAAAATTAGCTGGGCGTGGTGGCGGGCGCCTGTAGTCCCAGCTACCCTTGAGGCTGAGGCAGGAGAATGGCACGAACCCAGGAGGCGGACCTTGCAGTGAGCCGAGATCCTGCCACTGCACTCCAGCCTGGGCAACAGAGCGAGACTCTGTCTCTAAAAAAAAAAAAAAGAAAGAAAAAAGTAGATAAAAGTCCAGTGAAAAGCAAAGATGTGTAATGTTTTGGTAGCCTGAGTGCTCTTATCCCAAGTAAAAGCAAAGTTAAAAAAAAGTACTAGACTGAGTTAGTGGACTTGTGCTCTCTACCTTTTGGTGCCCCGAGAAGATGGTCCCTTTTCAAAGATGGGCTAGAATTGGGAAGCCTGTCAGTCAACCGGCCAGCCAGCATTTATGCGAGGTCTCCTGTACATCCACCCTGAGCTCAGCATGGGGGTGTTGGGCGGGAGGTCATCCAGAGAAGGTGGGCTTCCAGGTGTGGGTTCTCACCAGCAAAGGGTGGGCGTCTCTGCAAGAGGGCCTACCCCACCCCATGGCTCTTTCATTCATACTCTCCAGACGTGGAACAAATGGCCATCGACTGGCTGACAGGCAACTTCTACTTTGTGGATGACATCGATGATAGGATCTTTGTCTGCAACAGAAATGGGGACACATGTGTCACATTGCTAGACCTGGAACTCTACAACCCCAAGGGCATTGCCCTGGATCCTGCCATGGGGTGAGAGTGGCAGGCGGGGTTCTGGCCCTGGAAGGTGGGAGGCTGAGGCTACAGTGGTAAGGAGGGTGCCCAATGTCCAGACCCCATTTAACACGCATCTTCCCACAGGAAGGTGTTTTTCACTGACTATGGGCAGATCCCAAAGGTGGAACGTTGTGACATGGATGGGCAGAACCGCACCAAGCTTGTCGACAGCAAGATTGTGTTTCCTCACGGCATCACGCTGGACCTGGTCAGCCGCCTTGTCTACTGGGCAGATGCCTACCTGGACTATATTGAAGTGGTGGACTATGAGGGCAAGGGCCGCCAGACCATCATCCAGGGCATCCTGGTGAGGGAGCTGCTGTCTGAGGCTTTTGTGGGGGAACTGTGATCCAGGGCCTTCTGGTGAGGGGGAAGCCGCTGTAGGGGAACCGTTCTCTGAGTCTCCTGGTAAAGAGTGTGGATGCCCCAGGCCTCTAGTGGGAGTAGGGTGGGCATGAATACTGCAGAGAAAGGACAAGATATGTCTTCCACTGTGATGGGAATAGTCATTTTAGAGACACCACTTCTGTTTACTTCCTTTTTCTCATTTGACCCTTATAATAACCCCTAGTTGATGAACAGGGAGGTGGTTCAGTTCCCTTTCAGCAGATGAAAGAGCAGGATCAAAGAGGTTAAGTGATCTGCCTGTGTTTGCAAAGCCAGGTGATAGCACTGGAACCTGGTCTAGAAGCCTTGCTGGCTTGGAGGTAGCATCTCAATTCTGGGATAATTAGGGTGAGCAACCAGCCCAGTTTGCCTAGGACTATCCCAGTTTTAGCCCTGAAAGTCTGGTAAGCCAGCAAACTCTTACCTTTGTCTTAGGCAAACCAGGACAGTTGGCCACCACAGATAAGCTATATGGGTAGTCAGGGTGTTACAGGGCTTGCTTGGGGCAAGCGTGTCCTCTTAGCCCTCATAACAGGCTAAGAATGTCCTCTGTGGACAGAGTTTAGAGCCCAACTCTAATTCAGTCTAAAATCACTAAAGTGTCTACCGAGTGCCTAATTCTGTGAAGGACAGGGTTTCTGCCCTCAAGGGGTCTGAGTAGAGTGGGTGAGGTAAGTCCACAAATCACCATGCCAGACATGGATAGATAGCAGTGTCACGGAGGACGTATAGAAGGAGAAAACATCTCTGGTTAGAAGATCCCAGGAACTCTTCAAAGACATGCTCTGTAGAGGATGAGTGGGATCTTGGCAAGCAAAAATCTTCAGAATAGGTTAGTCCAGCCAGAGGAGACAGGAGTAAAGCATGGAGTTAAAAAATAATGGGGCCAGGCACGGTAGCCTGCACCTGTAATCCCAGCACTTTGGGAGGCTGAGGCAGGAGAATTGCTTGAGCCTCGGAAGTCGAGACCAGCCTGAGCAACATAGGGAAACCCCATCTCTACACAAAAAATTTTTTTAATTAGCCAGGTGTTGGTGGTATGTGCCTGTAGTCCCGACTACTGAAGAGGCTGAAGCAGAAGGATGGCTTAAACCCAGGAGGTGGAGACTGCAGTGAGCCATGATCGTGCCACTGTACTTCAGCCTGGGTGACAGAGTGAGGTCCTGCCTCAAAATAAATAAATAAATAGAAATAAAAAACTACAGGATGAATTGGGGAATACAGGTCATGAACTCTGGAGGAAGCTGGGGGGATCTCCAGGGCAGAGGGAGGAACCCCTGTCATCTCATGCTGTCCATTCTTGCCTGCCCATCTCAGATCGAACACCTGTATGGCCTGACCGTGTTTGAGAATTACCTCTATGCCACCAACTCGGACAATGCCAATGCCCAGCAGAAGACGAGTGTGATCCGTGTGAACCGCTTTAATAGCACCGAGTACCAGGTTGTCACCCGGGTGGACAAGGGTGGTGCCCTCCACATCTACCACCAGCGGCGTCAGCCCCGAGGTGAGCAGGGCTCCATGGCCTCTCCAAAGCTGGCTTTACCCCACGACGGCTCTGGGCCCTTGGGATCACAGCCCCTCTATGGGCCCTCCTGTGGGGACCCTGGCTTCCTTCATGTCATGGCTGATTCTCCTAGCCATCCACTCGGGCTACCTGCCCTGGCCCCCCCAGCTTCCCCTGCCAGCCCCCGTCTACCCACTCAGCCTCTAGATCCCACTCTGTCCCTCCCATTCCCCTTGCCAGTCTGGAGCAGGAGAACCTGGCCATGGACAACCCTGGAACTCTCTCCCCTGACTACTGAAGCCCCCACCCAAGAATCTGAAGCCTGGATTGTTGGGGGGGGTCAGAGGATTTCCACCCCTGTGGCTTCCAAATTCTAAAATGGGATAGCAAGCACAAAGACCACAGCAGCAGGGGGTGTGGTCAGATTCAGGAAGCCTTCTCAAGGCCTGGCACAGGGACTCTGAGGGGTCCTGACAGCTCTTCACCCTGTCCCCAGTGAGGAGCCATGCCTGTGAAAACGACCAGTACGGGAAGCCGGGTGGCTGCTCTGACATCTGCCTGCTGGCCAATAGCCACAAGGCGAGGACCTGCCGCTGCCGCTCCGGCTTCAGCCTGGGCAGTGATGGGAAGTCATGCAAGAGTGAGTGACAGGGAAGGGGGTTTGTGCCCGTTGGGAGGCGGCAGGAGGGTATCCTCAGGTGTCCCCCACAGCCTGGCTACCTCTGTCTGGCAGGGAGATGAAGGAAGTGTCCCAGAGTGTACCTGCTAGTGAGGGCAGAGATGGGACTCGAATCCACATTTGAAAAATGTGCTTTTCTCACTCACCCACTGGACTCTGCAGAAAACTAAACTGATTCATTCAGCAAGTGTCTAGTGAGCAGTGAGCACTCACTACATGTTTGGCACTGTTCTGGTCATCAGGATTAAGCAGTGAACGAGACAGATGTTGTCCATGGCCTCATGGAGCTTACAGTCTAGTTGGGGAAACAAATAAATGTGTAACTTTAGGGGTAATAAGTGGTTATGAAGAAAATAAAACAGAGAATAGTCAGGCGTGGTGGCTCATGCCTATAATTCCAGCACTTTGGGAGGCCGAGGCAGGCAGATCACTTGAGGTGAGGCGTTCCAGACCAGCCTGGCCAACATGGTGAAACCCCGTCTCTACTGAAAATACAAAAATTAGCTGGGTGTGGTGGTGCATGCCTATAATCCCAGCTACTCGGGAGGCTGAGGCAGGAGAATCGCTTGAACCTGGGAGGTGGAGGTTGCAGTGAGCTGAAATGGCACTACCGCACTCCAGCCTGGGTGACAGAGCGAGACTCCATCTCAAAAATTAAAAAATAAATGAATAAATAAAGCAGACAATAAAGTTAATGAGGACAGCGAGGGCCTCTCTGAGGATGTGGCATTTGAGCCGAGCTCTCTGTGAAATGAAGAGGGCAGCCATGTAACTCCCTGAGGGAGGAGCACGTCTGGCAGAGGGAATCAACAGTGCAAAGGCCCCGAGGCCAGCGTGAGCGTGGCAAGCCAGAGGGACAGCATGACGGCCAGCAGGGCTGAGTAGTGTGAGGGCAGAGGAGGAGGGAGGGGTTGGATTTTATTATAACTGGGATGGGAGGCTCATGGTGACTTTTGAGAATGGAAGTGACATGATTGGATTCACATTTGTATAAAAGTCACGTAGCTGCTGGGTGGGGGATGGGCAGTAGGGAAGTAGCCAGGAGACTGTTTCAGTGTAGTGGGCAAGAAGTGATGTGGTTTGCACTAGGATGGCAGCAGAGGAAGTGGTAAACAATGATGTAACTCCAACATATTTTGAAGGTATTCCTTTTATACCACTGATTTCATGACTGATCAGTGGGCACTTAGCTGAAAACCTGCTATTCTTCCCTCATTTCCTACCCTTGGAGTGCAGAGGTCAGACCCCGGTGTGTTGCGGCCAAGACCCAGCGTCCTGCATGTTAGCGTGTGTGTGGTCAGTCCATCTGACCCAGAGTCTCACCTCCCCAACGTCTCCTGACCCATCACAGCTAGGGCATTGCAGCCCCTTGGCCGCAGCCCCTGGGTGGGGATGATGGTCGTGTGTGTGGCTGACTGTACCCTGGCTTGTGCCTGCTCTAGAGCCGGAGCACGAGCTGTTCCTCGTGTATGGCAAGGGCCGGCCAGGCATCATCCGGGGCATGGATATGGGGGCCAAGGTCCCGGACGAGCACATGATCCCCATTGAAAACCTCATGAACCCCCGAGCCCTGGACTTCCACGCTGAGACCGGCTTCATCTACTTTGCTGACACCACCAGCTACCTCATTGGCCGCCAGAAGATCGATGGCACTGAGCGGGAGACCATCCTGAAGGACGGTACAGGCTCCTAGGGATGTGGCCCATGGGGATGGAAGGGGGCTGGGGCCCAGACATCTGTTTCTCGGTGCCCTCTCAGCAGGATGGTCCCCTGATGACCGGCTGGCTGCACTGGTTGGCATGGAGATGAGGGGATAGACAGATTGACCCCTGTGTGACCCCCTTCTTGGCTGAGCTGAAGAGGCAGGAGGATGGATGGGTTAGGCAGCATGGGCTGTCCTTGCCAGCCCTTGGGAAAACTCAGGGTCTCTCTGCATTGGCTCAGAGCCCTGGAGCTGCACACAGCAGACAGCCAGGAGACAACTGAGGTCTTGAATTGGAGACAGGCCTACCAGATCAAAACAGGGCACACCCACACGTATGTGTGCACACAGGGTCTGTGCAGCTGACCTTACAGCCGCCAAAAACTGCATGCTGTTGTGTCCTGAGAAAATCGTGTTTTGTGAATTGCATCCAGGTCTTCCCTCTTAGCTACTTGGGCAGGTTCACAGTGCATCGTCTTTTTAATGTCTATGTGAAGGATTCTGAGCTGTACGAGTTCTGCCTCAAATCTGCACTTGGGCCCCAGGATCAGGCCACCTCCTCATCAATCTGGCGGATGCCAGTTATAACCTTTGCCCTGCACCCCATCCACACTACAGTTCAGAGAAAACCAACAGTCAGCAATCATATCATAAGACTTTGGGGAAATCAAAAGTAACTCATCAGGAAAAGATTGGGGATCCCTATACCAAGGGAACTGCTATTTAAAGGACACTTGGAGTGAAGCCTTTGGCTAAGTGAAAAATCACTTCCTAATTTATTCATTTTGTTAGTTCAGGATTTTTAGGCCTAGGATATGATGTCACACTTGTGCCCAGAGCCACATACCCGTTGTTTCAGCTCTCCACTCAGGCACAGGCCAGATGCCCTCATGCAAGAGCCCACATCAGCCATGTAGTTTACTGTCTGCCACGTGTGGTTTTGAGAGGCTGGCCCCAGTACAAATGGCAGCACACAGGGCCTTCCCCTATTCCTCTTCCAGCCTCCTATTCCTGCCCCCACCCACCTGTCTAGGGCCCCAGAGGGTCTCTGCACCCCTCTGTAGCCCAGGCTGCTCAAAGGTACCTGAGTTCGGGAGGGCCAGAGGCAAGCAGCTTTGAACTTCCTTTGAAGCTGTTCATCACTGATCCCTCTTCCCCCAACAGGCATCCACAATGTGGAGGGTGTGGCTGTGGACTGGATGGGGGACAATCTGTACTGGACGGACGATGGGCCCAAAAAGACAATCAGCGTGGCCAGGCTGGAGAAAGCTGCTCAGACCCGCAAGACTTTAATCGAGGGCAAAATGACACACCCCAGGGCTATTGTGGTGGATCCGCTCAATGGGTGAGTCCTCCCAGGCCTTGGGGGTGGGAGGAGCTGGGAGTGTGTGGGCCTCAGAGAACTAGAAGATGAAATGGACAGGGAAGCAGGAGAAGGCAACTGAGGCAGGATACTTTAGCAGGAATGGGAGGCTGCAAGGGGAGAAGGAGTCCCTGTCTTCAGGGAAATAGGAGTGATTCCTTAAACATAGAAGAAATCTGATCCTGTCACTCCTAGCTCAGAGCCTTCCACCAGCTCCCCTTACCCTGCGAATGAGGCCCACGTTCTCATCAGGCTTGCACAGCCCCACAGCGTCTGCCTGGCCCTTGTCTGACCTCATCTGCATCTCACTTCCCACACTTGAAGTTCTGTCCCCACTGCCTGCTGTCTCTTTCTCAAACAAGCACCCCAGCTCCTCCTGCCTCAGGGCTTTTGCTCTTGGAGTTCCTCGGCCTGGAACTCCCAGATATTTGCAGGACTGGCTCCTTCTCTACATCAAGTCTCACTCATGCCACCTCCTCATGGCGGCCTTCTCCATCACTCTCCTCACACTCACCCCCACCTGCAGCCCAGTTACTCTCCACCCCATCACCCTGCTTTATTTCCCTCCTGGCCTTTATTGCTCCCCATGTAACCTTGATTGACCTGTTTCTTGTGGGATAGGAGCTCCATGGGAGCAGGGACCTTGGCTGCCTTGGTCTCCACTGCATCCCTGAATGCCAAAACTGTGCCCAACTTACAGACACTCAGCGAATATTTGTTGAATGGAGTGAATGAATGAAATGTGTGGTCCAGGGATGAGCAGGACAGGAGACCCCTTTGAGGAGCTCTGGGACAGCACTCATGGATTGGGATCACAGGGGAGGCTGTTGATGGGAGAGTGGGCCCACGTGGTGCTGACCAGTCACTGCCCACAGGTGGATGTACTGGACAGACTGGGAGGAGGACCCCAAGGACAGTCGGCGTGGGCGGCTGGAGAGGGCCTGGATGGACGGCTCACACCGAGACATCTTTGTCACCTCCAAGACAGTGCTTTGGCCCAATGGGCTAAGCCTGGACATCCCAGCTGGGCGCCTCTACTGGGTGGATGCCTTCTACGACCGCATTGAGACGATACTGCTCAATGGCACAGACCGGAAGGTGGGCAGGCATGTGCCTGTGTGCGGGAGTCCGTGTGCGTTGCTAGACTATGCTTGTGCATGGTTGAGGTTCTGTGTGAGGATGTGGGTATCTGTGTGTGTCCAGGCCTGTGTGCCTTGTGTATGTTTATCTGTGCGTCTATAGATGTGTACATCTGTGTGCTTGCATATCTTATATATTGTGTTATTTGTTTGAGGATTGCCTCCATTTGTGTCTCTTTGTGTCTATTTGTGTTGTCTGTGAAGTTGACTGTCCACGTGCCAGTCTCTGCATACACATCATGTGCGCCTCCTCATACGTGCATAGATACACGGCATGCCTTGGTGTGTGTCTGCACTCTCTGCAAGTGTGAGTGCCTAGGGGCGGCATATCTCTACACTTGGTCATTTGGGTTGTCACGTGCTTCATGAGTCATGTACATGTTCTAGTATATAAGGCCCTTCATGATATGGCCCCTGACCCCCTCTCTGGTCTCTTTTCCCCCCACTTCCTGCATCCCAACACTCTTTGAACAAGCAGCACTAGGCAGATTGTTCCTCCCAGCACACGTCACAGAGCATCTGCCCTCTGTGCCATTACTCATGCAGTTCATTCCACATGGAACGTTCACCCCAGCTCCTCTTCCCCTGGCAGAGTGCTCAGGGGCCACCTCCTCTAGGATGTCATCTCCAGACCCCTCTTCACACTGAATCACCCGTATGTGCCCTGCATGAGACAGTGGGCAGCTCACGGGCAGAGACCATGTCGTTTTCACCTCTTAATACCTACTACAGCTCAGCCCGTAATAGATCCTGGTAAATGTTGAAGAAATGAATAGATGAATACTGACTATCTACTCATTTGTGTGTGTGTGTGTGTGTGCACGTGTGTGTGCGTGTGTGTATGTTTGGGGACTATGAATGAATGTGAATGAGCCCAGGAGAGGATGGTGAGGATGGTGACCAACCTCACCATCAGCATCCTTGCTGGATCACTCGATCACCTGCTGGCTTCAGGATCTACCATCCTACTGTGTGCAAAGCTATCACCCCCAGGGGCTCCCAGGCTAATGGGGGAAACAAAGCAAACACCATGCTCAGGACATAAACAAATGAATGTACAAAAAGTGATCTCACAGGCCTCCCTCAATTTTCTTCCAAGTCCTGAGTAACATCCTCGCCATCCCTAGATTGTGTATGAAGGTCCTGAGCTGAACCACGCCTTTGGCCTGTGTCACCATGGCAACTACCTCTTCTGGACTGAGTATCGGAGTGGCAGTGTCTACCGCTTGGAACGGGGTGTAGGAGGTGCACCCCCCACTGTGACCCTTCTGCGCAGTGAGCGGCCCCCCATCTTTGAGATCCGAATGTATGATGCCCAGCAGCAGCAAGGTACCCGCTTGGGGCCGGGGGCAGTGTGGGACCTGGAAGGGGTGGTGGGACCTAGGCAGGGATTTGAGACTTCCCTGGGGGTGAAGGCACTTCCCAGGGATCCTAGGCTCTGACTTTTGAGGATCCTGAGAAGAGAACTCCCCACAACACAATCTGATTCTCTGTTCCCCATTTCCCTTCCTGCCCCATGTCTGTGTCTCCTGTTCTTCAACATGATCTTCTTCCTCTCCATATTTCCTCTTTCTGTCCCCGTATCTTCATGTGTCTCCTCCCCTATCCCTTCTCTGGCCTCTCTTGACCTCCTCCTCCCCTTGCCCTTCTCCATGGCCCCTCCCCACAGTTGGCACCAACAAATGCCGGGTGAACAATGGCGGCTGCAGCAGCCTGTGCTTGGCCACCCCTGGGAGCCGCCAGTGCGCCTGTGCTGAGGACCAGGTGTTGGACGCAGATGGCGTCACTTGTTTGGGTATGAGGGGCCTGGCTAGGTGGGAGTGGGAAGCAGACCCCAGCAGGAGGACGCCTCAGAGAGGGGTGGGGAGGCTCCAGGGTCCCAGTCAGAGATTAAGGAGGCAATGAGGGGGCCTGAGGGGGCCAACAGGAATCAAGGGAGGGGGTGAGCAAAGGCTCTGGGGGCTAGGAGGGAGTATAGGGAAGATGGGAGGCTGGGAGGGACTTGCGAGGGGATGGCGATTAGGGGAAACTGAGTGAAGAATGGACAGCTATGGATGGAAGGAGAAAATTATCCTTTACTTCTTTTAAATGTATTTCTCCATTACTCAAGTAAAATAATAATAGTTCCAAATATTGGAAATTACTTTGGGAGGCCAAGGCAGGTGGATCACTTGAGGTCAGGAGTTTAAGACTAGCCTGGTCAACAAGGCAAAACCCCATCTCTACTAAAAATACAAACATTAGCCAAGCATGGTGGCAGGCACCTGTGATCCCAGCTACTCGGGAGGCCGAGGCAGGAGAATCACTTGAAGCCAGGAGGCGAAAGTTGCAGTGGGCCGAGATCATGCCACTGCACTCCAGCCTATGCAACAGAGGGAGACTCTATCTCAAAAAAAAAAAAAAAAAATTAAAATTAAAAATATGTATAATATATATGTTGGAAATTAGAGAGGAGAAAAAAGCCCAAATCCCACCAGTGAGCAGCACTACATTGTTAGCATTGTGGTAAAGTGAACACCATTCTTTTTTCCTCAGGGGGATTATGTTATTTTTTACATAACTATAATCATCTCTTTATAAAATGTCTTCTGCCTTTTTTGGTTCAAGTGTCACAGCATTTTCTGTGTTATTATTGCACGATTTTAATAAGCCTTGTTTTTTCTAAAAGTGGGTTGTATTCATTGTAAAACTAAATAAGTAAGGCCGGGCACAGTGGCTCACACCTGTATGTAATCCCAGCACTTTGGGAGGCCGAGGCAGCCGCTGCACATACTGTTCTGTTTCCTGCTTTTGTCACTTGACAGCATGTAATGAGTATGTAAGCAGCATTTTTAATGGCTAAAATATCTTTCATTTGGTAAATATAATGTAATTTACTCAACTGTTTCTCTACTGTTGGATGTTTAGGTTGTTTCCAGTTTTTTGATATAATCCCAACCCACATTTGTTGAGCATGGACTATGTGCTCAGCACTGTCATAGACATTTCCTTTGCAGTAATTTGTTTACCCCTAAAAACATCTGGTGGGAAAGGTGGTTTTATTATCCCCATTTTACAGATGAAAAAACTGAGGCCCAAAGTTAGAGCAGGATTTAAACCCAGGAAGTTTGACCCAGAGACTGTTTTGTAATCATACCTCTGCTATTTCTCACATCATCATGCCTGCCCATATTCTGGATGGTTTCCTTAGGATAGAATCCCGGAAGTGAAAATGGGTCAGTGCAGCCATAGTGTACAGCTAAGAGGGAGTGGCTGGCGTCAGGAGAGGGCATTGACTGAGGGGGTTAAGGAATGGAGGGGCCAAGGTAATGGGAGGATCATCCACATGGAAGTTGAAATCACCAAGAATTGAACCAGGAGTGATTTTGGAGAAAGTGCTGGTGAGCCAGGAGCTAAAAACCCTTACAGATGACAGGGTGCGGCTTGGGAGCCTTCCAGAAGTAGATGTTTGTATAGAAGCATGATGTAAGGGGAAGAACAGTCCAGGGAACAGCAGTGAGGAACAAGGAGGACACATACCAGCCTCCAGACCCATGGTCCACGGGATACGGGAGGGGAAATCGCCACCCATGGGGCCATGAGAATTTTAAGAGATTAGAGAGGAGTGAGAGATGAGTCAGACCAGGCAAGCGCACAGCTATGAGGTCTGGAGACCGGACTCACACAGGAGCCTGCACTTGTGGAGGTTACCAAGGCACAGACAAAGGATGTCGTGATTTAGCTGCTAATGGGCCAAGACAGATAGTGATGGTGAGGTGTACATGCTGGGGACAGGAGGGGTGGAGCCTGTGCGGTTCTGGTGCCTGTCTTCACTCCTGCTGGTGGGGTCGATGAAACTGTGAAAGAAAAAGTCCAGGGACCGGGGCAGGGCCCTGGGGTTCCCGGAGATGACTTTCAAGGGGCAGTTCATGGAGAAGGCAGAGAAGGAGTAGGGAGAGCCTGTTTGGTGGTGACAGACGTATAGAGGTGACGGGCTCTCTTGGACACCATTTGATTCTCAGATCACACTGAAGTACAGCAAGTATTAAGTAGAGTAAACATCACTATTATTGCTTGGGAAAGAATTGCCAATTCTTTGGATGCCAATTATCCATCCAGATAATTTGTTCATGAAGAATTTTGTACTAGAAAAAATTACTTTGTATTATTAAAAAATAGTAAAACAAACAAAAATGGTGCAAAGGGCTTAGCACTTGTCCCACGACCGGGGTCTGACTTTCCCCCCTCACGATCCTGTGGTGCCCACAGCGAACCCATCCTACGTGCCTCCACCCCAGTGCCAGCCGGGCGAGTTTGCCTGTGCCAACAGCCGCTGCATCCAGGAGCGCTGGAAGTGTGATGGAGACAACGACTGCCTGGACAACAGTGATGAGGCCCCAGCCCTCTGCCGTGAGTCACCCGCCCTGCCCCACCCTGTTGGATGGCAGACCTGCAGGGCAGCTCAGCTCTGGCAGTGCCTATCCCAGAGTGAGCAGGAAGCTGGGGGCACCCAACCTCTCGCTGACCCCTGACTCATTCCCTCCCCAGATCAGCACACCTGCCCCTCGGACCGATTCAAGTGTGAGAACAACCGGTGCATCCCCAACCGCTGGCTCTGCGATGGGGACAATGACTGTGGGAACAGTGAAGATGAGTCCAATGCCACTTGTTCAGGTGTGGAATGGGGCTCAGACCACACTAGGCACCCCTCAGTCAAGGAGGCAGGGGAGACGAGGGGTCAGGCCTGGGAAAGAAAGAAAAGAACCCAGGGGCCAGGTTCGGTGGCTCATGCCTATAATCTCAGCACTTTAGGAGGCTGAGGTGAGAGGATCACTTGAGCCCAGGAGCTCAAGACCAGCCTGGCCAACATAGTGAGACCTCCTACTCTCTACAAAAATTTTTAAAAATTTGCCAGGCGTGGTGGCGTGTACCTCTAGTCCCAGCTACTTGAGAGGCTGAGGCGGGAGGATCACTTAAGCCTGGGAGGTTGAGGCTGCAGTGAGCCATGGTCATGTCACTGCATTCCAGCCTAGACAAGAGCGAGACCTGTCTCTAAAAGTAAAATAAAATAAAGGAGGAAAGGAATTTAGGACAGAGGGGATGGAGCCCTGAGCAGGAGGGGGGTCTGCTATCCCCTTCCCAGCCTGGGACACTGAGAGGGCTGAGCTTGCAGGGCATGGAGCACAGCTGTAGACTGCAGAGCAGTAACAAGGCAGGGTAGATCTCCTCCTGGGAGGATACCAGAGACCCCTTGAGAGAAAGAGTAAAGCATCCAGTAAGACCAGAGAGACGGTGTTGAATTCTCTAAGAGAAATGGTTTTGGATCCTTGGAAATAAGGGACACCAAAGGCAGAGAATAACAGGGAAGAAGAGGCAGTGAAGAGAGGGTCGGGACAACGAGTACTCACGCCCATCCCTGCCCCCCAGCCCGCACCTGCCCCCCCAACCAGTTCTCCTGTGCCAGTGGCCGCTGCATCCCCATCTCCTGGACGTGTGATCTGGATGACGACTGTGGGGACCGCTCTGACGAGTCCGCCTCGTGTGGTAAGAGGGATGGGCAGAGGGAGTCAGGCTGGGCCTGGGGAAGGGGCATCCTGAGAGCATGCCACTTGGGGGTGCCCGAGACACCTGCGACTCAGTACTTGGGTGGCCTTGAGCAAGTTAATCTCGGTGGCCTCTGTGAGAGGAGAGCCCCATCATCACAGCATTGTGTCTCAGCAAACTCATGCAGGAAAAGCACTCAGCACAGGTCCTGTGTCTGCTGACTCATGGGGATGAGTGAGTGAGCGGAGTTTCCAGCAGAGGCACTGCTGTGGGGCCTTCCCCACCCTTCCTGACTGGGCTAAGGGCTGCCGGTTATGGGAGGGCCCCTGCACTCACCTGCCCAGTACCGTGGTGCTGTGTAATCTTGAAGGCCCTACTCAGCTACTTTCTTCCTCACAGCCTATCCTACCTGCTTCCCCCTGACTCAGTTTACCTGCAACAATGGCAGATGTATCAACATCAACTGGCGATGCGACAATGGTAAGAGCTTGCTCTCTTCACCTGCCAATTCCTAAGACAGCTAGAGGCTACAGCCAGGCCCTTCAGGGAAGGCAAAGGGCTTTAGAATCCAGCGGGGCCTCCCTCCAGGACACTGAATCCCTGCTGGGTTGCCTGGGAGAAAATAGAAGTCAGAAATGCCAGGAGGGAGTCACGATGGACCAAGGGGAGACCCTAGCCATCACCTTTTAGTGTCGTTCCTACCCCAGGCAGGGCCTGAGCTGCCCACCCTCTAGTAGGGCTCGGGGGCCAGGGAAAGACGAATGAGATGGGCCAGAGAGGCAGAGTGAGGAGAAACCGGTGCCTGATTCCTTTCTCCCTGCAAACCCCCATCTCCTGGAGTCCTTGGTGCACCCCTCAGGCTCTGGGCTTGAGGCTCGGAAGCCCACCTGGCGGTTAGCCATGGACCAGGTGATGTCAACCTCGAGCCACCAAGGCTATTGTGTGTGTAAATGTGCGGGCAGGTGACCGCCGTGTGTGGTGTCTCAGGGCTTTATTGGGTCTGCGTTGTGTTGTGACATGCTGCCCCAGTGGTTCCTGTCCCAGCTGATGTGTGAGCAGATGTGTTGGGTCAGTGCCACGTTGCCCCTCACCTTTGCTGTGTCTCGCGTGCCAATGGTTGCCCCGGCGGTTTCTGTGTTTCAGAGAAGGATTGTGGGGACGGCTCTGACGAACAGACCTGTCCTGAGCCTGCCGGTCAGTGCATAGAAGCACATGCACCATCACCCAAAGCCCAGCTGGCCCCAGCCCCCTGCAGGTTCTCCAGGCCCCCACTCCAGAGCTGCTAGGATATGAAGAAAAAGCAACAGAGAGGAGGGAGAGCAGAAAACAGGGAGAAAGCAAATAGTGGACAGGAAAGAAGCAGAGAGGGCAGAGGGAGCCTCTCAGGAAAGGAGATGACAGAGAGGTGGTGACAAGAAGGCCAAGATGTAGGGGGAGGAGAGAGTTAGAGAAGCAAATCCAGTTGGAAAAGTGGCAGGAACATAATCCAAACTGCATTCTCCACCACATGTCCCATAAGTGTCGAGGGTCAAGTTGAGTAGCCCCCACCCAAGGCCGAGAAAGCAGGAGCTTCCTTCAGTCAGCCTCAGTGAGCTTGGTCCAGAAGTGGCCCCCACCCTTGCCAACCACAGGCAAGGCCCCTGTGAGCCAGGCACCCAGAGCATGGTACTCAGCAGTGCCAGGCTCAGGGCAGGCCTGTAAAGCTCGTCTCACCCCATTAGAGAGGCCTTACCTGTACCCCACCTACCTCTCTCCCTCCAAAACTAGAGAAACCCCTGCTTTTTCCCCAAACACAAGCAGACCCCTGTTCCCACACCTGCCAGAAAGGGGGAAGGAATGTTTAATGTTCCCTACACCCAGCCTTTCTGAGCTTCAGTGAGGGGCCCTCCAGGAGCCTTCTCCTCCTCCCCATTCCGACTACGTGGGCCATGGTGCATGCTGCAGTCTATGCAGTTTCTGTGTCTTTTCTGTTTGTTATTTTCCCAGCGGGGGGGTTGGGGTGGGCCGAGGGTGGGTTCTGGGCAGGGGGCCCAAGCTGGGATCACAGAGAAGGCTGCTCCACCAACTCCCTCTTTGCCTGTCCCCTTCTTCCTTCCCCCCAGACAATGACTGTGGGGACAACAGTGACGAAGCCGGCTGCAGCCATTCCTGCTCTAGCACCCAGTTCAAGTGCAACAGCGGGCGCTGCATCCCTGAGCACTGGACCTGCGATGGGGACAATGACTGCGGAGATTATAGTGATGAGACGCATGCCAACTGCACCAACCAGGGTGGGCACCGGGGGCCCGTGGGGCGGGGATGAGATCGAGCCCCCTGCATCAGACACCCAGCCCATCCATCTTTCAGACCCACGGTGCGTCGGCCACCATTTGGGAGCCAGAGGTAGCCTAGGCATGGCTCTTGTCCTTCAGGAGCTCCCGGTCCTGTGGGAGAGGGAGGTTGCCAAAAAATAATTGCCACACACTGTTAATATCATGCGCTTTGCAGTTGGTGGCCTTGGGTTTGAGCTCCAGCTCTGCAGCTTCTTATCTGGGTGGCCTTGAGCAAGTTACTTAATCTCCATGGGCCTCTGTGAGTTTTGTCTGCAAAGTGGGGTAATAATAGCACCAACATCACAGCGTTGATGTGGGGGTTTAGTGAGATCATGCACGAAGAGCGCTCAGCACACAGCCTGTGTTTGGTAAATAGTAGCTTGAGAAAAGGATGCTGCAGGCAGGGATGAATGAGCATGAGGAGACAGAGGAGAGAGGGGCTGGCTCCACAAGGCTCCCAGTGCCCTGGCCTCTGGAGCTCAGCCTCAGGGGCGGTGGAGGCCTAGTTTTCTAGAGGGATGGGATGTTTTCCTCTCAAGGGATGCTGGCGTTCTAGCTCTGGCCTATTATTACCATGGAGGAATGTAAACCCAGGGTTGCCTTGACTTCAGGAGAAATCAGATGTGCAGATTTTTATGTGGAAACTACCAAACTTTTAACACTACAGTGTTAGTTTCTCTCATCTCACAGTTCTAGAGGCTTGAAGTCCCAGACCCAACTGTTGGCAGGGTGGGTTCCTTCTGAGGCCGTGTGGGAGATTCTGTCCCAGGCCTCTCCCCAGCCTCTGTGGTTTGCTGGCAATCTTTGCAGCTCCTTGGCTTGTCAAAACTTGACCCGATCTCTGCCTTCATCTTCACAAGGTGTCCTCCCTGTGGGCATGTCTGTCACCAGATCCCCAGTTCCCCTTTCTGTGAGGACACCTGTCATATTGGATTAGGATGCACCCTTATGACCTCATCTTAAGTTGAGCGTCTGCAAAGACACTATTTCCAAATAAAGTCATATTCACAGGTATTATGGGGTAGGACTAATATCTTTTTAGGGAATACAATTCAAGCCATACCAACTGGCAGTTAATTTTAGAGGTTTTAAAAGGCTGGGTGCAGGCCAGGCATGGTGGCTCATGCCTATAATCCGAGCACTTTGGGAGGGTGAGGTGGGAGGATCACTTGAGGCCACAGGTTGAAGACCAACCTGGTCAACATAGCGAGACCGCCATCTTGGAAAAAAAAAAAAGGTTGGGTGTGGTGACTCACACCTGTAATCCCAGCACTTTGGGAGGCAAGGCAGGAGGATCACTTGTTTCTAGGAGTTTAAGACCAGCCTGGGCAACATAGTGAGACCCCTTTCTCTACAAAAAATAAACAAAATTAGCACTTGCCTGTAGTCCCAGCTACTCAGAAGGCTGAGGTGAGAGGATCACTTGAGCCCAGGAGGTTGAGGCTGCAGTGAGCTGGGTGACAGAATCAGACCTTGTCTCAAAAGAAAAAAAAAAGTTTAAAAAAAAACTACAGACCAAACTCTTCCTGCAGGCCTCATCTGACCCATGGACCATCAGATTACAGCCTCTGCCTTACAGAGTTAGGGCACATTCCCACCCTAGTAGGAAAAGACTGTAATCTGATGGTCCATGTCGAGTGCCCACCTTGAGCCCCGCCCTGAGAGGGAGGACAGCTAAGGCTACAGGAAGCTCAGGAAATAGTCTCCAGGGCCATCTCTGTGAAGGGGAGGGTAAGGGGCACAGGTGATATCCCTTGGGGTTCTGAGAAGGGGCCTCTGGAGGCTGCGTGGTGTGGTGAGAAGAGCTCCCTGCCCCTCCCAGATAAGCTGGGCAAATTTGGACAAGTTGCTTCCCCTGAGCCTGGGCATCCTCCTGTATGAAATGAGCTGAGGTATGTGAGGCCTGGCGTGGGGGAGCAGGATGTCACTACTGGTAGCAGTTGTTAACTATGGTATGAGCTGGATGATCTGGGACCATTCAGGAGGAGTTGTGTTTAGACTGCAGGTAAATGGACGGGAGGGAGGGTCTTCCAGTGGGGATGGCATGGTCTGGAGAATGCTGTCGTCAACACTTACAGGGTGAAATTGAGCACTTCTGTAGGGTGACAATGGTGCCAGGTGGGGCCGTTCAAACCGAGGGAAAGGCTCATGCAGGGACAGTGGGGAATGAGGCTGTCCTCAAAGGGGGCAGATGATGACAGCAGGTGTAAATCAGTAAGAGGCTTGATTTGGGAGGCATGGGAACCTTTGAAGGATTTCCAAGCTGGAAGGTGTAGGAGATGATTTCGGAACACAGCCCTGGAGGAAGATTAGATTGAAAAGAGGTTCAGGGGCCCCAAGAAAGGAAAATCAGTTCAGAGACTGCTGCTGAAAGTCCCGGCATGAGATGAGAGCATCAGCCAGGTCCAGGGTAGGGAAGGGGGAGGAGCAGGGTGCCTGTGGCAGCATGAGTGTATGAGTGTGAGACTCCACCAGGCAGTGCTCCTGCTCCTCTCCAGGCCTCCTGAGTCAGATCTCAGGACAGCAGCCAGAGTGATCCTGACAACATAAGTCAGATCATGCCCCAGCCCTACCCTTGAGCCTGTACTGGTTCCCTGCACCCTTGGAACGAATGCCAAGCCCCTCTGCATGGCCTGCAGGGCCCCCTCCCTTACCCCTCTGACCTGCATTCCTGTCCTCCCCTCCCCCTGCACTCTACTCCAGCCGTGGTGTTTCCTTTTTTTTTTTTTGAGATGGAGTCTCACTCTGTTGCCCAGGCTGGAGTGCAGTGGTGCAATCTCAGCTCACTGCAAGCTCCGCCTCCCAGGTTCATGCCATTCTCCTGCCTCAGCCTCCGGAGTAGCTGGGACTACAGGCGCCTGCCACCACGCCCGGCTAATTTTTTGTATTTTTAGTAGAGATGGAGTTTCACTGCGTTAGCCAGGATGGTCTCGATCTCCTGACCTCATGATCCACCTGCCTTGGCCTACCAAAGTGCTGGGATTACAGGCGTAAGCCACTGCGCCCGGCCTGTGTGGCGTTTTCTGAAGTGCCAGCATAGTCCTGTCTCGGAGATGAGACTTTGCAGCGGCTGTTCCCTTTGCCTGGAGTGTGCCTCCAGGGATCCTCCGGGCTCACTCGCTCTTCATGCAGGCCTCTGCTCAGATGCCTTCTGCCCAGAGGCCTTCCCTGACCATCTTACCTGACAGATCACCCCCATCGCTCTCAGCCTTTACCCAGCTTTATCTCCATAGCTTTATCAATACCTGAAATTACAGTCAAGATTTATAGGTTATGTCTTGTCTATGTTCCCCATTAGAACCTAAGCTCCGTGAGGGTAAGGACTTTGTCTGGTTCAGTACTGGCCCCAGGACAGTGCATGGCACACAGGAGGCACTCAGTAAACATTTGTGGCATGAATGAATGAAATAGAGGCTAAGGTGGTGGGCATTTGGGCTCAGGCCTTAGCAAATTGCTTCTCCAGTCGACATCTCCTGTGTCAGTGTGGGGATTAGATGAGATGATTGTGGGCCCTTGGAGGTGTGATGCCTCCTGACTCTACTACTGAGTTGGTGCTTCCAAGGAGTGTCAGCAAAACTCAGCAGACTCTCCAGGCCTGCCTCTGCTCATAGCCCCAGGCTGGGCATACCGGGGTTGCAGGGCGGGTTGCAGGGTGCAGGGATGAGGAGGGCTGACCTGGGCAACCCCTCCCTCCTGAGGCCCTCTCCTGTCCCTCTGCAGCCACGAGGCCCCCTGGTGGCTGCCACACTGATGAGTTCCAGTGCCGGCTGGATGGACTGTGCATCCCCCTGCGGTGGCGCTGTGATGGGGACACTGACTGCATGGACTCCAGCGACGAGAAGAGCTGTGAGGGAGTGACCCATGTCTGCGACCCCAGTGTCAAGTTTGGCTGCAAGGACTCAGGTGAAGAGGAGCATTGGAGGGCATCTGGAACAGCACAATGTGGGCAGGAGGAGACCCTGTTGAGAGCAGAGTAGCGGCAAGGGGGATGGCACTGTGCTGTGTGGCGTGGGGCTGGGGACAGTGCAAGGCAAAAGGCAGTCCAGAGGAAGCTTGTGTATCATGGGTGGGGGAAGGCATTAAGGGCCAGGGCCGGCACAGAGGACCCCAGGAGCCAAAACCCTTGCCAGAGTTGAGCTTCAGCACCTCCTGCTGCAGATTCCTGCCTTCTTTGTTGCCTATATGATTCTGACCCAAAAAGCCTCAGGGTTCCTGGTGGACCCCACAGCGTTGCAATCCTGACCCTATTAGAGAAGCCCATGGGGCCTGGAAGGAAGGGCAGGGGGAGCCCCAGTCCCTAGGCCTGGGCCCTCATAATGCACCTGTCCCTCAGCTCGGTGCATCAGCAAAGCGTGGGTGTGTGATGGCGACAACGACTGTGAGGATAACTCAGATGAGGAGAACTGCGAGTCCCTGGCCTGCAGGCCACCCTCACACCCCTGTGCCAACAACACCTCAGTCTGCCTGCCCCCTGACAAGCTGTGTGATGGCAACGACGACTGTGGCGACGGCTCAGATGAGGGCGAGCTCTGCGGTGAGACCTGGTCCCAGGAGAAGGGTGGGGAGGGTGGCTGGGTAGGAGTCTGGGCCAAGGCCAGTCTGCGCTTAGGAGAGAGCAGCTCTGGCAGCCGGGCAGGCAAGCAGCACCCAGAGTGGTCACCAGCAGCCTGTGTGGACCTGGCGCTCCCCATGGCGCTGTGGTGAGTGAGCCACACCATTAGAGCAGTTTATCCACAAGGCATCCCTGAGGGCCAGGAGCTCTGTTCTCTCCATTTTACAAATGGGAGCACTGAGGCATAGAGGGGTTCCATAGTGGTCCCCCAGATCTGGGCCAAGGTCGCACAGCTCCTAAACTGCTGTGGAGACATGGACCCCTCGCCCACATACATACCACAGAGAGGTGTGGAGTGGTCTTTTGGAGACGAAGACACCAGGATTGAGTGCTGATGGTCAGGGCAGGCTTCCTGGAAGATGTGGGGATTGCATGGGATTCCCAAGGACAGGCAGAACTTGCAGAGTGAGTGAGAAGGCATGGGGGCAGGTGTGGTGGCTTCATGCCTGGCATTCCAGCACTTTGGGAGGCTGAGGCAGGCAGATCACTTGAGCTCAGGAATTCGAGACCAGCCTGGCCAACATGGCGAAACCCTGTCTCTACTAAAAATACAAAAATTAACCGGACATGTCTGTAGTCCCAGCTACTTGGGAGGCAGAGGCAGGAGAATCGCTTGAACCTGGGAGGCGGAGGTTGCAGTGAGCCAACATCCTGCCACTGTGCTCCAGCCTGGGCGACAGAGCGAGACCCTGTGTCAAACAAACAAAGGCAAGGGGAGGAGGGTGCCCATTCAAAACCAAAAGAAATGAGGTTGGGGGAGTCCGGGAGTCAGGGAGGACCATGTGGTGTGACTTGAGGATAAGGAGCAGAGCAACCTTATCTGGTCCTGTTAGCTAGGCAGAGCCCCCAGTTCCTTGGAAGGGAGGAGTGGAAGATAAGGCCACAGGGACTGGCTGGGAGAACTGCCTACAGGCCGTCCGTCAGGCTGGCAGGTTCCAGGGTGTGCCAAAGGACCCAGGGCAGGATAGGTCCTACCGCACCCCTCCCCAAACCCCTCCAGATCAGGAAAGATCAGCACAAGGAGACTGGACCTAAGGACCTCCCAGGGTCCCTCCCAGGGAGGCAAAAAGCTGGGGCCCCCGCCCTGGGCCCAAGAAGGGAGGGACATATTGAGACCAGACAGAGCTATTGAGGGGTGCTCCCTGTGGGAAGGGGAGGTATGGTGCCAGCTGGTGGGTGCAGGGGTCCCAATTCTGGTCCTGAGGGAGCCCAGGAAGTCTTGGGCTGAAGCTCAGCAGGAATGGAGACAAATAGGGCCGTAGGCAGGGCACGAGGACTTGGTCCAGGCTGCCCCAGACTTGGCCCAGCAGGGCTGTGGTCTTGCCTCCTCTCAGCTTCTGACCCTGGGTCTGTTCCCTGCCTGCCCCTCCCCCAGACCAGTGCTCTCTGAATAACGGTGGCTGCAGCCACAACTGCTCAGTGGCACCTGGCGAAGGCATTGTGTGTTCCTGCCCTCTGGGCATGGAGCTGGGGCCCGACAACCACACCTGCCAGATCCAGAGCTACTGTGCCAAGCATCTCAAATGCAGCCAAAAGTGCGACCAGAACAAGTTCAGCGTGAAGTGCTCCTGCTACGAGGGCTGGGTCCTGGAGCCTGATGGGGAGAGCTGCCGCAGCCTGGGTGAGACAACAGTGAGGTGTGGCAGGGCAGGCCGAGGCAGGCCTCTGAGCTGCAGTGGGTTGGGCTTGGCGGCCAGGTGCCAAAGGCTGAGTTTTCCACCCTAGCCCCCAGTGCCGGGACCAGCAGAGACCTGCCTGCGCCCAAACGGGTGGCACGCAGGCAGCTAGCCCCCTGCTGACCCCATCACATCCCTCCCACCCCAGACCCCTTCAAGCCGTTCATCATCTTCTCCAACCGGCATGAGATCCGGCGCATCGATCTTCACAAAGGAGACTACAGCGTCCTGGTGCCCGGCCTGCGCAACACCATCGCCCTGGACTTTCACCTCAGCCAGAGCGCCCTCTACTGGACCGACGTGGTGGAGGACAAGATCTATCGCGGGAAGCTGCTGGACAACGGAGGTGACTACCGATTGCTGCCAGGCCGGATGCACACAGGCGGAGCGCTTAGGCGCTGGGGGCACAGGTCCCATCGAAGTGGCCCCAAAGCAGAGGCTTAGCTCCCCCATCCCCCACACTTCTGTTAATTGGGTTAGATTTTGCTGTGGGTCTCCATGCCTGACGCCCCGTAATTATCGTCAGCAGAACTGCCAGCCTGATAATTAACAAAATGATCACCCTTACCTTGGAATGGCCTGGAGCTCTGCTCCCCAGATCTAGAATTGCAGGCTTGAAAGAAAAAAGCCACTTAGGAGAGGCGTACCTGAACCCTGCCTTCTGTCCCAGGCAGCATGGCGCACCCCAGACTTCCTTCAGTCACACGCGATAGTGAGTGCCCACTGTACACACTGGGCAGTGGGCATGAAGCAGTGATCAAAACAGGCTGTTTTCAGTTGTGTGGTCAAGGAAGGTCCCCTGAGAAGGTGACATCTGAGCAAACACTTGGAAGAGCCACATTTTACTAGAGAAGTTTGTATTGTTTGTAATAAGGAAAACTTGAAACCATTACAAATTTCCATCAACAAGGGGAGGCTAAGTAAACTGTGATGATATTCACACTGTGCAACAGTCTCTAAAACAATGAGGCACACACATAATGTGTTAGCGTGGAAAAATCTTTATGGCAGTCACTTGAGCTCAGGCAGTTGAAGCTGCCGTGAGCCATGATCATGCCACTGCATCCAGCCTTAGTGACAAAAGACCCTGTCTCAAAAAAAAAAAAAAAATTGGGGAGACAATAGGAGTCCTACTCTTGAATATGGGCACATCAGAAACTTTGGCAGAGGTTCCAGGGATGAGGGTGGGTCATCGAGGGCTCCCAGGATTTCACACATTCATGCACAGCTCCCCAGGAAAGGCTAACCTTTCACTGCCCTCTCTTCTCCAGCCCTGACTAGTTTTGAGGTGGTGATTCAGTATGGCCTGGCCACACCCGAGGGCCTGGCTGTAGACTGGATTGCAGGCAACATCTACTGGGTGGAGAGTAACCTGGACCAGATCGAGGTGGCCAAGCTGGATGGGACCCTCCGGACCACTCTGCTGGCCGGTGACATTGAGCACCCAAGGGCAATCGCACTGGATCCCCGGGATGGGTGAGGACCCTGCCCAGCCCTCTCCTGGCCCCATGGCCCCCCTGAAGTCCCATTCAGCCTGGCCAGGGACACCTTACTTCTCAGTGCCATTTGCCTCCTCCCACCCTCTACCTAGGATCCCACCACAGTCCCTCCCCAAGGGCCCCAACTTTAGCCCTCCTGACCCCTCCCCACTCCCCAGGATCCTGTTTTGGACAGACTGGGATGCCAGCCTGCCCCGCATCGAGGCAGCCTCCATGAGTGGGGCCGGGCGCCGCACCGTGCACCGGGAGACCGGCTCCGGGGGCTGGCCCAACGGGCTCACCGTGGACTACCTGGAGAAGCGCATCCTTTGGATTGATGCCAGGTCAGTGCCCTCTATGCCCTGGGGAGGCCCACGTCTGTGGCACCAGGACAGGGTGGGGAGGGAACTGTGGTGACAAGGGTGGTGAGAAGGCCCAAGGGATCTAGAACTAGGAACGGTGGCAAAGGATTGGGCACAGGAGAAGGACGGAGGGGCATGGGGAGACTGGGGCTGAGGGGAGGGGGCGGGTAGAGGAGGCGGAAGCAGGGCCGTCAGCTGTGGTTATTCACACTGTACCATCCTCTCCATTCACCCGTCCGCTCCCTGTGTTCCCTCTGCTGGGGCTGTGTCTGCCCAGAGGGAGGGGAAACTTCTTTCTAATTGGTCTGCCCTGGGAGGGTGCATTTTTCTGACTTTCATCAAAGCCCTGAGTGCTGACAGCAGCCCTGGGGAGAAGTGACTGAAAGATTCCCTTGTGGCTTGGGAATTGGGGCCTGAGAGCTGAAACCTGGACCTGTTGGGTTCTCACACCTTGGTCATTCTGTCTATTTGCTCTGGCCAGCCGGGCTTAGGGGAGGGAACGGTCCTGTGCTCTTCGCTGGGAGGGCTGTGGCCAGGGCCCAGAGGATGGGCGCCTGGGCAGAGCTCTGAGGGCTGAGATCCCGGCTGGCATCCTCATTCTGCTCCATCATGCTCTCAGGTCAGATGCCATTTACTCAGCCCGTTACGACGGCTCTGGCCACATGGAGGTGCTTCGGGGACACGAGTTCCTGTCGCACCCATTTGCAGTGACGCTGTACGGGGGGGAGGTCTACTGGACTGACTGGCGAACAAACACGCTGGCTAAGGCCAACAAGTGGACCGGCCACAATGTCACTGTGGTACAGAGGACCAACACCCAGCCCTTTGACCTGCAGGTGTACCACCCTTCCCGCCAGCCCATGGGTAAGGGGCTCAGGGCCTCGAGCCAGAAGGGAGCCAGCAGCCTCTTTAGAAGCTCTAGAAGCTCTTAGGAGAGGAGAGGGCAGTGAGAACGGGAGCAAGTGTGCTGGGACGGCAGGGGTGGGCCGGCTGTTGACAGAGGCACCGTCTAGCAGCAGAGGAGGGTCTAGCAGTAGTGGCTGCTGGAACAGGGGGAGGAGAGTGGGTGAGGGAGGGGTGGTCCATGTAGGGAGCAGCAAGTCACAGGATTCTCTGGCTTCTTCTCTTCCCCACCCTGCCCCCAGCTCCCAATCCCTGTGAGGCCAATGGGGGCCGGGGCCCCTGCTCCCACCTGTGTCTCATCAACTACAACCGGACCGTGTCCTGCGCCTGCCCCCACCTCATGAAGCTCCACAAGGACAAAACTACTTGCTATGGTAGGAGCCCCTCCCTCCAGAGCCAGTGAGCAACTGAGGCTGAAGGGAAGGCTGCAGACCCCAGGCTCCTGGTTGTCCGCGAAGGCAGAGTCCCAGTCAGGAGGGTCCCAATAGGAGAGGCTCAAGAGACAGCCACTGTGAGAAGGGGCTACAGGTCTGCCAGGGAGGCTGCACCCAGTGGGGTGTGTCCATGGAACCAAGGGCCAGTAGCAAACAGACAGATCCAGAAGAAGGCAGGGCCTGAAACCAGGTGGGTGGGAAGCACAGAGGCAGGGACTGCCTTCAGTGACCAGCCTGTGCCCCACAGAGTTTAAGAAGTTCCTGCTGTACGCACGTCAGATGGAGATCCGAGGTGTGGACCTGGATGCCCCCTACTACAACTACATCATCTCCTTCACGGTGCCCGACATCGACAACGTCACAGTGCTAGACTACGATGCCCGTGAGCAGCGTGTGTACTGGTCTGACGTGCGGACACAGGCCATCAAGCGGGCCTTCATCAACGGCACAGGCGTGGAGACAGTCGTCTCTGCAGGTTCTTCCCGGCCCTGGATGCCCACCAGAGGACATGGGCACCCCCACCCACCCCTTGCTCCCAACCCTGGTCTACTTGTTCCGAGTGGTCCTTCTCCCAGTCCTGTTGCCCCTCAGTGCTCCAGCCTGGTTTCCTGATCCCTTTTCTCCAGAAAGCACACTGGCTCCCCTCCTGACCCACTGCCCTGCAGACACCCAACAACCGACTCCCTGCTTGTGCCCTCAGACTTGCCAAATGCCCATGGGCTCGCTGTGGACTGGGTCTCCCGAAACCTGTTCTGGACAAGCTATGACACCAATAAGAAGCAGATCAATGTGGCCCGGCTGGATGGCTCCTTCAAGAACGCAGTGGTGCAGGGCCTGGAGCAGCCCCATGGCCTTGTCGTCCACCCTCTGCGTGGGTCAGTCTAGGGCCCAGGGCCAGGGAGCATGGGGTGTGGGGCTGGGAAGAAGAAGACGCTGACCCTTCCCTCTTGGTACTCTCCCCCCAGGAAGCTCTACTGGACCGATGGTGACAACATCAGCATGGCCAACATGGACGGCAGCAATCGCACCCTGCTCTTCAGTGGCCAGAAGGGCCCCGTGGGTACGAGCTTCCCTGCCCACCCCCACAGCCCTTCCCTACTTCCTTGACCAGGAGGTGCTCACAGGGTACCTCAGGTGCCCCTCAGCCTCCCCAGAGCCTCAGCTTAGTGCCTGCTCTCACCACCTGCCCCCTCGCCTCCCCGCCACGCACAGCCACACATCCTCACACACATATCCTCTGCTCCTATCCCTGGATCCCCAGCCCTGGGCCAGACTCCCTGGCAGTGACACCCCCTTTTCCAGGTCTGGCTATTGACTTCCCTGAAAGCAAACTCTACTGGATCAGCTCCGGGAACCATACCATCAACCGCTGCAACCTGGATGGGAGTGGGCTGGAGGTCATCGAAGCCATGCGGAGCCAGCTGGGCAAGGCCACCGCCCTGGCCATCATGGGTGAGGGCTGCTGGGTGAAACAGAGATGACGCAGAGCAGGCCAGGCCAGACCTGGGAGACGGGCTGGCTTGGGGCAGAATCTCACCACGTGGGAGGCCTGATGACTTAGGGCCAATGAGCCCTTCAGGAGAGCTGGGTGTGGGGCCTTCCCAAGGGTCTCATCCCCTCCTGCTGCCCCAGGGGACAAGCTGTGGTGGGCAGATCAGGTGTCGGAGAAGATGGGCACATGCAGCAAGGCCGACGGCTCGGGCTCCGTCGTCCTGCGGAACAGCACCACCCTGGTGATGCACATGAAGGTCTATGACGAGAGCATCCAGCTGGGTAGGTGTGAGGCCAGGCGGCCGCTGGGGTCTCAGGGGTAACAGGGGAGGCTCCAGAGCTGCAGGCTGCAGGTCCATGGGGCAAGGGAGTAAGTGGGTTAGGCTGCACCCACCACCCAAAGAGACTCCTTGTTTCCTTCTCACAAAGGCACCTTGTAGGCTCCCAGCAGCCCTATTCATAAGGCCAGGGGCCCAGGAGGACAGAAAACCTGAGAGCCGGGTGGGGTGGTGACCCCCATTAGGTCCAGGGTAAAGGCAGTGACCATCCTGTTTCTGAGCAGCCCAAGCCTGACCCTGAGGTCCCAAGGAGGGCCACCTAACCCTTTCCCTCTGCCTCCCACCTGCCCCCAGACCATAAGGGCACCAACCCCTGCAGTGTCAACAACGGTGACTGCTCCCAGCTCTGCCTGCCCACGTCAGAGACGACCCGCTCCTGCATGTGCACAGCCGGCTATAGCCTCCGGAGTGGCCAGCAGGCCTGTGAGGGTCAGTGCCTGGCTCTCCTCCCAGCCTTGTCCCAGCTCCCCAACCCTGACTCCTCCTACCCTACAGCCCTACCTTCCTCTTCTTACCTTGGGGACAAGACTACATTCATGGTGTAGGGGACACTGGACCATGAAGTGGCTATGAGTTTCCAGTGCTTCCAGTAGGATTTTGGAAAAATAGATGTCAGCAGGCAGATCAGTGGTAGCTGCATGGAAGAGGCATGCTCTGAGCTGAGTTTTATAGGACAAGTAGGATGTGGATGCAGGGCTCAAAGGAGAGGGAACTATACATAACGTAAGGTGTGTGTGGGGGCCCCAGCCAAGAGTGGTGGGCAAAGTGTGGGGAAGTCCTGGAGGTAAGGCTGTGAGCTAGGCGGGGTTCCTGTGTTCTCAGCCAGGAGTGCCTGGAAAGTGATGTTTGGGGAAGATCAACCTGACCGCATTGGTGGTGGGGAAGAAACAGAGGTGGTTAAACCAGTTAAGAGGCTATCAGGAGTAATCGGAGTGTGAGGAGATGATGGACCTGGGCTGGGCTCAGCAAGTGTTGAAGAAAAGGAATGAAACTCAGACCCATTTCACAAGAACCTGCTAACTCATTTATGAGCTTGCCGGGGGGACAGCATTTCCCAGAAGTGCATTCCTAGGAGCCTCCCTCTTTGATGTGGGTAGATTTTACCAAAAGAAATTCTGAGTTGAACAAAGTTTAAGAGTGTTTTGTGCTGCAGAACTTCTCAGAGCCTTGAATATGTTTATGTGTGCTAAGAATTTTTCAAGCGTTTGCGGTTTTCCAAAACTCGCTTGACCTTCATTCTTCTTTTCATGGAGTCTGAGCAACCAGGGCCCATTTGGGGATTCACTTTGGGACATGCTGTATCAAAGGGATAAAGGCAAGGGAGGATTCTGAGATGCATGGGTAGTGGTGCCTCAAGACATGGGAAAACTGGGCCAGGCACGGTGGCTCATGCCTGTAATCCCAGCACTTTGGGAGGCCGAGGCAGGCCAATCACTTGAGGTCAGGAGTTTGAGACTAGCCTGGCCAACATGGCAAAACTCTGTCTCTACTAAAACCACAGAAATTAGCTGGATGTGGTGGCGGGCACCTGTAATCCCAGCTACTCAGAAGACTGAGGCAGGAGAATCGCTTGAACCGGGGAGGCAGAGGTTGCAGTGGGCCAATATTGCGCCACTGCACTCCAGCCTGGGCGACAGATCAAGACTCCACCTCAATTAAAAAAAAAAAAAAAAAAAAAAGGCCTAGCGTGGTGGCTCACGCCTGTAATCCCAGCACTTTGAGGGGCGGAAGCGGGCAGATTACCTTGAAGCTGGGGTTCGAGACCAGCGTGACCAACATGGAGAAACCCTGTCTCTACTAAAAATACAAAATTAGCTGGGCGTGGTGGTACATGCCTGTAATCCCAGCTACTCGGGAGACTGAGGCAGGAGAATCACTTGAACCCGGGACACGGAGGTTGCGGTGAGCCAAGATTGCATCATTGCACTTTAGCCTGGGCAACAAGAGCGAAACTTCATCTCAAAAAAATAAAACAAAAAAACAAAACAAAACAAAATGAAAAAAAAAAGAAAGAAAAGAAAAAGAAATGGGATAACTGGGTAATGAGACTGGCTTAGGAGTGACCTTATGGGGTTGAGTTTTAAGTGTTGGAGAGAGGGTGTGGCATGGACCAGACAGAGGGAGGACAAAGAGGAAACTAGAATCAGGCTGAGCGCCAAACTGGAAGTCTAGATTTTGGAGTCACCTAGTCCTGATTGTCTGGTCTGAACTCCCAGACTTTCCCTAAGGGACTTGCAGGGTGCAGATCGGGTTGTGCTGGATGGAGGAGGGCAGAGCACAAGGCGAGAAATCCGAGTCTCTGCTGCCCTCTCATGGTGGCTAGGGGTCCTGCAGGTGGTTCCCCAGAGCTACCAGCCAGGTGAGCTTCCTCCCGGTCCATGCTCTGACCTCAGGCTAGGGTGTGTGTGCTGGGTGGAGGATAGGGATGATGGCGGGGGAAGACATCAAAGGAAAAGCAGAGAACAGTTGGAGGGTGACAGCAACCAAGCTTAAGGGGAGAGTGTTGGCGATACCCATGCCTTAAGTGTCCTTGTGTTTCAGGCGTGGGTTCCTTTCTCCTGTACTCTGTGCACGAAGGAATCAGGGGAATTCCTCTGGATCCCAATGACAAGTCAGATGCCCTGGTCCCAGTGTCCGGGACCTCGCTGGCTGTCGGCATCGACTTCCATGCTGGTGAGCCATTTAGTGGTGGAGGGAGTTGGGCGTGGCGTGGGAGCTTTAGGGGTAGTGTGGTGTGCCCTGAGGGTCCAGTGAGAGGCTGCCTGAATCAGCCCGAGGTGGGGCACTTGCTACAGCTGCCACCCCGACTCCACCTCTCCTTCCAAGCACCTGACCCCTCCGGCACTCTCTCACCTCTGTCCTGAGCCTTGTGAGATTTTGACCCCTCGCCTTACCCCTGCCTTACTGGTCATCCCCATGTCACCTCCTCCAACTCCAGAAAATGACACCATCTACTGGGTGGACATGGGCCTGAGCACGATCAGCCGGGCCAAGCGGGACCAGACATGGCGTGAAGACGTGGTGACCAATGGCATTGGCCGCGTGGAGGGCATCGCAGTGGACTGGATCGCAGGTGAGCAGTGGGTGGGTTTGTGGGGCTTGAGGTGTGGCAGAGGACTGGGGGATGTGGGGGGAGGAGGAGTTGGTGGGAGCAGGAAGAGGAGCTGCAGGGGTGCCTGGGGGCTTGGAGGACACCAGGTCCACCTGTCCTCACCCAACCTCCCTGAGCCCCACCAACTCCCTCCTTAGGCAACATCTACTGGACGGACCAGGGCTTCGATGTCATCGAGGTCGCCCGGCTCAATGGCTCCTTCCGCTACGTGGTGATCTCCCAGGGTCTAGACAAGCCCCGAGCCATCACCGTCCACCCAGAGAAAGGGTGAGGAGCTGGACAGACTGGCTCCGGTCTGGCCTTGTCATTCTGCCCATGGCCCATGCTGATGAGGCCCTGTCTCCTCCAGGGTCTGGGGACTGACCCCCTACTTCCCCTCTACCCCACAGGTACCTGTTCTGGACTGAGTGGGGTCAGTATCCACGTATTGAGCGGTCTCGGCTAGATGGCACGGAGCGTGTGGTGCTGGTCAACGTCAGCATCAGCTGGCCCAATGGCATCTCAGTGGACTACCAGGTTCGCATGCCAACTTGGCCCTGGAGCCGATGGTAGACCCCTGACCCAGGCCCCTCCTCCTTGTGATGAGCCCATTCTGGGAGGACATGAAGCCCAAGGGAGGTCACGGGGTCTCCCGGCCCAGCCCTGCACCCAGAGTAGGACTCCTGCTACCACAGAGATGATGGGCAGGGGTCACTCAGAAGTGGGGAGTAGGGGAGGGGAAGGATGCCTGGATGTTGCCTTATCAGCAGGGCAGAGGGCAGGAGTGTGTGCAGGAGGCAGGAGTGAGGGGGGGAGGCTGAACTGAGGGCCCCACTCTGGCCCACGCACTCCCTGCTGCCCCGGACATGGGGCTGGCAGTGGGTTCAGCCCTGGAGGTGAGGTGGGTGCCTCTGGCCTGTAGGATGGGAAGCTGTACTGGTGTGATGCACGGACAGACAAGATTGAACGGATCGACCTGGAGACGGGTGAGAACCGCGAGGTGGTTCTGTCCAGCAACAACATGGACATGTTTTCAGTGTCTGTGTTTGAGGATTTCATCTACTGGAGTGACAGGTGAGGGCTTCTGTCCTGGCCTCCTCAGCTGATCTGTTCCTTCCCTCCCCGCTCCACTGACGCTCTGCTTGTGACCTGTCCTTCCCTCAGGACTCACGCCAACGGCTCTATCAAGCGAGGGAGCAAAGACAATGCCACAGACTCCGTGCCCCTGCGAACCGGCATCGGCGTCCAGCTTAAAGATATCAAAGTCTTCAACCGGGACCGGCAGAAAGGTGAGGCCGGGGCTCTGGGCTGAGGTGGAGAGGTGAGGGGGACTCTGGCCTGGGAGGGCGCTCCCCAGGGAACCCAGCGTGAGAGGGCCAGGAGACAAGTTAGACCCATGGGGCACCTTCCGATGGCCCAAGAGACCCAGGGATGGGGAGGAAAGGCTGAGGTGCTCCAGGACAGATCTAGACATTGGGCTCTGGGCCCTGGAAGGTCGTCCAAGCTGGGAATACTGAGGCAGAGGGCAGCACTTTTGCCAAAGCCTGGATGACAAAGGCACCAGCGAGCCTTTCCCAAGGCAGGCCCTGCCCTCTGTACCCTCCCCTCCCCCAGGCACGAACGTATGCGCGGTGGCCAATGGTGGGTGCCAGCAGCTGTGCCTGTACCGGGGCCGTGGGCAGCGGGCCTGCGCCTGTGCCCACGGGATGCTGGCTGAAGACGGAGCATCGTGCCGCGAGTACGCCGGCTACCTGCTCTACTCGGAGCGCACCATTCTCAAGAGCATCCACCTGTCGGATGAGCGCAACCTCAATGCGCCCGTGCAGCCCTTCGAGGACCCTGAGCACATGAAGAACGTCATTGCCCTGGCCTTTGACTACCGGGCAGGCACCTCTCCGGGCACCCCCAATCGCATCTTCTTCAGCGACATCCACTTTGGGAACATTCAGCAGATCAACGACGATGGCTCCAGGAGGATCACCATTGTGGAGAGTGAGCCCAGACCCCAAGTCTTCCCAGGAAGTGGGACGTGGGGTGGGGAGCAGCACACACTCTCAGACCCCAGCCAGGCACTCTACCCTGAATCCCAGCAGCTGCAACTCAGCCGACTCCCACTGCACCCCCGCAGTTACATGACTCCTGATGTGGAGTCAGTGTCGGCTCGCATCTTCCTCCCGCCACTGGTCCTAGTTCTGCCTTCAGGGCTGCACAGAACAAGCCAGAGGTCACTGTGGAGCCCAGCGCTCACAAACCCAGGCTGCAGACATGGGGCTGAGCCCCAGTCCCTTGGGGTTTTGGTAACTTGGGTCAGTTTCCTGCTCTTGCCAAACCTGAGCCTTCTCATCTGCATGGTGAGACAGGATTCCTTGAGCTGCTGCACATGAAGGCCTAGCTCAGTGATGCTGGGGATGGAGCGTGTGCTCTGGAAAGAGCAGTTACAGTGTCAGGGCTGTCATCATAGGACAGCCTTTCAGCTCTTTGAAAACTGCATCCCACTACATTTTCTCTTCTTCAGCCTGGTTACCACCAGGTCCTTTGACTCATTCATTTGCTCATTTATTCATTCAGCTGGTCCATAAAGACCTGCCAGGCGCCGAACTAGGTGCTGCATGTTCAGACCTGTCCTTTCAGCCTTTTCTGGGACATTTTCTGCTGCAACTTAGTCCAGCCCACATGTCTGTCTAAAAATGTAGCATCCAAAGCTAAACCCAGTACTGCATGCTCACAGCTTGATCAGGAGAGACTGGCAGATCAATCCCCAGTCCCCTGGAAGGGATGTCCCCTCCCCTCTGGTTGTTTGCAGACCATACCACAGCATGGCCTTTTGGCAGCCACCATCACTTTTAGCCACTAACGCTCGAGTCTTTTCTCTTACACTGCTGTTCAGCTGTGTCTCTCACTGTGCCTTGGTTCTTTAACCTGAGTTTAAGATGTCTGCTTTATAAAATAATCAATCCAGCTCAGGGTCTTTTTAAGTAGGGGGCTCCCCGGTACAGCCCAAGTAGGCTTTGATTTACTGAAATCTATGTTGCACTCAACTCAGCGGAACTACAGCTCCAGGAAAGTGCAACCACACCAGGAAGCCCAATCGCCCTAAGTGGGAAGACCGAGGGAGAGGGTTGGGAGGTGACCACAGGTCATTTGGGTGAGGACAGCAGAGGTTGGGGGCATGAGTCAGACCCTGGTGCCCCCGAGCCCCCTCTGCTACACCTCATGCACTCCCATACGCCACACTTCCCCTTCCAGCCAGGACAGCACATGTCCCAGGCTGTCCCCCATGGCTCCTGTGCAGGCTGCCCTCTGGCCCCCTCCCGCCCAATGGCTGCTCCTGTCTCTTCACAGATGTGGGCTCCGTGGAAGGCCTGGCCTATCACCGTGGCTGGGATACTCTCTATTGGACAAGCTACACGACATCCACCATCACGCGCCACACAGTGGACCAGACCCGCCCGGGGGCCTTCGAGCGTGAAACCGTCATCACTATGTCCGGAGATGACCACCCACGGGCCTTCGTGTTGGATGAGTGCCAGAAGTGAGCTGCTGCCTGGGGATGGGGATAGTGGGGAGAGGTGGGACTTGGGGCGGCAGAAACTCCCCAGGCAGACCCAGGTCGGGGTGCAGGAGAGGCAAGCCCTCACTTGAGCTCCACCCTTCCCTGCTGTGTGATCTGGGGGGAGTTGCAAAAGCTTCCTAAGCTTCAGGTTCCTCTTCTGTGGTACAAGCTGGCTAAGATTTCAGCTGCCTGCACCAAGGGGAGCATGAGGACTGTGGGGGACGCTCTGCCTTTGTGGTTGATTCATTCATCAGAACACCATGTTGGAGGCACAGGGTAGGGCCTCTAGCTCTGGGATCCAAAGCTTCAGGCAAAGAATGTCTGTTGAACCCGTCGTATGGAAGCCTCGGGCTGGGCCTTCAAGCCACTTAGCTGGGTTGAGAAGTCATACTTGTGGGAAGCAATGGTAACTGGCACAGGGCTGTATACGGGTGACCACAGGTCTCATGAAGGCAGTAGATTGGCCCAGAGTCTGGAATTCGAAAAGACAAGGAAGGCCAGCTTGGACAGGGCAAGTGCTTTGAGCAAAAGCCTGAAGAAAGACAAATTCAAGACAGGGAGGACAGAAGGGGACCTCTGCACACCATGGGACATAGGCAGGCCTGAACCCAGCCGGGAAGTGAGGTCAGGGTGCGGAGGAGTTAGGAGCACAAGCCAGGACAGGTGGCAGGAAGCACCTGGCGGTGGGTACTCCCCCTGGGGGGTTCACCCGCAGTCGGCCTGCTCTGTTCTCCCACAAGGGCAGCCTTCATCCTGGCTGTTTGGGCCTCTAGTGAGCCACCCCCTCGCCTTAGGGATCCTGGCCCCCATGTGAGCAACATTTTTTTCCCAATTCAGCAGTGCTTGGAATGTTTTTCAAAAGCTTTACTAGGAAACTAGTAAACACAACCCAAAGCAGCTGTATAGATATGGGAGCGTCCCGAACCCAGATTCCCCCTACCTGTACCCCAGTGTCAGTCACATCCAACCTGGTTCAAGGGCCCTCTGTTTCCTCCTGCCTCTGTTGTCTGGCACGTCTGCAGCTGATGACGAAGGTCCAGTCCCCGCTTTCATGAACCTTGGCTGCCTCACCTGTCTGGGGATGGCCTCAGGGCCTGTCCCTCATGGTCTGGAGCCTCCATGGAGGGTCCAGCAGGGCTGCCCTGCCCTCGTCCCAGAGGACATGTTCTCCTGGCTGCCCACCAAGCTCCTTTCCTATGAGCCAAGGGGATTCCGTTGCACATTCAGCGAGTGGCTTTTGAGAGCAAAGAAGGTGCAGAGGACCCAGCGGGGAGCGCGAGGGGCGTCATGAAGAGCTTTGTGGCTGTGTGCTGAGGACTGGCCCCGCCTGCAAGTCAGGGAACATGTCCTTGAAGAGGAGGCATGTAAGTCGACATCTGAGGATGGCAGGAGTGGCTGAATGGGAGCATGGTCCCAGCACCCAGGAGAAAGAGCTGAGCCGGCAGGAGGGGCCCTCCCCCTGGCCAGAAGGAGCAGGCACTTTCAGGGAATCGGAAGGAGCCGATGTGGACCCCAATGGAGGGGGCAGGGGCCAGTGGAGACTCCAACACCCCAGCCTCCCCCTGAGCCCTCCCTGCAGTCGGCACTGGAGCACTGATGACCCTGTGGAGTCACAGTCGGATAGTTAGAAGGCCTGCCATGTTGCTGGACACTGAGCACCTGCCCCAGGAAAGCCTCTGTCTTCCCTCCCGCCACATTCCTGGGAAGCAGGTTCACCCAGACCACAGTTGTGTCACATGGAGGAGTCTGTTGACGCCAGGAGGAAAATCACTTCTCACTGCAGGTGTGAGTGGTTTCACTTGAGGTGTGGGAGTCCCTGGTGGGGACTGACAGGCCAAGTCGAATCCTGACAAGCCAGGAAGATGACCGGTCGCTGCCCCAGGACACCCATTCTCCCTTGTGGAGGCTAGAGGGACACGCCGCCTCCCTCCCAACTTACATCCCGATTCCAGAGCCATCACACACCCCTGCTGTCCTCCAGGATGAGGCCCTTAAGATCAGAGCTTCTCATGAGCTCGTGGAGGCTCAGGGCAGCCAGTGTCTCCCAAGGGGCAGAGCAGCACCATTTTCCTATGTGAGCCCAGCAGAAGGCGCGATAGTTCAATGGTGCTGGAGACGCTGGGGGTGGGCAAGAAGGGTGTGACCTGGAGAGATATGAGGAGACAAGTTCACAGGCCAGAGGAGAGATCTGTGGCCAGAATGGTGAGGGGCGGAGGTGGGAGGGGGCCAGAGGCACGGGTGGGGGCAGGGGCAGGTCCTGTTAGGGAACTGGAGAATGGAGCTGGCTTTCATGTGACTTGGTGGTCTCAGACTCCACTGTGCATAAGGATCGCCTGGGAGCAAGAGAATTTGGAGTCCCCTGCCCCGCCCTGGTCCTAGCTGAGTGACAAGCTCTGGGACTGAGGGCCCAGGGCTCACCATCCAATGCCAGTGGTCCGAGGATCAACCCCAGGATAGTGCTTGACCAGCCTTGAGGCCTTCCTCCACCCCACAAGGAGCACAGCATAATTGGGGGCTGGCTGTTCCCATTGCCTCCTTTACTGAGAGGAAACCAAGGCTCAGAGGGGTGACAGGCTCGTTCGAGGTCAGAGCCATTATGAGGCAGAACGGTGGCTCCAACCCCAAACATGTAAAGGCCTCAAAGTACGGAGAAGGGAACTCGAGGGTTCCTTGAGGATAGGACCCACATACCCCAGGACCAGGGACACACGCCACACTCAGCTCCACAAGGGCTTCCTGAATGATCTGGAAGACAGCCAGCCTCCCTGCACAGAAGAGAGCAGTTAAGAATAAACTCCTGGGAAATACTCACATAGCGTGTGCCATCTGTCCTTAAGATGGAGATTAACTTCTTCCACTCTCACAACCACCCTGCAAGGCAGGTGGTGCTACCATCCCCACCTCATAGAGGAGGAAACTGAGGGACAGGGCTGTTGAGCAGATTGCCTAAGGGCACCTAGCTGGTGGTGGCGTAGCCAGGGCTGGAACCCCAGAACCTGTCTCACTTGGCTGTCTTCTTAGCAAGTAGATGGTCACTGCCCAGATACTGCAATGTGAATATCTCACACTTGGCCCTCATCCCCTCACACTCAGCCACCTCATGTGAGAACTGCCTGTGCGATAGCGGGGCCCTTTGTGGGCGTCGGGGCACTCTTGGCCTCGATGACTCTGAGGTTGCTTTGCCTTGGCGGGCCTCTGGGTTCCAGGTGCCTACGTGTCCTGGCCTGTACCCTCTGTGGTAGCCTCTCAGGCTTTGCCTCCTGATCCCTGGACCCTCTTCCCCCAGCCTCATGTTCTGGACCAACTGGAATGAGCAGCATCCCAGCATCATGCGGGCAGCGCTCTCGGGAGCCAATGTCCTGACCCTCATCGAGAAGGATATCCGCACCCCCAACGGCCTGGCCATCGACCACCGTGCCGAGAAGCTCTACTTCTCTGACGCCACCCTGGACAAGATTGAGCGGTGCGAGTATGACGGCTCCCACCGCTATGTGAGTCTGCGGGGTGGGTGAGCTGGCGGGCGGCTGAGGGGAAGCCAGGGCCAGGGTCAGCCATCAGCTGAGACCGTCCAGGCACAGACGTGGTGGGAGCAGCTGGGAGGAGGTGAGTCCCTCCAGGCCCCAGCCTCGGGCAACCCCACCCTGTCCAGCTTGCTCCTCATCAGCTAGATGAGGGAGATGGCAGGATGCCTCTGTGGGCCCTCATTCTGTAGCTGTCAGAGGCCAGGCCAGGCTGTGGTCCAGTGGAGACTGGGCGAGAGGCCCGAGCGATGCTGTAACAGTGATGGCGCTGTCTCCACAGGTGATCCTAAAGTCAGAGCCTGTCCACCCCTTCGGGCTGGCCGTGTATGGGGAGCACATTTTCTGGACCGACTGGGTGCGGCGGGCAGTGCAGCGGGCCAACAAGCACGTGGGCAGCAACATGAAGCTGCTACGCGTGGACATCCCCCAGCAGCCCATGGGCATCATCGCCGTGGCCAATGACACCAACAGCTGTGAGTGGGGCTGCTGCCACCTGCCTCGCCCTCCTGCCTGTCGTGCCTGGACATATAAACACACACCCCCACACATACCACACACACCCCCACACACA
>NW_012103499.1:866074-891200 GCF_000951045.1 Mandrillus leucophaeus
ATACCACACACACCCCTCACACATACCACACACACACATCCCACACATAATATACTACACACACCACACGACATACACCACACCCCTCCCACACACACAACACACACACACCACACCATACACACCCCCCATACACCACACACCACATACATACACACCCCTGACACATACACACCCCACACACAAACCACACACACCCACACACACACCACACATACCACACACACACCACACCACATACACACACACCACACACACCACATCACACATACCACACACACATTCCACATACCACATAAACACACCCCCCCACACACACACCACACACATACCACATACACACACCACACCACACATACACTGCACACCACATACACACACCACACGTATCACACACACCCCACATATACCACACCACACACACACACCACATACACACAGATACCACACACACATCCCACACATACTACACTACACCACAGCACATATACCACACCCTTCCCACACAACACACACACCACACCATACACCCCCCCACACCACACACCACATACACACACCCCCAACATGTACACACACATACACACCCCACACACAAACCACACACACCCACACACACACCACACATACCACACACACACACCTCACACCATACATACCACACATATCCTACACACCACATACACACACACCCCCACAAACACACCACACATACCACACATACACCCCACACACACACAATCACACATACCACACAGCCCACACATACCACATACACACACCACCACACACACCACACATACCACACACACCACACACCCCCACACACCACACCACATACACACATTTCCCACACACACCACACATACCACATACACACACCACCACATACAACACATACACCACATAGCACATACACTGCAGCACACACAAGACACACACCACACCATACAACACACCATACACACCACACAGGACACACCACACCCAGCCAACACACACACACATACCACATGCACACACACACACCACAACATATATACACATACACCACACATACTGTACCACATACACACAGCACACACACCATACCACACACACACACCACATACACACATACCACACACACTGCAGCACACACAAGACACACACCACACCATACACACCACCCACCAACACACACATACCACATACACACCACACATGACACATACACACCACACATAGGACTTATATACACACACCACACACCTACCACCCACAACACATATCACATGCCACATAGCACACACACACACACATCATACAGACATACTATAAACACCCCACACCCCACACACCACTCCCCACACACACTTGCCTGGTGCTGCTGTCCCTGAGCCTCCGTTACACAGACACATACAGCTGTACACACCTTTGAAACTGCAAAACCCTCAGTGCTCCTGTACCCCTTCCCCACAAGACATCTACACACACAGATGGACTCTGCACACGCCTGGCGTCTCCTCCACATTGCACACACACATTCATGTCACCTCCGCCCCTCAGGGCTCATCCACGCCCTTGGTGCCCCCACCCCCACCCTGGTCACTCTCCTCACTTGGAGCAACACAGACACCTGAGAGCCTGGGCGCACGTGCCCTCAGTGGGCACAAGTACATGCCCCACCGCCCCCCACCACAGACCTGCAGCTTTCCCAGGCATCTCTCATACACCCTGGGGCTCACTACTGCACCCATAATCTCAGGGCCCTCAGACTGGAATCTCCCAGAAACACTCAAAGCCCACCGTGCCCTGCCTAAAAGCACACACATCCTCAACAGCACAGCTGCCAAAAACCCCATGCACCTGGCCCTTCCACAGCAGCCATCCCCATGCCCTTCCCACTGGCTGCAAGCCGCTGTGCCTGCCATGGCTGAGCAGAGGCTTGGGAGCTCTGTGAAGTCAGTGAGTGGGTGAGCACTCTGGGTGCATGCACAATAGAGAACACTCTGCAGCCCTGCGCCCGCCCTGTCCCTGCTCAGGTGAACTCTCTCCATGCCGAATCAACAATGGTGGCTGCCAGGACCTGTGTCTGCTCACTCACCAGGGCCATGTCAACTGCTCGTGCCGAGGGGGCCGAATCCTCCAGGATGACCTCACCTGCCGAGGTGAGACAGGCAGCAGGGGAGGGGCTGGCGGGGAACCCAAGCACACACCGGGGATGGTGACTATCTCCCCAAAGCGCTCCAGCCCAGCGCCCCAAAGCCTTTTGCCAAGAAGAAGCTGATGATGACCTCAGCTTCAGGGGGAAGGAGGCGTGGGCACTGGGGCCCACAACCCTGGCTCAGAAAGCTCCCTCCACCTCCCTCCCCAGCGGTGAATTCCTCTTGCCGAGCACAAGATGAGTTTGAGTGTGCCAATGGCGAGTGCATCAACTTCAGCCTGACCTGCGACGGCGTCCCCCACTGCAAGGACAAGTCCGATGAGAAGCCATCCTACTGCAGTAAGGAGCCCTCTGCAGCCCCTCCCTCTTCTAGGTCCAAAGCCCAAGTTCTCCTGCCCCAGGCCCCTGGCCCTCCGGCAGCAGCCTCAGCCCCTGCAGGATGGAGCAGGATCAGGACCCAGCTTCCTGACCATGAGTTTTGGGAGCTCATGAAGGGCAGAACCACTGTTAGCCTGTACTGGGCCTTTGGGTTGGGGGGCGGCCAGCTGGACACGTGCATGACGTCTCAAGGAGGCAGCCCTTTCCCTGTGCCTATGGCTGATGCGCATCCTACTCCTCCATCTGCAGACTCCCGCCGCTGCAAGAAGACTTTCCGCCAGTGCAGCAATGGGCGCTGTGTGTCCAACATGCTGTGGTGCAACGGGGCCGACGACTGTGGGGATGGTTCTGATGAGATCCCCTGCAACAGTAAGTGAGGCGCACTGGCATAACCCATCTGTACCTCAGTTCCTGCCCCACCCTTCCCTGGCCGAGCTTTGTCCCTGGGCCCCGTGGTGTCTGGTTTAAGGCACTCTGTGACAGGCCAGGGCAGGTGCTGTGGGCCAGGAGCTCTGTCCTGCATCCTCCTGGCCTACACAGAGAAAACTCTGGCCTGACGGTACGGGGCGGGCACTGTTCTAGAGACAGCCTGTGGTGTGGGCGAGTTCCGCTGCCGGGACGGGACCTGCATCGGGAACTCCAGCCGCTGCAACCAGTTTGTGGATTGTGAGGATGCCTCAGATGAGATGAACTGCAGTGAGTGACACCCTTTGCTGGCACCTCCTGGGCTCCTCCCCATCGCTCACTGCATCTCCCGCCTTCAGGCCCTCCTGCAGCTGCCCACATTCCTCTCTGCCTTGCCCTGTCCCCACTGACAGCCTCCATCTCCCTGAGGCCCTGTCCCCATCCCGCTCCTGCTCCTGGGCTCCCATGGGGTTCCGAGTGGGGGCAGTGAGCGGATGGTGCAGACAGTGCCCCACTGGAAGGGCACTGTTCAACTTTTGGAAAAGCATGAAGGTACCGTAGGGCTGGCAACTGCCCCAGTGGGGGGTGATCGGGGGGAACCAGGAATCACCCTCACCCCTGCCCCCACCAGGTGCCACCGACTGCAGCAGCTACTTCCGCCTGGGCGTGAAGGGCGTACTCTTCCAGCCCTGTGAGCGGACCTCGCTCTGCTACGCACCCAGCTGGGTGTGTGATGGCGCCAACGACTGCGGGGACTACAGTGATGAGCGCGACTGCCCAGGTGGGCAGGGGCAGGTGTGTGGTGGGCGGTGGCCTGCGGTGAGCACGGCCTTCACACCTGTCTCGCCCCCTAGGTGTGAAACGCCCCAGATGCCCCCTGAATTACTTCGCCTGCCCTAGTGGGCGCTGCATCCCCATGAGCTGGACGTGTGACAAGGAGGATGACTGTGAACACGGCGAGGACGAGACCCACTGCAGTGAGTGACCACAGCACCCACTCAGTGCTCCAAGAACCTGCTGGGCCCCACTTCTTAGTCCCCCCTTGGAAAAGGGCATCCAGGGCCTTCACCCCCTGCCCCACTCTGCCTCTAGCTGCTGCTGAGCCCCCCACAGAGGGTTGCTGTGGGCATTTCTCCTGTCCTTCCCATGGCATCAGCCTCCCCAGGTGGGTGACCCCCGCCCTTCCACATCTAACTGTGGCTTCCGACTGCCCCAGACAAGTTCTGCTCAGAGGCCCAGTTTGAGTGCCAGAACCATCGCTGCATCTCCAAGCAGTGGCTGTGTGACGGCAGCGATGACTGTGGGGACGGCTCGGATGAGGCTGCTCACTGTGGTGAGGAAGCTGGGATTGGGCTGGGGGAGGTGCCCCAGGGAGAGACAGACTCCACCCAATTCCACCCCACACACAGACACCCCTGCAGACAATGGCGAAGCAGCGAGTGCATCACCTCCGCTGCTGGCCCTCATCCACCCCCTCCTGAGTCTCTCGATGGCCCCCTCTCCCCCCACAGAAGGCAAGACGTGCGGCCCCTCCTCCTTCTCCTGCCCTGGCACCCACGTGTGCGTCCCCGAGCGCTGGCTCTGTGACGGTGACAAAGACTGTGCTGATGGTGCAGACGAGAGCATCGCAGCTGGTTGCTGTGAGTGGCGGGGCTGTGTGGACCGGGTGGACAGCAAATGACCCCAGTCTCACTTTGCAGATGGGGAAGCTGGGGTGCAGGAGAGGAAATGCCTCAGCGGGGTCTGCTGGGGTGGAGCCATAGCTGTAGTCCAGGTGTCCAGACTCCTCATCAAGTGCCCCGCCCACTCTACCAGGAGAACCACAGGAGGTCAGGGTGGGGGACGGTCAGCTGCTGGCCGAGCAGGGCTGAAGGGCTGTGTCCACCTCCGTCCACAGTGTACAACAGCACCTGTGATGACCGTGAGTTCATGTGCCAGAACCGCCAGTGCATCCCCAAGCACTTCGTGTGTGACCATGACCGTGACTGTGCAGATGGCTCCGATGAGTCCCCCGAGTGTGGTGAGCCCTCGGCGGTGGTGGGAGGAGGCCCTGCCCTCCGCTGGGCCAGGGCATCAGCCTCACAGGTCCCTTCCTCCCCCAGAGTACCCGACCTGCGGCCCCAGCGAGTTCCGCTGTGCCAATGGGCGCTGTCTGAGCTCCCGCCAGTGGGAGTGTGATGGCGAGAATGACTGCCACGACCAGAGTGACGAGGCTCCCAAGAACCCACACTGCACCAGCCCAGGTGGGCCCCAGACCTGGCTTCCCTCTGCCCCCTCCCCAGACTGCCTGAGACCCTGCTGACCTGCTGCCTCCGCCCCTCTGCAGAGCACAAGTGCAATGCCTCGTCTCAGTTCCTGTGCAGCAGCGGGCGCTGTGTGGCTGAGGTACTGCTCTGCAATGGCCAGGATGACTGTGGTGACGGCTCGGATGAGCGTGGCTGCCACATCAACGAGTGTCTCAGCCACAAGCTCAGTGGCTGCAGCCAGGACTGTGAGGACCTCAAGATTGGCTTCAAGGTATGCCCAGCCCTGGGGAGGAGCTTCCACACCCCAGACGTGCCAGGAACGCCTTTTTCCACTGCCTCATTCATTCATTCATCCCCTAGACACTGGGGATACAGCAGTGAATGAGATGGAAATCTGCTTGGTTGGGGTCTGCCTCTATCTGGCAGGTAGAGAGCCAGCAGATTTGCTGACAGATGAGATACGGAGTGTGAGAGGAAAAGAGGAGTGAGGCGTCAAGTAGGCAAAAGATACACAGATCTGGAGTTCAAGGAGAGGCCCAGGTTGGAGAGGGAAGTCTGGGAGTTATCACCATAGAGATGCTATTTGAATCTATGAATCTGGATATGATTCCCAAGGGAGCAGTGTAGGTGGAGAAGAGAGCAGTCCAAAGTCTGAGCCCCAAGCTGAGCAACAGCCAGGAGCAGGGAGGTGAGGGGACCAGCAGAAGAGCCTGAGAAGGAGCAGCTGCTGAGGCAGGAGAACAGCCATGAGAAGAAAGCGTTTCCAGGGGGAGGGCACACGCAGCTCTGTCAAATGACACTCGGGGGCACACAGAAGGAGGCCTGGACTGCGAAGGCCAGACAGCCAGCTGGGTGGACTTAGTACCCATGTGCTGCTGCCCCTAATGAGGCCGGGTAGAAGGAATTGGAGTCTCTGAGCCAGGTCTCCAGGGTGGGAGGCCCAGACCCTGCCACACGCCCAGCCCAAGGCTCCCTGTGCCTGCAGTGCCGCTGTCGCCCTGGCTTCCGGCTGAAGGACGACGGCCGGACATGTGCCGATGTGGATGAGTGCAGCACCACCTTCCCCTGCAGCCAGCGCTGCATCAACACCCATGGCAGCTATAAGTGTCTGTGTGTGGAGGGCTACGCACCCCGCGGCGGCGACCCCCACAGCTGCAAGGCTGTGACTGGTGAGATTCACGCTTGGAGGGCATGAGGTGACCCAGGCAGCTGGGGGCTGTGTGGGACCGCCCGGGTGGCAGAGCTCCAGACAGGCAGGAGACCAGGGCCACTAGAATGTGCCAGGAGCTGAGGCAAGATCCTCTGTCTGCAGACGAGGAACCGTTTCTGATCTTTGCCAACCGGTACTACCTACGCAAGCTCAACCTGGATGGGTCCAACTACACGTTACTTAAGCAGGTACCAAACCCAGGCCTTCCTCCCCTTTGCCCATCTCCCAGACCCAGCACAGCCTCCCTTGCAAGTCTCCCCACTTAGGTCCAACCATCCCTCCCCCAGATGTAAATGTGGCCCCTGCTGCCACAACAGACTTCTGCTCTCCCTCATTCCCCTAATCCAGGGCCTGAACAATGCCGTTGCCTTGGACTTTGACTACCGAGAGCAAATGATCTACTGGACAGATGTGACGACCCAGGGCAGCATGATCCGAAGGATGCACCTTAATGGGAGCAACGTGCAGGTAAGGCAGGCGGCCCTCAGCGACCGACACTGACCCACCCCAGATGGCTGTTTTCAGATCGTCTCTCCTTCCCGTCCCACCAACCCAAATTACTTCCTTCTCACTCCACTAGCCACTGTATGACTGCTTGTTCTGGCTGCTTACTCTCCTCTGGGCCCAGACAGCAAGGACCAGGAGATTCCTCTTGCTCTTCCCCTCACTGCTAGCCCCACGTCTCCCTAATTATCAGAAAGTTCCCCCTGAGGTCTGGCCAAGCACTGTGAGGCTTGGAGTGTGGTCCCATTCCCCACCTACAGCCCCCTCTCCTAGAGGCTCTGCTGACACGTACATAGTGTCAGGCCCAGAACTGGGCATTTTACTTCCATGGTTCTCCCACCAGAGCTGGCAGAGGGAGCTCTACCCCATTTTATGCATGGGGAGGCTGAGCCTCACAGAGGCTTGCAGGTCTTCCCCCAGGTCACCCAGAGCTCTCCCTCCCCTGCCCCTTCCTGCAGGTCCTACACCGTACAGGCCTCAGCAACCCCGACGGGCTGGCTGTGGACTGGGTGGGTGGCAACCTGTACTGGTGCGACAAAGGCCGGGACACCATTGAGGTATCCAAGCTCAATGGGGCCTATCGGACGGTGCTGGTCAGCTCTGGCCTCCGAGAGCCCAGGGCTCTGGTGGTGGATGTGCAGAATGGGTATGTGGCTGAGGAGGGGTGGGGAAGCCCTTGAAAGCAGCATCCAAGCCCAGCCTCCCTGCAGGCCACTGGTGGGATGGGTTATGGGATCTCCCAGGGCTCACTGCCTACCCATCGCCAGGTACCTGTACTGGACAGACTGGGGTGACCACTCACTGATTGGCCGCATCGGCATGGATGGGTCCAGTCGCAGCGTCATTGTGGACACCAAGATCACATGGCCCAACGGCCTGACGCTGGACTATGTCACTGAGCGCATCTACTGGGCTGACGCCCGCGAGGACTACATTGAGTTTGCCAGCCTGGATGGCTCCAATCGCCACGTTGGTCAGTGTGCCAGTGAGGCTGTCCAGGCACAGCAGACTCGGTGGGGATGGAAGTCTAAAGCGACAGGGGATCAAGTTTTGGGGGCAAGAGTGGACATAAAAAGCAGAGGACATGGCCTCAGGACACCACTCGCTGGGGTGTGAGGTTCAGAGCACCCCAGGGGCTTCCCCAGCCTGGCCACCACCCAGGGAGAGGCCCTTCCCTTATATACACAGTTCTGGAGGACTGGCCCCGAGGAGGGTGGGGGTGGGAGGCCTGCGATTGGGAACTGCAGTGCTCCCCACTTCCCAAGGGAAACCATACACTGGCGGGGCAGGAACTTGCCATGAGGCAGTCTAGGTTTGAACTCCAGCTCTGACACTTGTTAACTGTGAGAACATGGGGGGCCCCTGAACCATCTGGAACTGGGGCTGACACCCACCTCGCAGGGTGGTGGTGGGGCTTGAGGTGGAGTGGGCTGGCACCCTGTCCGAGCTCAGGCTGACTGGCACCGTGCCTGCCCCTCGGCCCCACAGTGCTGAGCCAGGACATCCCGCACATCTTTGCACTGACCCTGTTTGAGGACTACGTCTACTGGACTGACTGGGAAACAAAGTCCATCAACCGAGCCCACAAGACCACGGGCACCAACAAAACACTCCTCATCAGCACGCTGCACCGGCCCATGGACCTGCACGTCTTCCACGCCCTGCGCCAGCCGGACGGTGAGCAGGCAAGGGGTGGGAGCAGGTGAAGGGTGAGCTGGGAACTGGGGTCCCTGGGAGTTCCTGCTTATCCCTTCTCCAGCACTGACCAAGCCCTCTCCTGGCCAGACACTGGGAGACTCCAGGAGGGTCTAGACAGGGGATGGTTTGGCTCCCGGGAGCTTCAGCCAAGCCTGGATCCAGTCCTGGAATCTGGCAGCAGCAAGGCCCTGAGGCCAATCAAGTGGGGGTCTGGGTGCCGGGCCCCCAGAAGGACCCTGGAGGGGAAGCACAGAGGAGGTGGGGAGCTGGCCTTCAGGCCTGGCCTGATCCTGGGACCTTGAGAGAATCCTCTCCTGTCTCTGGCTTCAGCTCCCTCCTAAAAGAGGCAGGGTTTAGGCCACTCACCTCTGTCCAGGATGGAGTGAGTGAGGCAGCCTTTGGTAAGGCAGGAAATGTCACCACATTTCACGACGTTTTCTCTGGCAGTGCCCAATCACCCCTGCAAGGTCAACAATGGTGGCTGCAGCAACCTGTGCCTGCTGTCCCCCGGGGGAGGGCACAAATGTGCCTGCCCCACCAACTTCTACCTGGGCAGCGATGGGCGCACCTGTGTGTCCAACTGCACAGCGAGCCAGGTGAGGCTGTCCCCCAGATCCCATCACCAGTGCCCACTCCCTGACCCCCAATCCTCCTTGGACCCCAACACCTGCTCTGTCCTAATGCCCTCACACATCTGGTTTTCCCACGCTAACACCCCCACATTTCTTGCCTACCTCTTGTCTCCCCACAGCAATACTTTTACCCCCGTCACCTCACACAGATACCTCCACACCCTAACCTTGACCCTCCTCGCCATGCTCCAGTGCTGCCTTCCCCACCCTACCCCACGCAGCGCCACACCTGGCCTTTCTGCACTCACCATAGCCCAACCTGCCCCAGAACACCCTGACCCCTGCCTCAACTTCTTTGAAACATCCAACCCCCTCAAAAGAAGGACTTCTGAGTCTCCCAGATCCCCACCAACCCCTCTTGCCCCCGCCTGCCCTCCAGTTTGTGTGCAAGAACGACAAGTGCATCCCCTTCTGGTGGAAGTGTGACACCGAGGACGACTGCGGGGACCACTCAGATGAGCCCCCGGACTGCCGTGAGTGCCTGCTGGGGGTGACACAAGGGTGCCCAGCTGTGTCAGAGGCGGCCTGACTCCTGAGGCTTTGAATGGCCACTGGAGAGGCTGTGGCTGCAAGTGGACCTGGCCGTGTCCACCCCAGCCACTCTGACCCTGAGCCTCCCTCTCTGGCAGCCGAGTTCAAGTGCCGGCCCGGACAGTTCCAGTGCTCCACAGGCATCTGCACAAACCCTGCCTTCATCTGTGATGGAGACAATGACTGCCAGGACAACAGTGACGAGGCCAACTGTGGTAAAGCACTGCCTGGCCGCCCTCCCTCCTTCCCCAGCATCTTCCCCGCCCCAGGATTTGGGGCTGTCAAGGACAGGGAAGCTGCAGCCCATGGCAGCTTGCTCTCCAGGCTGGATTCCTGCGGCTCAAGCCTTTGTCCTCCCTGCTGAGGGATGGGCACCCTCTCCCTGCCCCTGAATCCTCCCTTCCCCACAAGTCACTCCCTCCTCCCCCCACAGACATCCACGTCTGCTTGCCCAGTCAGTTCAAATGTACCAACACCAACCGCTGTATTCCCGGCATCTTCCGCTGCAACGGGCAGGACAACTGCGGAGACGGGGAGGACGAGAGGGACTGCCGTGAGTGCCAGAGGTGGTGGGGGGGCAGCGGTGGGAGATGACACGGAAGCAGGGCAGGCAGAATCCCCCCCACAGCTTTGAGAGGCTCTCAAATGGCTTTAGTAGATGGGCAACACAAATTATATTGGGTGTAACTTGCTTTGCTCATAAAAATCACCACGCGTGATATAGAGACATAGAGATCCAGAAAACAAAAAGCACCAAAACTGGGGGTAAACTGTTCCTTCCTCCCAAGAAGTTGCTGGCAGGACCAAGGCCAGGGCTTGGAAGAGGGAGAAGATGGTGATGGTGAACTGGAGTGGCAGGTGTAAGGGAGGGCCCTCATTCTCTTGCCCGCCCCGCAGCCGAGGTGACCTGCGCTCCCAACCAGTTCCAGTGCTCCATTACCAAACGGTGCATCCCCCGGGTCTGGGTCTGCGACCGGGACAATGACTGTGTGGATGGCAGCGACGAGCCCGCCAACTGCAGTGAGTTGCCTGGCCTGGAGCCCAGCTTCCCTCCCCAGTGTCTGCTACTCACACCACCCCAACGTGCGACCCCCTCAGTGGCCGCTCCCAGGCCCTCCCCACCCTCCTGGCAGACTCCTGGAAGGAGTCTCATCCTCACTGCGTGCCCACCCACTTGCAGCCCAGATGACGTGTGGCGTGGACGAGTTCCGCTGCAAGGATTCGGGCCGATGCATCCCAGCGCGCTGGAAGTGTGACGGAGAGGATGACTGCGGGGATGGCTCAGATGAGCCCAAGGAAGAGTGTGGTGAGCTGAGACCCCACTCCAGGAGGAAGACGGTCTACCTGGGTGGGAGGCACGGTGCCCCTGGCAGGCGGAGGGCTGGGGGCCGCCTGCTTACCATTCTCAGTGTGGCCCTGGTGCTGGGCTTCCTGGGCCTGCTGTAGGGCTGGGGAAGGAGGCCTGGCTGGAGCTTGCTTCCCCACATCCACCTGTGCCCCATGCCTCCCAGTTTCCCTATCCCTGCCCCTGCCCACGCCTCATCTGCGCATACCTGTGTGGAGTTTTCCTTGCCCACCCTATGGGACCTGTTCATCTTCTCCCCAAGGCAGCTGCCCACACACACCCCCCCAATCATGTCTCCTGTCCCCAAACCTCCTTATAGACCCCACATCTCAAAACACTGCCTGGGCTCCCCGCGGCTGACCCTTCCCAAGCCAGGATGCCCACCCTCCCCGCCAAGCCAGCCTGACCATGCCATGCCTGTCTGGATCGTAATGTCTGCCCCAGCCCTGTCCCTGACTGCCCTGACACTTGCCTCCTCCAGATGAGCGCACCTGTGAGCCATACCAGTTCCGCTGCAAGAACAACCGCTGCGTGCCCGGCCGCTGGCAGTGCGACTACGACAACGATTGTGGCGACAACTCCGACGAGGAGAGCTGCAGTACGTCCCACCCGCCAGCCCCACGGGAGCCCCTCCCAGGCCTGGCCCTTGCCGTGCCGCCCTCCTGCCACAGGCCGCGCCAGAGCTGGCAGCCACCTCCCAGGGCGGGGGCAGGAGCCGCCCTCCTCACCCACCCCACTCCATGTTGTGTATTTGAGTTTGTGCCATTTCACCTCATCTCATGTTTCTCTCCATTTTCACACTGTCCTCTCGGGGTTGCAGAGGTAGGTGTCTCTGATGTGCCTGTGCTCCCACCACACCCCCACCTCTGCCCCAGAGCCCCCCATCCCTGTGCCGTGCCTCTACCCATCATCCTTGACTGACCTCTCCCCAAACCCTGGTGCTTGTCTCAGTGGTCTTGTCCCCGCTCCCCTCCCCAAACACAGTCTGTCCTGAGGGCAAGGCCAGGGACCTGTGCCCTCTCTGGTGTCTGTCCCATGGGGTAAGTGTGAGCCTGCCTGTGCCAAGCTGTTCCATAGAGGCAGCCAGTGGGCTCTGCCAGGACTGGCTCGGCCTCTGGGTCAGTCAGCTGTGGTCTTCAGAGACGTGGGGATGGGCCTTGGGCTCAGGACTGTGGCACTACTGAGGCCTGGAGTCCTTGTGCCCACCCTCCTGGGCCTGTCTCCCCCTGTCCTTCCCAGCCCCTCGACCCTGCTCCGAGAGTGAGTTCTCCTGTGCCAACGGCCGCTGCATCGCGGGGCGCTGGAAATGCGATGGAGACCACGACTGCGCGGACGGCTCAGACGAGGTGGGCAGGGAGATGAGAAGGAAGGAGGTGGCCTCAGAAGAGTTCAGGCAGGGCTTGGGGGTGCCAAGAGCTGACCGGCTGCCTGTGCCCATGCCCACAGAAAGACTGCACCCCCCGCTGTGACATGGACCAGTTCCAGTGCAAGAGCGGCCACTGCATCCCCCTGCGCTGGCGCTGTGACGCAGACGCTGACTGCATGGACGGCAGCGACGAGGAGGCCTGCGGCACTGGCGGTGCGCCCCTTAGCTTGGTCTCCCTGGGTCCTCCCTCTGCTGCCCACCCTGTCACATGGCTCAGTCATTCACTCGATCTTTCTCTTCTGTATTCATTCTTCATGCAACAAATATTTATTGAGCATTTACCATGTACCAGGCACTGCCATAGGTGTTAGGGACGTAGTAGTAAACAAGACACAGGACCCCTGAATACACATTTTTGTGTGGGTTGTGCCCAGCTCAGCGCCCCCTAGTCTAGGGGACCAGTTGAGCTGAAATCCAGCAAACCCTGAGGGCTGTACCTGTCTAGGCCCCAATCCACAAGTTCCTCTGAGACAGTCTGCTGCCCCAAGAAGAAAAGCCCTGCTATTTTCCCTTCCTGGGGCAGTGAGATAGTACCTGTCCCTCGCTGACCTGCCTGGGCTCGGCAGCACAGAGGGGGCAGGTGAAGCCCAGGGTGAGAAAAGACTGGGGCTTGGAGCGGAAATCCCAACTGTGTGGGCAGATGTCTTGGCTCTGCCTTGGTAGGCCGGGCACAGGGATGGGAACCTGGTCTTCCATTCCCAGCCCTGGTCTTCCATTCCCGCGTCCCTGCTGTGGAACTACACAGCCCCATGCCCTGCCACATACCAGAGAAGGAGTGCCCTCTGAACTCTTCCAGACACCCCTGAAAAATGACCTCTTCTCCCCTAAATACCAGAAAAGGCAGTTTGGCCCCACCAAGTAGAAAATTAAGAGACCTGGTTCCAATTTGGCTGTGCCACTGCTTACCTGGTGACCCCTCTGAGCCTGGAACCCCCACCTGTGGAGAGAGGGGTCTGGGTGGGCTCATGGCTCATTCTCTCTCTTGGCTCCCCCGGCACCAGTGCGGACCTGCCCCCTGGATGAGTTCCAGTGCAACAACACCTTGTGCAAGCCGCTGGCCTGGAAGTGCGATGGCGAGGATGACTGTGGGGACAACTCAGATGAGAACCCCGAGGAGTGTGGTGAGATTTGGTGCGGGGTTCCCGGGCTCCCCAGTGGCCAGCAGCCACCCCACCCGCAAGACTAATTCCGGCTCTGTGTTCCCCTGGCTGTCGCAGCCCGGTTCGTGTGCCCTCCCAACCGGCCCTTCCGTTGCAAGAATGACCGTGTCTGTCTGTGGATCGGGCGCCAATGCGACGGCATGGACAACTGTGGGGATGGGACTGATGAAGAGGACTGTGGTGAGCAGGGGGCCGACAAAGGCCTGCAGGGGGCGGATAGTGCACAGTGGGGTGAGTGTGAGCCTTGTGGGAGCTGCATTGGGGTTAGGATTAACCAGGAGGACTGGCCCAGGAAGGGGAGGATCCATTGCTAGGAGTCTGGAGGCTCTTTCAAGAGAAGCCCCTGGGGAAGGCTCTGGGGGCTGCCTGATGCATTAGGTCTTGGAGGTAGGGCTGGGAACCCGAAAGTTTGACTTGCCCCCACTGCAAGCCTTGTCAGTTAGGAATTGGGAGCCACTGGTGTCTATGGGGTCACTGTGGGAGGAGGGGGCAGGGGTGAATACCCAGGGTCTAAAGCCTCCGCCCTCCTCAGAGCCCCCCACGGCCCAGACCACCCACTGCAAAGATAAGAAGGAGTTTCTGTGCCGGAACCAGCGCTGCCTCTCCTCCTCCCTACGCTGCAACATGTTCGACGACTGCGGGGATGGCTCTGACGAGGAGGACTGCAGCATCGGTGAGGCCCAGCAGCAGACTGGACGCTGGTGGGGAGCGGGGAGAGCCGAGCCCCAGCCTGGGGTGGCTCAAGGGAGGGCATCCACTCTTTGTCCCCCACAGACCCCAAGCTGACCAGCTGCGCCACCAACGCCAGCATCTGTGGGGACGAGGCACGCTGCGTACGCACCGAGAAAGCAGCCTACTGTGCCTGCCGCTCTGGCTTCCACACCGTGCCCGGCCAGCCCGGATGTCAAGGTAGGAAAGTGGAGCAGAGCAGGGGCGGACACCCCAGCTGTGGACCCCCATGACCCTCCCTGTAACCCCTAGACATCAACGAGTGCCTGCGCTTCGGCACCTGCTCCCAGCTCTGCAACAACACCAAGGGTGGCCACCTCTGCAGCTGCGCTCGGAACTTCATGAAGACGCACAACACCTGCAAGGCTGAAGGTGCCAGAGCTGCCAGAGGGCAGAAAGGCTGGATGGGGCAGGGCGATCGGGTTATCAAACGGGGCTGACTTGGAATTGAATGTCTTCCTGTGGACATCTTGCCCGGACAGGAAGCCCCATACTCATAGGTGCAGCTGCCTGAGCAAAGGGCTGGCCCGAGCAGAGGGAGCAGGTCCTGGGGCTGGCTCACTGAAGGAGTCTGGGATGCAGCAGTGCTCTGAATTGCACACACGCCTCCTCACCCACCACTGCCAGAACGAGAGCACACTCAGACACGCAGTGCACACTCACAGTCATGGGGGCCTTACCTGCACATTCCCCACACGCTTTGATGCCCACCTGTGCCTTCCTCATGCCTGTGCACATTCACACACACCCCTGGAACACACACACCCCCACCATGCACTGCCGTGCACACCCACATGCTCCATGCCAAGCATACACACCCCATGTGCCTATGCATCCCCGAGCATGTGCCAGGCAGTTTGTAGCAGAGAGCATGGTGATGCCCTCCAGCAGCCTTGAGGAGGCAGAAGTCTCTGGGTCTAGAGGGGCAGGGACAGCTTTTTGGCTGAAAGGAGCAGGTCACAGTGGATCAGCTCAGGGGAGGAGAGGAGGAGGTCCAGAGGCTGAGGTTGGAGCCTACAACCCTGAGCAGGGGGGGTAAGCAGCAGCTTCTGGCCAGAGCAGATTGTTCTACTAGGAGAGAGGACACCGTTCATGTGAAAGGAGCCGAGCTGGGTGGGGTGCACATCTCCATCCCACAGCCCCAGCCCTGACCTCTTGTTTCTCCAGGCTCTGAGTACCAGGTCCTGTACATTGCTGATGACAATGAGATCCGCAGCCTGTTCCCTGGGCACCCCCATTCGGCTTACGAGCAGGCATTCCAGGGTGACGAGAGCGTCCGCATTGATGCCATGGATGTCCATGTCAAGGCTGGCCGTGTCTATTGGACCAACTGGCACACGGGCACCATCTCCTACCGCAGCCTGCCACCTGCTGCGCCTCCTACCACTTCCAACCGCCACCGGCGACAGATTGACCGGGGTGTCACCCACCTCAACGTGAGTGCCCACGCTGGCGTGGATGGAGTGGAAGAGCTCCATAGAGCAAGCGGTTCAGAGCAGGATTTGAAAAGAGCAGTGGCACAGTGGCTCATGCCTCTAATCCCAGCACTTTGGGAGGCCAAGGCGGGCAGATCACCTGAGGTCAGGAATTTGAGAACAGCATGGCAACATGGTGAAACCTTGTCTCTAAGAAAAATACAAAAATTAGCCAGGCATGGTGGCGGGCGCCTGTAATCGCAGCTACTCAGGAGGCTGAGGCAGGAGAATCCCTTGAACCTGGAAAGTGGAGCTTGCAGTGAGCCGAGTGCCACTCGGTTGCAGTGGCACTGAGGTTGCAGAGTACCACTGCACTCCAGCCTGGGTGACAGAGCGAGACTCCGTCTCAAAAAAAAAAAAAAAAAAAAGATAAGAAAAGAAAAGGGCAGTGTGAGGGGCCAAGGGTGAGAGTGGGGCAGGGGGGCAGTCTTAGGATTGTGTTCTGTGGCATGGCCGGCGGGAAGACAGAGCAGTGGGAATGGTCAGCAGCTGGCTGTGCTATAGGCAGCCCAGGGCGCAGGGCACGATGGGCAGCCAGACAGCCCTCCGGCACCAGTCCCCCGTCGTTGCCACCATACACTGTGTACGTCTTAGCTGCCTCACTGAACCTCTTTGGGTTTCACTTTGTTTATCAATAAAATTAGGTGATCATCGCCATCGTGCAGGCTTCAGGGAGGGCTCACCAGCCCCGTGTGAGAGCTGCAAGTCTGGTGCATAAGCTCCATGCTGCTCGAATCTCTTTAAAGCCAGGGGCTTGGCTGTGAGCCTGGGGTGACGTTCCAGCAGGGACAGGCTGGCAGAGTGGTGGTGGGGGGATAATGGCAGGAAGACAAAGCGGTGGGCCCTGAACCTGTGGCTTCCATTCAGATTTCAGGGCTGAAGATGCCCAGAGGCATTGCCATCGACTGGGTGGCCGGAAACGTGTACTGGACTGACTCGGGCCGAGATGTGATTGAGGTGGCACAGATGAAGGGCGAGAACCGCAAGACACTCATCTCGGGCATGATTGATGAGCCCCACGCCATTGTGGTGGACCCACTGAGGGGGTGGGCAGGGGCCCTGGGGGGAGGCCTCTGGGCTGGTGGTAGGAAGCCTTGGGGACAGGGTTGGTGGCTGCACCCACAGGCATGCCCTTTCCTCCCTGGCCAGCCTGAGGACAGAGTCCTTCTCAGGCCCTTGGGCCTTCTTGGCCACCCCTGCCTGGCCCTCCTGATGCTGCCTCTGCCCAGGGCCCCCAGCTGGGCCTGCTTGGGCAGGGACCTGACTTCTGCTCGGCCGGCTGTCATGCACAGCCACACTCTGCCCCAGGGAACAGCTCTGCCAGTGTCGGTGGCTCTGAATGAGCACACTGTGGCTTTAGAGGAAAAGCCCCTCAACCCGCTCCGAAGTGGACTCCCTCCTGCTTCTCTGTAGAAGAACAGAACGCCCTCCTCCCAGTCCCTAGCAGTCCCTGTGCCCAGACCAAGAAGCTGGTGTCCTGCCTGGGCCTGTCTCCTCTGGCCCTCCGGCCTGCCCACACTCACCCCTTCTCCCTCCCCAGCACCATGTACTGGTCAGACTGGGGCAACCACCCCAAGATTGAGACGGCAGCGATGGATGGGACCCTTCGGGAGACACTGGTGCAGGACAACATTCAGTGGCCCACAGGTTCATGGGGCAGGGGGCGGGAGGGACCGGGTGTGGAGGGGGCCCGGCTCACAGAGCCCAGCTACTGCTGAAGTCACACAAAAGTGAAGGATGGGATGGGGCTTGGACTGGGACGGGGCGGATTGGCCGTGGAGGCTTTTCCCGGAAGAGGCGACTGTGAGTGGCATGAGAACAGGGTGGAACTGTCCCAGGCATGGAGGCAATTCTTTCCACCCTAAGGCTGGGTTGGGGAGGCCAAGCCCTCACAGTGCTCTCTCCCTCCCCAGGCCTGGCCGTGGATTATCACAATGAGCGGTTGTACTGGGCAGATGCCAAGCTTTCAGTCATCGGCAGCATCCGGCTCAATGGCACGGACCCCATTGTGGCTGCTGACAGCAAACGAGGTCAGAACCTGGTAGCAGTCGCAGTCCCCAGCCCTGTCCCCAACCCTGACATCCTCCCTACTAAGCCAGAGGCCTCACTTCAATGCCTCCCATCCTTTGTCACTGACCCCCAGCAATGCTGTAGCACCTTCCAGGCCTCTCCAGCTGGCCTCCCCCTGAACCTGCCCTGCAGGCGTGAGGCCCACCCTGACCCTCTGGCCTACTTGTCCATTCATTGGTTGGGTTGCACGGAGGCAGCATAGGTACATTAGGAACATAGCAAATGCGGGGAGAAGGAACAGAAGTCAGCCATGAATGACCCCAGAAGTCTGGGGGTGATGGGACCTTTTGCCAGTAGTGGCCACAGGAAGAGGAACAGGCGTGGGGAGGGGAATTTGGTCTGGATGTGTTGAGTTTGAGGTGTCTGGGAGCCATGGGTGCCAGTGTCCTGGACAGCGTGGCCAGGGTCTGAGCGCCCCTCAGGTCCCCTCTGACTCCACCTCCTCTCCTAGGCCTAAGTCACCCCTTCAGCATCGACGTCTTTGAGGATTACATCTATGGTGTCACCTACATCAATAATCGTGTCTTCAAGATCCATAAGTTTGGCCACAGCCCCTTGGTCAACCTGACAGGGGGCCTGAGCCACGCCTCTGATGTGGTCCTGTACCATCAGCACAAGCAGCCCGAAGGTGGGGGCGGAGGGGAGCCTGGGCTGGGGAAGGGAGGCCTGTGGGCATTGAGTCTCCAAGCTTTGGCCTTGGGACCTGGTGGAGAGGGGGTCACCCTGGGCTCATAGGGCTCAGAGAAGGGTCCTGCTCAGCATCCTCCCCACCCCACCCATACCTGCAGTGACCAACCCATGTGACCGCAAGAAATGCGAATGGCTCTGCCTGCTGAGCCCCAGTGGGCCTGTCTGCACCTGTCCCAATGGGAAGCGGCTGGACAACGGCACATGTGTGCCTGTGCCCTCTCCAACACCCCCCCCAGATGGTACGCTCATGCCCTCCCAATCCCAGCCATGCCTCAGGACTCTCTCCTTCCTGTGGCTCCTGACTTCCCCTGACCTTGTTGCCTGTACCTCTCCTCCTATTCCCCTGGCTCTGCCCCTTGACGGGCCCTTCCTGCAGCTCCCCGGCCTGGAACCTGTAACCTGCAGTGCTTCAACGGTGGCAGCTGTTTCCTCAATGCACGGAGGCAGCCCAAGTGCCGCTGCCAGCCCCGCTACACAGGTGACAAGTGTGAACTGGACCAATGCTGGGAGCACTGTCGCAATGGGGGCACCTGTGCTGCCTCTCCCTCTGGTATGCCCCCTCATCCTGCAATGCCTGCTCCTTGCCCCGGGTCCCAACCCCACCACCCACCACCCCACCTTAGGCAGATGCCCACCCCTGCCTCGCCTCCAGCCTTCTTTCCATGACCCAGCATCCATTCACTCCAGTCTCTGACTCTCACCCAGGTCCCCCCAGCCCATTCCTCTGCTATAGGGCCAGGTGGTCCGAAGGGCCACAGTCCCGCTCACACATCCTCTCCCACCAGGCATGCCCACGTGCCGGTGCCCCACGGGCTTCACGGGCCCCAAATGCACCCAGCAGGTGTGTGCAGGCTACTGTGCCAACAACAGCACCTGCACTGTCAACCAGGGCAACCAGCCCCAGTGCCGATGCCTACCCGGCTTCCTGGGCGACCGCTGCCAGTACCGTGAGTGAGCCTTCCCTGGGCCCCAGGGCAGGCAGGAGGGTGACGGGTGATGGGGAACCCCAGAGCATGGGGTGATGTTCAACCTGTGCCTGGGACGCACAGGGTCAAGTTCAGGAAAAGAGGCCTTAAGCAGCTGAGCCAGACCCAAGCTGCTGGTGCTTCCCCACAAAGGTGCTGGCACACTTCCCCCGAGGCAGTGCACCCCCCGGCACCAAGATCATGCAAACAGAAAAGCTCTGTTCAACCTTTGGAGAGCCCTCTTGAGGGTGGGGCTTGAGGCACTTCTCTCCCTCCCCAACCACAGGGCAGTGCTCTGGCTACTGTGAGAACTTTGGCACATGCCAGATGGCTGCTGATGGCTCCCGACAATGTCGCTGCACTGCCTACTTTGAGGGACTGAGGTGTGAGGTGAACAAGTGCAGCCGCTGTCTCGAAGGGGCCTGTGTGGTCAACAAGCAGAGTGGGGATGTCACCTGCAAGTGAGTGGAGCCCTCCTCCACAGTTCCACTCAGCCCAGCCCCTGCCCTGTCCTAGCCCTGCCCTGTCCCTTCCTCAGCATCCCAGACACACCTCTGCCAGCCCCAGCACCAGCCTCTGATTCCTTCCTGCAGCTGCACGGACGGCCGGGTGGCCCCCAGCTGTCTGACCTGCATCGGCCACTGCAGCAATGGCGGCTCCTGCACCATGAACAGCAAAATGATGCCTGAGTGCCAGTGAGTTGGGCCCGGGCTTCACCCAGGCATAGATCATCCCTCCCTTCCCCAGATCTGAGCAGGAAGATCGTCAGGCGTCAGCGCCCACCCCCCGCCACCCCGTTTCCCTGGCAGCAGCGGCTATGGAGGTTATGTCCACTCATCTGTGTCCCTCCTTTCTGCAGGTGCCCACCCCACATGACAGGGCCCCGGTGTGAGGAGCACGTCTTCAGCCAGCAGCAGCCAGGACGTAGGTGGCAGGGGGTGGGGCAGGCAGGGCCACTGGGACCTAGAGCAGGGGGACCGTGTGCCTCCTGCTTCCCTGAGCCTTGGTGACTCAGTGTCCCACCTCTTCCCTCCAGATATAGCCTCCATCCTAATCCCTCTGCTCTTGCTGCTGCTGGTGCTTCTGGTGGCTGGAGTGGTATTCTGGTATAAGCGGCGAGTCCAAGGGTGAGTCACAGGGAATCTGGAACATTCTGGCCATTATTTTGCCATCCTAACCTTCCCCCCCAGTAATCTCTGCCTCCTTATATTCCTGCCTCTCCCCAGGGCTAAGGGCTTCCAGCACCAGCGGATGACCAACGGGGCCATGAATGTGGAGATTGGGAACCCCACCTACAAGATGTACGAAGGCGGAGAGCCTGATGACGTGGGAGGCCTACTGGATGCCGACTTTGCCCTGGACCCTGACAAGGTGGGCTGGAAGGCGGGCAGGGTGGAGGGCCAAGAGGCTGTGGGTGGCCTAACCAAAGGTGTTGGGTTAGGTGTTGGGTTAGGTGAGGGACAGAGGTGGGGGTGGGGTGACCTGGGCCACAGGCCCAGCCCCTAAGCCATACCTGAACCCTCTGTCACCCTGCAGCCCACCAACTTCACCAACCCCGTGTATGCCACACTCTACATGGGGGGCCACGGCAGTCGCCACTCCCTGGCCAGCACGGACGAGAAGCGAGAACTCCTGGGCCGGGGCCCTGAGGACGAGATAGGGGACCCCTTGGCATAGGGCCCTGCCCCGTTGCACTTCCCCCAGAAAGCCTCCTGCCCCCTGCCAGTGAAGTCCTTCAGTGAGCCCCTCCCCAGCCAGCCCTTCCCCGGCCTCGCCGGATGTATAAATGTAAAAATGAAGGAATTACGTTTTATATGTGAGCGAGCAAGCCAGCAAGCGAGCACAGTATTATTTCTCCATCCCCTCCCTGCCTGCTCCTCGGCACCCCCATGCTGCCTTCAGGGAGGCAGGCAGGGAGGGCTTGGGGCTGCACTTCCTACCCTCCCACCAGAACACACCCCACCGGGAGAGCTGGTGGTGCAGCCTCCCCCTCCCTGTATAAGACACTTTGCCAAGGCTCTCCCTTCTCGACCCTACCCCTGCTTGCCCGCTCCCACAGCTCCCGGAGGGCTAATTCTGGGGAAGGAGAGTTCTTTGCTGCCCCTGTCTGGAAGACGTGGCTCTGGGTGAGGTAGGCAGGAAAGGATGGAGTGTTTTAGTTCTTGGGGGAGGCCACCTCAAAGCCCAGCCCTGACTCCAGGGGCACCTATGAGATGGCCATGCTGAATCCCCCTCCCAGACAGGCCCTTCCCGTCTCCAGGGCCCCCACCGAGGTTCCCAGGGCTGGAGACTTCCTCTGGTAAACATTCCCCCAGCCTCCCCTCCCCTGGGGACACCGAGGAGGTGGGCCACACCCAGGAAGGGCAAGTGGGCAGCCCCGTTTTGGGGACGTGAACGTTTTAATAATTTTTGCTGAATTCCTTTACAACTAAATAACACAGATATTGTTATAAATAAAATTGTAAAAAAAAAAAAAAAAACAAAAAAAAAAAAAGAAAGAAAGAAAGAAAAAAAGCCGCTGGTGTCTGCCTGTGTGTGAGAGACGCTGGGACCTGGGGCTGCGCTTTCCTGCTTCGGCCACCAGAGGGAGACCTGCCCCGTGCTGGAGGCAGGCTGGCGCGTGGTTTTCAGTGCCCTTCTCCCAGGGCCCTCTCCCTCTCTCCATCTTGCTGTGCCCGGGAAGCGGGTGGCACTGGACTTGACATGGAAGATCTGCTTCTCCTGGCTGTGTGACCTTCAGCCGTGACTTCGTGTCTCCGGATTTTGTGTTCCTTCTGGCTCTAGGACACTAACTCAGATCTGTTTATCTGCGTTCACTTCTACCGGACACCACCCCCCTACCCAAAATGATCTCCCACTGTAAGAAGTGAATACACTGAGGCTGCATAGGCTTTCCCATCCTTCAGGGTGCTCCCATGCGGTTCTGTCTGCCTGAGTTTGCTCTTGAAGCATTGACATCTCACTTTGTGGAGGCTAATGAATGAAATGCGAAGTAAAATGCTGCATTCCAGAGCGAGGTGTCTTCTGCGGTGAAGGAGAGCTGGCGAGACCAGTTTGCCAGGCCCCCTAGGCCCCCAGAAGCTCCAGCTCACCAATCATTTCAGTCATTCCAGGGGGTAACAGGAAAAAACTGTCAATCAAAAGTGTCCAGGTTCATTTCAACCCCTGCCTAGAGGGGGAAACTTCTTGCAGAAATTTGCACAGTTTACACTGCCCAGGACTGAGAGAGGGTTTGAGTTCCAGGACAGCAAATATGAGCTCAGGGAGGGTGGGTGCAAATGCCTGAAGATCCCTTACCTAACTCCCAACGGGGGAGTACTGCCTTTCATTCCTCCTCCCTCACTGGTTCAAATCCAGGAGATTCCTCCCAGGCTTCCTTCTGACTTGGGGAAGCTGCAAGTCTAGGCACCTGTGGAAACAGGGGCCCTCCCCTTCCCTCTTAGCCTTGAGAAGCCCTCTCCAACCTCATCCTCCAAGCCAACTCTGAGATCCTCCCCTGCCTACCCAAGGGCCCTGGATGGGCAACTCTGCCGGGAAACAGAATCCGTGTTTGCCAACTGGGAGGTCTGTGTCCCAATTTGGCCACCAGGTGGTGTCTGTACTCCTACAGCACTGCCTATCCTGAAGGCCCACACAGCAACCCCCCCCCTCAGCACTCATTATGCACCTGGGACCCCAGCCCAGCCTCTCATTTCCTTCCCTCTGGCTATTTTGCCACACCCCCCCACCCTCTGCCAGCCGGCTCCCCTCCCTCCCCCAGTGCCTGCCCGCTCCCACCACCACCAGCCCCACCCCTGCCCCTCTGCCAGCCACGCATCTGGCGCCCCCCGGGAGCCACTGATTCTCTGCCTGTCACCTCAAGATCCTGGGCAGAGTGACAAAGGACCCCTGCTGCAGCTTGGAAGGCACACCCCTCCAGTCAGCATCCCCCCTTCACCCATCAGGACCTGCTAGGAGAGGGTCCAGCAGGAGGCAGTTTTTCAAACTGCCCACCTGGGAGGCACATGGGAAGCCCTCACTGCCGCCTGAGAGAGAGGAAGAACCAGGGACAGAGGCTGAGAACCAGGGGCAGAGGCTGATACCGAATGAGAGGCAGAGACCCAGAGGTGGAGAGACAGGGGGACACAGGCAAAGACCCAGAGACAGGGCGAGTAGTGTGCATGTGAGTGTTTGCACTTGTGTTTGTGCGAGCGTGCACATATATGTGTGTGTAACTGGAGAGAGAACAGGTGGCCTGTGACTGTAGCTAAAGAAGGAGAGATGTTGTGGGTTGGGCCCCCAGAAGACCAGGACCCTGATAATGGGCTTCTGTCCTGGACAGCCTAGGCCTTGGTGTGCCCACTGCTCCCACCCACTACTGAAGCAGCCCCCTTGCTTGGAACCTGGGCTCAGGGTTCTGGCTCAAGGCCAGAAGGACCTTCTGTCCCTTCCTGCCTCTCTGAAGACTTCTGCCCCTTCCTGCCTCTCTCCTCTCTACTCCCACCCTGGCACCCAGGTTCCTGCCTCCTCACTTCTGCCTGTCTCCCTGGGTGTCTCTGCCTCTGCCTCATCCTCTCAGCACCCGGTCCTTTTCCTGACTCGTGTGTGTGGTTGTCACATCCCATATCTATCTGTCCATTTCTTTGTATGTGCCCCTGCTCATCTTCTGGGCTGCCAGTGACAGCATACACCTGTGTGTGTCTCAGTGTGTGTGTCCACCTCTGTGGGTGTTTGCTTTCTGCCAAGACAAGGAGAGGGTGAGCGCACTGAGTAGCTGTCTGGATGTGCTTGTCTTGGTGCAGGTGTGCTCCTCTGTTGCTGTGCTCCTGTGTCAGGGTGCCGCTAAGTGTGTGCCTGTCTCTGTATTTCGCTCTGTGTGCCCTGTCCCCGTGAATGCATCTGCATGCATCCCTGGGGTGGGCTCTCAAGGGATGTGTCTGTCTCTCGGTCTCTTTGCTTGTCCCTATCTCTCACTGTCTAGGTGTTGGTCATACCACATCCTCAGCCACAGTCTCAGAGCATAGCAACAGCTGACAGCTGAAGCTTCCCGGGCAGGAGAGAGAGAGAGAGGCTGTAGGGAGGAGGGAACCGAGGAAGAAACAGAGAAGAGGATGGGGACAGAGGGCTGGGGCTGGGGACAGAGACAAGGACAGAGATAGGGAAGGGGACAAGGATCTAGAAGAGCTGGTAGTGAAAGATGGGACGGCGGGAGGGAAGGAACAGAGACTGCACCAAGAGGCCGGGCAGGCAGCGCTGAGAGGGATTTCCTGCCCAGCCCTTACGTAGGGGTGCGCTGGGCCTCGTGGGGGTCAGTGATGGGGGCGAGGGGCAAAGGTGAACAGCCGGTCTAGCCGAGGGGTCCTGAGACCACAGAGGCGCGGTGAGGCGGGGACAGGGCGGCAGGCGCCGTTTGTCAGCCCTATTGACAGACGTGATGGGGTTTCCGTCCGTGATCAATGATTCTCATCTCCGGGCCGAATAAGCCGCGGGGCGCCCATCCATCCCCGTCAGCATCGCGCGGCGGCAGCCACCCGAGG
>NW_012103499.1:897230-897872 GCF_000951045.1 Mandrillus leucophaeus
CAATTGCCACGTGGAGTATGAGAAGACAAACCGCGCGCGCAAGCACCGCCCGTGCTTGTACGACCCATCGCAGGTGTGCTTCACCGAGCACACGCCTGTCTCTTATACACATCTAGATGTGTATAAGAGACAGGTCCTCACCCCAGGCTGTCCTGTCCACCCCACCTCTGTCCTCACCCGCATCTCTATCCCTGGTTCCCAGCCAGACTCCACCAACCCCGACTGCGGCACCCCTGCCTCTTTCTAGGTGCAGGGGCTCAGGATGCTCTTTTCTCCCCTTCCCAGCCCAGGCCTGTACTGTCCCTTCCCCCGCCAGATCCTGGGAGCACCCTGCCTGACCCAGGTGGCAGGGGAGAAGCAACCGACCAGTCTGGAGGCCCAGGGGAGGTGCACCCTGCAATGCGGCTGGGGGGCTGACAGCCTGATCCTCCCCCAATCTCAGCAGTGACATCCCCAAAGAGCCACTCCCTGAAGTGGAGTTTGTTGCCCCCAACAACAGGAGGCCACCTCAATTCCCCGCAGGTGCGTGGGCCCGCTGCCTCGCGGGCAAAGCGCTCCTGGTGCAGTTCCCCCTGCCCCCACCCCCCGCATGGGCCTGAAGGAGCCTGTTGAACCCCCCAGCTGCTGCGCACCTCCACCCCG
>NW_012103499.1:899792-903842 GCF_000951045.1 Mandrillus leucophaeus
CGCCCCGCCCCCAGCTCCGAGCGTCCCAACTTTGCGCGGCGCGGGGGACGCGGACAGACAGACTGCCGGATTCAGGACGGGCACTCTCCTAGCGCAAGTTGGCTGAGGCTTGGAGAGGGTGCCGGGCGGAGGTCCCCCTAGGAGCCGGCTTCAGGCGCGGCGGGGGAGGGGACGAAGCCCGACCCGCGAGTGCGCCAGACAGAGCGGGAGTGCGAGACAGACAGACAAGCCAGCAGGGCGTCAGCCTTGCCGTCTTTCCGCGCCAGTCTCGCTCGCCTGCCTCACTGTCTGTCTGTCCTTCCACCCATCCACCCCCGCCTTCCCATTTCTCTTCTCTGCACTTGTCACCATGCCAGGTGGGCTCCGTGTCGGGAGCATCCATGGCCCGAGCACACGCGCACACACGGACTCAGGCAGACACGGCTGAACTTGGCTACAGCCAGCCTCCCATCACATTTCCCACGGAGACACCATCTCCCCTGCACGACCTCACAGACACACCCCCCTCTCGTGCCCCACTGAAGGGGGAGGCTGTCTGGAAGGGGAGTCTCTCCTCCCGTGCCCTCCCTGCCTCCAACCCCACTCCAAGGCCTGTTTCCCTAAGGCTCTTGGGCGAAGAGCCAGAGGCTAAGGGGACTCAGACTTGATCTGCCTCCTTCCTGACTTGGAGGCTTCAACCCGCGAACATGGTGTGCTCCTATGTACTGGGTGGAGGGCGTGGGTCACCGTGTGCACCTGTGTTCATGTGTCCAGGGAAGCCAGACTTGGCTATCCAGTACTGGGGCCCAGGTTACATGTGTATACTGGTGTGGCGTGTGGTGTTGGCTTTGCATGAGTGAGTGCCAGTGCCTGCCTCACAGTGCAGCCATCTGTCTATGCCCCTGGTGTGTGCCCTCAATGGGGGGCCCAGACCCCAGTCCCCCATTTTCCTTCTACCAGCCTCCGCTGCCTATGTCTTCCCTGTTTTCTGCCCCCCAACTGTGACCTCCCTAGTTTGGGGGCAGGCAGGTCATTCCCCAAACCCTCACTTTCTGTACCCCCAGCCTCTGTAGAGTCTAGAAGGGGTATATTTCTCCCCCCAACACTTGGACCTCTGCCTGCTCAGCCAAATCACACTGGGCAAACTCCAGCAGGGCAGGGGCTGCCCCAGTGAAGCTAGCGTTAGAACTCCCTGGCCCTCCCAGCCCTGCCTGGTGACCTTGAGGGGCTGGAAGGTAGGCAGAGGAGCCCCTCCATGAAAACTGCTTCCGCTAGCAGGAGCTTCTCATGGACTTGCTGCACAGGTCTGTCCTTAGTGGACTGGAGGGGTGGGGGGTCTGTGCCCTACCACCCACCCACCCATGGATGAAGGCCTGGGGTCAAAAGGTGGTAGGTATGGCATTCCCTTGCCCCTCCTTTCCACTTCCTCCCACCTCATCTCCACTCTCCCCGGCAAATAAACTCCCCTGTGGACAGATCCGGTTTAATTTCCTTTGCCCCCTGAGGGGGAATGAAACATCTGGTGGAGACTTGAGGGAGAGTGAGCTGGAGGATATGAGCGATGGGATCTATCTGTGTGTGTGTGAGAGAGCTGCAGCTGTGGGGCCTCCGTGTTGGAGTCAACAGGGAGAGTGGATCTGCTGTTTAGTCCAGCTTATGTGCATGTGAGAATGTGTTTACGTGTGTACACACTGCAGGTGTATGGATATGTATAGCTGCATGGGGAGGTATGTGTATAGGAGTGTTTGTGTGTCCAAATACTTGTGTGTGCTTCTGTGCACTTGTGAGTGTGGTGTATTCACGTGTATTCCCTGGGGTTTCTGGTGCATCTGTGTGCTGGGGCCCATGTGTTGTCTGTGTGAGTCTCTGGGGTTTGTGAGTGTGTTTCTGTGTGCTTGTGATTGTGAGTGCATTTGAGTGTGCTATGAGATTGTGAGCCTCAGGATGTGTTTATGTATCTGAGTGTGGCTTATGTGTGTGCGTGCTCAGGGGTGTCTTGGTGCCAGCACTGGGAGTGGGCAAAAGGTGAGGCTGATCCTGGGTAAGAGGTAGGTAGGGGACAGTTTACAGGGCAACTCTTTGGCAACCCTAACCATGAATGGCTGACACCTCTGCCTCTCTGGTCCTGCTTGCTCACCCTCCTCCAGGTTTCTCTCCCTTCCTCCTCGCTCCAGGCTTCCCATCTCTCAGAGCCTGGGACTCCTGGCTTCTACTGCCTCTGGGGTTCTGGCCTCTCAGCCAGGGATTCTTCAGGATCTTTCTCATACAGTCTCTGACTCCTTTCCCTCTCGGTCTCTGTCTCCCCGACCTCTTGCCAAAGCAGCTGCCTACTGGGAGAAGCAGCAGGCGATCAATAGTCACTAATCACTAATCACTAATTACTAATTACTAATTAGCTGGGGGAGGGCAGGGGCGGGGCCCTGTGGGACCTGCCAGCTCTATCCCACCTCAGGAAAGGATTAGGCCTGATTCTCTCAGAGCTGGCTGGTCGAAGCCCTTCAGCCAGCTACCCCCTCCTGCCTCCACACCCTCCTCTAGCCCCCCAGCTAATCTCTGGCTGGGGCACTTAGGCACGCACAGCCTGGGCTAGGGCCCAGAGCTGCTGGCGGGGATTTGGGGGTAATCAGGGGCCGCAGCTGGGCCAGGGGGACAGGGGAGGGCCTGCTGTGACAGCTCCCTTGGGCCAGAGCCTGCAGTGGAAGCTTCACATTCCTAATAGGAGGGATACGCGTCAGAAAGGAGAATTTAGAGTGTCAGGGTTGGGATGGGTTGAGGAACTGGAGACCCAGGAGTGGGTGACTGGGGAAGAGGTGAGGTAATAAGGTCAGAAGCAAGGCAAAGAGGGCTCAGGGACGAGGTAATTGGAGAGAGACAACACAAACGTCTAAAGAAAGCAGGTAAGTGGGGGGACCTCACAGGGGTCAGAGATGGAGTAATTGGCAAGGAGATGGGGAACTTTGGATCTAGTCCTGCAACTCAAAATGTGTGGGATCCGTGAGGGACAGGGCAACAGAGATGGGTCAGGGTCATAGGAGAGGGGTCCCAGGGCTCAGGCGCAGGCAGGAGTCGCAGGGCGTGGGGTGGGAAGCAGCTGCCCAGTGGGGATGGGGAGCAGGGAGTGCTGCCTTGAGCGCTGGAAATTGGCGCGGCTCCCCCTCTCCCCCGCCTGCCCCTCCTCCACCTCCACCCCGCCCACTCCCCCTCCGGCTCCGGCTTCGGGAAATTACATCCCTGCTCCGCGGCTCCCCCCAACCCCCACCGCGCCCCGGAGCCGGTGCCTTTATAGGCACATTTATTGCAATAATAAAGTGAGGCGCGGGGCGGGGGGCGGGGGGCAGCCGTTCCCGCGGGGATCGCGCTGGCTCTAGGAAGCAGGGAAATAAAATAAAATAAAATAAAATCAAAATTCAGATAACGGTGAGCCTTGCGCGGCAGGCCGAGAGAAGGCAGGCAGGCGGGGGTAAAGAGAGGGGGCGTCCAGCCCAAGGGCAGAGCCCACCCCACCCCACCAGCGGTCCCCGCCCCCTCATGCCGTGGTAGGGACTGGAAAGAGGTGTCTTTGCTTCAACCTGCCTGGCCCCCTCCCACAGCCTGATCCTGCCTGGTCTTTGCCTTGCCCTCTGGCTCCTCTCCTATACCTGTCCTCAGCCCCTGTCTCTGTCCCCATCTCCTGTGTCTTCCCTTGTCCCCCATTTCCCATTCCAGTCTTCCTTCGTGTCTCCCATCCCCATCTCCTGGGTCTCTGCATCCATCCCTGTTTCTGCCCAGTAACCATTCGAATCCCCCATCTCTGTTTTGCCCCCACCCTGACCCCATCCCTGCCTGTCCCCTGTCCCTATCCCTCATCCACCATTCCTGTCCCCATGCTTCTTCTTGGACTGTTCTGTAGCCCATCTTCACTCCTCTGGTCCTTACCCCATCCACATCTCTGTCTCTGCCCCACGCCTGGCCACCATTTCTGTTCTCTTTCTCATCGCTGTCCCCAGGCCTATCCTTATTGTATCCTCATCCCTGTACCCGGTATCTGTGCCTGCTAGTCCCCAATCCCAGTCCCCCATCCCAGTCCCCCCC
>NW_012103499.1:904447-928534 GCF_000951045.1 Mandrillus leucophaeus
GACAGCAGCGCTAGCCTCTCCCCTCCGCAAATGTCACCGCGCCCAATTAGCTTAATTAAGCCAGTTCTGGAGCAAGGGGGACCCCTCCTCGGACAACATCCTGCTCCCACCCTCAGCCATGGAGGTGGGTGACAAGAGCTCTGGGCAGAGAGGAGCTCCTTACCACCTGCCTTCCCGACTCACCCACCTCCCCCCATGTCGCTGAAGACAGACAACCTGAAGGACGGCAGGAGAAAACCACAGACAGAGGGAGAAAATCAGAATCACGGGAGAAGGAAATTTGAGACAGAGAAAGTGAGAAAAGAGACTGAGAGACAAAAGAGACTGAGAGAATGGGGAGAGAGAGATGGAAAAATAGCGCAAGAGGGAGAGAGAGCACGAGCAATCAAGGGAGCCAGAGGGAGGATTTTATTTTATTTTATTCCATGTTCCCATTTCTCGGCTCGTTTCCTCACAGACTCTCACCCCTCCCTGTCCGAACTCCCCCACAAGGTCGCTTCAGCCGTGCCCCCCCAACTCTTCTTTTTTATCTTGGCTGTCTACAGCAGTGGGTGGGGGCGGGAGTGCCCAAAGCCAGGGAATTTGCCAGGATCAGAGAAGCACAGACGGCACTTTGTCTGAGATCAGAGATGGGGGTGACACCCGCGCACCTCTCCTTACCCTGCTGAACCTCCTCCCCGCCCCCTGCCCCTGACTTCTACCCCCTGCCCCTGCCTGGTAGAAGTCACTGGCCTGAATCACCCCAGCCAGGTTCTGACTGGGTACAAGACACAGGGGTGCTCTGGTCTGCTGGGAGGAGATGGCTTGGAGGCATTTGGGGTCATAACATCTGACGGCATGGGGATAGTGGGGACCTGGACGACTGGGCTTCTGGAAAGAACAACGGCTGGGTGAGATTAGGGATCGGAGTTCAAATGGCTTTCCCAGGAAACCTAACCTCCCTCCTCCAATGCCCTCTCTCAGGTTCAGGCCCTGCCCTCTGCAAGCCCACTTCTGGGACCTCTTCTCCCTCCCACTGTACCCTGGGACCCCTCCCTCCACCCCCTCTAAGGCCCACCCTCCAGGTGTTAGATGCCGGCTTAAGCCTGTCTGTGGGAGTCAATCATTCTTGCCACCCCCGCCCCCTCACCTGGGCTGAGAGGAGGGATGGATGGAAGGGGGAATGAGGGGGGCGATAAATATGTATGATGAGCGGGTGGCGGCAGCATTAATAACCCGGGATCGCAGCGCGGCGGGGACGGATCAGGATCAGGCGGTGGAGATTCTAGCCCAGCAGCTTGGCTCTGCTATTCCTGTCCCCAGTGACACTGAGTGTGTACACATGGGTGTGGGCAAACAGAGGGGGGCACCCATGCTTCCTGGCCTCCTTACGTACCCACAGCACAGCCTGCGGGCCAGTGTGGGACACGTCCCCAGAGACCACTCAGATATAATTGACATGCATATATGTTGTCCCCATCAGAACACAGCGAGATCACACTTGTTCTGTGACTACGGATACACCCCCTTTAGAAAGAGCTTGATACTTGGGCAGAGGATGACAGGGGCTTACACAGGAAAGGTGACACCTCCAGACAACCACATATAGCTACCCTCAGACCGCTATACACAGCCATACAGCCAACCCAGACACACAACCACACCAGCCACACAGACACCACTCCACAAATTGACACACACACAGCCAATCCAGGCACATACACATAGTCACCACCGATTTACACAACAGACATGCAGCCATGACAAGCAGCCACACACACACAGGCTCCTCAGACTCATATCCATGGGCACCCAGACACACAGCCACCACAGCCACACACACACATGTACAGACCACACGCACACAACCATTTGGGGCTAACAGAGACACAAGAACCCCAGGTTGACACACACGGTACTGCTTCCCCCCACGGGACCTGTGCACAGTCAGGGCCACAGCACACGGCGGTGGCGGTTAGCTCAGGCTGACTGACACACTCTGACATGCAGCTCCTCTCTCGCCTGCTCCCCTCGCTGGAGCGGCATCTCCATATTTCTTCCTCTTGCTTCCTTTCTGTCTCCTTCACTCCCAGCCACCCCCACTCACCCCTGCCCCAGATAATTGATGGCCTGGGCCTGGCCCGGCCGCTCCTGCCTCTCTATCCATCTTGTCCTCGAGCCCCTGCTGTCTCTGAGATCAGTGGCCACCTGAGACACACAGAACGGGTGGGAGCAGGAGGGGGCTCCTCAGCACCCTTGGAGCCCAGGGAAAGAATGACCAGGCGGCCTCCACCAGAGTGGAGTGCTGGGGACTGGGAGGTATACCTAGGCTTTCCTCCTCTGCTCAACTGGTTCCCAGCACTCACTCCTTGCAGGCCATTTGGGGCTGAGGCCCAGGTGGGGGCTTTCGTCTCTGAGGTCTTGGAGCCTCTTTCTTTTTCTTTTCTTTTCTTTTTTTAAAGGGAGTCTCGCTCTGTCACGCAGGCTGGGGTGCAGTGGTGCGATCTAGGCTCACTCCAACCTCCACCTATCGGGTTCCAGCGATTCTTCCACCTCAGCCTCCCGCCGCCTAATTTTAGTAGCAATGAGGGTTCTCCATGTTGGCCAGGCTGGTCTCGAACTCCTGACCTCAGGCGATCTGCCCACCTCGGCCCCCCAAAATGCTGGGATTACAGGTATGAGTCACCGCGAGTGCCGGCCTGGAGCCTCTTTCTTGATGCTGGATGTTAACTGGTCACAGCCTCTCTGGCTCAGTTTGCTCAAAGTCCAATCCCTCCCTGGCTCATTACTGGAACCAACCAGGGGCCGGGCCAAGAAAGATAAGCCAGGATCCAGAGCTCCACTCCCTACTCACGTTCACACTGGCTTTGGGTTTTTGGCCCTCATTGGAGCTCTGGGGGCACAGGAGGATTCTTGACGTCATTTCACAGATGTACAAACTGAGGCCCACATAAATGAAGTGACTGGGCCAAGACCACATGACTTGAAAGGGCTGCAGGTCTCCTCCAAAGCACACTCTCTGCCCCCTGGGGTACTGTGTGGTTCCATTTGGTCTCCTAGCGGCTGTGGAAAGGGGCTGGTGTGATAGGGCTCTGGTGGGATGGCGGGGGACAACCCCAGCGTCTCTCTCTCCTCTTTCTTCGTGCACAGGCGGTCAATGCCCAGATACCAGAGTCCGGAAGGCCCCAGTACCTGGAGCTGCGCCCCGCCGCGGCCGGAGCGGGCGCCCCCGGCCAGCAGCTCCCAGCGCTAAGGTCTTCCGACGGCCTAGGCGCCGGTCGCGCCTGGAGCTGGGCCTGGCCGACCAACCACACTGCGGCGCTGGCCCAAGCAGGGGCAGCCGGGGCGTTGCCCGCGCAGCGCACCAAGAGGAAGCCGTCCATCAAGGCGGCCCGCGCCAAAAAGATCTTCGGCTGGGGGGACTTCTACTTTCGGGTGCATACTCTCAAGTTTTCACTGCTGGTGACCGGCAAGATTGTGGACCATGTGAATGGTACCTTCAGTGTGTATTTCCGCCACAACTCGTCCAGCCTGGGCAACCTCAGTGTCAGCATCGTGCCGCCCTCCAAGCGTGTCGAGTTCGGGGGAGTCTGGCTGCCCGGGCCTGTCCCCCACCCTCTGCAGTCTACGCTTGCCCTGGAGGGGGTGCTTCCTGGGCTGGGGCCCCCGCTGGGGATGGCAGCAGCAGCGGCAGGGCCGGGCTCCTTCGGGGGCGCACTGGCAGGGCCGCTTGGGGGCGCGTTGGGAGTGCCTGGGGCCAAAGAGTCGCGCGCTTTCAATTGCCACGTGGAGTATGAGAAGACAAACCGCGCGCGCAAGCACCGCCCGTGCTTGTACGACCCATCGCAGGTGTGCTTCACCGAGCACACGCAGAGCCAGGCCGCCTGGCTCTGTGCCAAGCCCTTCAAAGTCATCTGTATCTTCGTCTCTTTCCTCAGCTTTGACTACAAACTGGTGCAGAAGGTGTGCCCAGACTATAACTTCCAGAGTGAGCACCCCTACTTTGGATAGCGCCCCTCCCCAGCCCCAGCCCCGAGCCTCGTGCCAAATCCCAGCCTCACTAGGTGGGACCCCCTTCCCAGTGTTCTGCCGCTCCTGTGGCCATGTCGCCCACTCCTTCCACTCTGGGGGCGGAGGGGAACGGCCCTCTCGGGACCCTTAGCTAACGTGGGTGCCCTTTTTCTTATGCGGAGTGCCCCTGAGGCTGGGGTAGCCCCTTCCAATGCACCCCAAAGTGAAAGGGGTAAGAGTGCAGCCCCAGAATAGGTGGGGCTTGGAGGTGGTCCCAATGTCCCCTAGGTCCACAGTGGGTCCCCTTTTCACCCTTAGCGCTAGGTTGCACACTCCCTTTCCCCGCAGCTTTAATAACTCCTGGCCTGGCACCCTCACCCCACCCTGACTTTCCTATCCCCCAGCGCTTGTCCTGCTCCACCCTGCCCCGCCTAAGACTGTAAAGGCCTAAAAACCTCAGCCTGTCCTCCCACCTTTCTGCCTGCCATATGCCTGTCCCCTTTTCCTCCAAACCCCATTAGGGTACCGGAAGCAGAACCCCTGGGCTGAGGCGCTGGCCCCGGCCCCTGCCCCTGCCCGCCCCTTTCCAGTCCCTGCAGTCCAGCTCCACCTGCCCTCTCCTGCTGCTTCCTCTCTGTGATATTTTTTTCTACGCCAAAACAGACGGGAAAGGGAACAAAATAAAGTGAAATCCAATACACGCCTGTGTGAGACCTTTGTAGGGAGTGGGGAGGTGGTGTGGGGTTTCTCTCTGTTAGAGACCTGGCCAGAGCCTTCTCCCTCAGCGGCTCGTGGGGAAACCAAGGCAAAGACTGACAGAGCTAGCACCTTGGAAGTCACCAAAGACCAGATCAAAAAGAGCTGAGGGTTACCCTCGGGGTAGGAGCCCCGCCTGAGGTTGGGATTCTCCTCCAGAGGTGGGCGAAGGGAAGCTGCAGCAAGTGGGATGCAGATGAGACCTGAGTGGGGCTCACCAGCGGATGATTTGGGGAAGGAGGTGTAAGACCTTGAATGGGATGGAGATGCAGGGACAGTGTAAGCAGAGCGCTGACAACCTGCTAAGCTCCACGGGGCCGGCGGAGGTGGTGGCAGGTTGGGAGGGAGGGGGAACGGTGTTTGCGGCATCTGGAGTCATCGATCTTCCTTTTCCTTCCTAATTTCGTGGGCGCTGAGTTTGCAGACGGAGGAGGTGGGGAGGGAGCTTTGGGATGAGGGGGTGGGGGAAGGGACCAGCGCGGGTTTGGAGGGCGGGGCCCGTGGCTGCTACTTGCCACTAGCAAACACGGCCCCCTTTAGCCAGCTGCCCACCCTCCCCCAACCCGCGCCTCCGGCTCCCTCCTGCAGCCGAGGCTGCTAATTTTATCCGCCCCCCCCCACCCGACCCTGGCCTGGGCGTTAATTGGCTGCGGCTTCATTAGCGGTTCTCAGCTCAGCCGCCCCCCTCCCCTTGGGACCCCTGGCTGGAGGAAGGAGGGGGAGCGGTGCCGATAAGCTGAGGCACCCAGGAACTCCTCATCTTCGCCTTGATTCCGGGGTCAGGGTGCCCACTGGAAGGGCAGTGTTCCCCAGGGGCTTGCCCACTGGCTCCAGCCTGAAACTGAGTCAGACACAGGTCTGACCCAGACATATCTGGGAGTGAAAAGTCAGTAAGCCGAAAATAAATATCTGCTGGCTGGATGGCTGAATAACAGGGTCAACTGAAAGAGGAGGGAGATCGGGAATGGTTCTGCATCCGAGATTGGCCAAAAGCAGAAGAACCCGGAAGTCTTCTAACACCAGGCTTATTGCTGGAAACACCTGAGAAAAGCTGAGCCTAGAGTGGCAGGGAAGGAGGTTCCGGCTAAGGGGAGATTTCTAAGGGCTGGTATGAGAGCCAGGTGGGAATGGCTGGAATTAACAAATTAGCCCATCTGGGCCTTAGTTTCCTCACTTGTGAAGCCACAGTAAAACAGTGTGTGGTGGGGATTCAATGAGGCTTTTCCTGCGAACATGTCGCTGTGCTGGATTGTCCTCCCCTCTTCCTCTGCCTCCTCCTCCTCTTCCTCATACATCTGGACATCTGAGAGCAGAGTTAGGTGTCCCTGCCTGTCATTGCACTTGTCACACGTTGTTACCTGTTCACCTGTTGGTATCCTAGCAGCCAGTGAGCTCTTCATATATCTCCAGGGCTATGGAATGCCTGGCATAAAGAGCTCAATATGTCTGTTGAATGAATGAATAACATTGCTACATAAGGCAATGATTCGCAAAACCACTGCTTATCAGGCTGGTCCAAGTGCAGTGATGTTTACAACTAATTGATCACAATCAGTTACAGGTTTCTTTGTTCCTTCTTCACTCCCACTGCTTCACTTGACTGGCCTTTAAAAAACAATTTTTTTGGCAAGGCGCGGTGGTTCACGCCTGTAATCCCAGCACTTTGGGAGGCCGAGGCAGGCAGATCACCTGAGGTCAGGAGTTCAAGATCAGCCTGGCCAACATGGTGAAACCCTGTCTGTACTAAAAAATATAAAAATTAGCCAGACATGGTGGTGGGCACCTGTAATCCCAGCTACTCAGGAGGCTGAGGTAGGGAGAATTGTTTGAACCCAGAGGCAGAGGTTGAAGTGAGTGAAGATCATGCCACTGTACTCCAGCCTGGGTGACAGAGTGAGACTCCGTCTCAAAAAAGAAAACAAAAAAAATTTTTTTTTTTTTTTAAGACAGTCTTGCTCTCTCACTCAGGCTGGAGTGCAGTGGCTTGATCATGGCTCACCTTGAACTCCTGGGCTCAAGTGACCCTCCTGCCTCAACCTTCCCAGTAGCTGGGACTGCATGCACATACCACCATGCCTAGCTAATTTTAAATGTTTCTTTTGTAGAGATGGGGTCTCACTATGTTGACCAGGCTGGTTTAGAACTCCTGGCCTCAAGAGATCCTCCTGCCTCAGCCTCCCAAAGTGCTGGGATTACAGACATGAGCCACCATGCCCGGCCAAAAAGATTTTTTAATTTAAAAAAAAAAAACTTGGCTAATCAGAACCAATGAGGAGAGGTTTACTTGTGTGACAGCATAAGTGGGCAAATGTCTACTCTTTGAGATCCATTGAATTAGAACCTCTGAAAACAGACCCCACACACATATTTATATCATATTTTCCAACCCATTCTGTTGCCAAGGTTTGGGAACCTACTCCTGGAGGGGTCGATGAATTCCACTCCCAAGGGTTTCCTCCAGATGAAGTCAGGCTAAAAGGAAGATCCCTTCCATTCTCAAAGATCTATAGCCCTGGGGAAAAAAGCAGAGACCACTTACTCCTGGGACATCAAGAGATGGACAGGTAACAAAATGGGACAAGTGAACAACAGGAGGGGCATCTTCCTCTGCTCCCAGATGTCTGAGGAGAAAGAGGAGATGCCATGTAGGAGGCAGGTCTGTGGATCAGAGGAAGAGGGGCGGACAATCCGTGACAGCGCATGTTCACAGGAAAAGCCTCATTGAATCCTCACCACACAGTATTTTCTTGTGGCTTTACCAGGGAGGAAACTGAAGCCCACATAGGCTAATGCACCAGTCCCAGAGCTGGAACTTGAAGTCAGGTCTCCGACCCTTCTAAACCATGGTGCTTTCCAGTGCGCCATAGCTCTCTATCTTGTGTGGGGGTCCAGATCTCCTGGAGTCTAATAATGCTAGCTAGATATTCAGTAGGCACCCAATAAACGTTTGTCTTGACAACAAACAGAGGGAAAACAAACAAACCCTGAAAAGCTTCAGGACAGTAAGGAGAGGGGCCGGCACTGGACCTCGGTTTTTTTGTTTTTTGTTTTTTGTTTTCCAGGCAAGGGCCTCTAACCCTGGAGCTGCAGACGAGAATTGTAGAGAAAAAAAACCGGGGAGGCTGAGAACTACAATTCCCAAAAGGCCACAAAGGCGCCACCATTACGCATGCGTAGGTCCCTCCCCTTAGCCTTGGAGTCTCAGCGCGCTCTTCTCGCGCATGCGTTCTCCGAACGGTCTTCTTCCGACAGCTTAGTGCCCTAGACCAGAGTTGGTGGCTGGACCTCCTGCGACTTCCGAGTTGCGATGCTGTACTTCTCTTTGTTCTGGGCGGCTCGGGTAAGAATGGGGCTCCAGATGCTGGGTAATCAGTGGAAAGGAAGCTCTTCTCCTACCTTAGTTACTAGTCACAAACTCTGGGGTTCTCTAGGCTTTTCCACGCACGTGGACTGAGGCCTCAGGGAGCGGACGTGTAACTAGGGAATCCCCAAGACCCGTGGGCGCGCGTAGGGTTAACTGCGAGCCTGTCCTCATTCTGGCGATCAGACGCCCCAGGGCCTCGTGACCGCCCATTTCACGTGGCATTAGGGGAGAGGACAGCCCCGGATGCCCCGCGGACCCCGTGCTGGCGAATGAGTGGAGTTCTCGGCCTGGCCTCACAAGCTGAGCCTTTTCGGCCAGCTCTGAGCCCTGCAGATGATGCAACCGAGCCTCACTGCTTGCATCAGACAGGGGTCCCGGCGGCAGTGAGGGCTGGAAGGAGGTGGAACGGGTAGGGGGCTAAGTAAGGGGAAAGGGTATTGGCTTACTCTGGGGCAGATCCCCACCCCCACCACTCCCACACAGCTCTTCCCCAGGGACTGCTAAAGGTCTACCCTCCCACCTCCATTGCTCTACAGCCTGTGGCCTCAGCCCTTGCCAACTCTGCTTCTCCCCACGCTGACTGGGGTATCAGTTTATGGTGCCCTGCAGGAAGACCTTCTTGTTCCTGTGGGTGGGAAGGTTCTGGAATCTCAGTGGCCTTCTCTGGAGTTAGGGAGACATAGGCTTTTGGAGGACAAACTTTGCTAAGTGGTTCATGAAGTGAGCTGGTGGGAGATTTCTGAGGTGCGGTGCAGTGAATGGAACAAATCAGAACCACCCCCTGGACGTTGGCCTCAAGCTTGGCTCCAGAACTGGCTTTCGAAGGTGGAGGTGGGGGTAGTTAGAACTGAAACAGGCTGGCTGAACAACTGGCTGCAAGGTGTGGCCTTACAAGCATGAGTGAGGGTGGCTGGGAGACGATTCGTCCAGACTGTTGTGATTTCACCGACTTTTCCTGCCTCTAGCCTCTGCAGAGATGGGGGCAGCTGGTCAGGATGGCCATTCGGGCTCAGCACAGCAAGGCAGCCCAGACTCAGACTGGGGAAGCAAACAGGGGCTGGACAGGCCAGGAGAGCCTGTCGGACAGCGATCCTGAGATGTGGGAGTTGCTGCAGAGGGAGAAGGACAGGCAGTGTCGTGGCCTGGAGCTCATTGCCTCAGAGGTGGGACCTGGGGAGATGGGCAGGGGTTGGGCCACCATGGGTACAGAAAGTAACAAAGTTATCTTAACTGATATTTCTCCAAAACCCCTTTTCACACTCAGGACCTTTCTTTGGGGCTTTATCTTCCTTTCTTATCTCTCTGAAGCAAAGGCAGGGCAAGTCCAGTTTATGGGGTTAGGGCATTAGGGAGCCTCCAGGGTCCCTACAGTCTCATCTGATCCCTTCCTTCCTTCCTCCTGTGAGGAAGGAGGAGCCTAGAAGCACAAGTTTGAGTGGGTAGGTGGCACTGAGGGGCCACCGCTCATGACAGCTGGGTTTCTGAGAATGCTGCCTCTGGCTTTGCCCCAGGCCTGGTGCTGAGTGAATGGAGCTTTCTGCAGGGAGTATCCCCGCTTTCAGCTCTGGCTCTGGCAGGGAGGGACTGTGGGAGTCCAGGGGAAGGGGCTCAATACCTTCTGACATTGCCCCCCACCACCCCAGAACTTCTGCAGCCGAGCTGCGCTGGAGGCCCTGGGGTCCTGTCTGAACAACAAGTACTCGGAGGGTTATCCTGGCAAGAGGTGAGGGCTGCAGGGCAGTGTCAGGGATGGTGCTCCCAGTGGGGGAACCCACCTGTACCTTCCCAGTGTTCATTGAGGAGTGAACTTCCCAGTCCTTTGCTGCTGGTTGAGAGTCCTTTCTCTGCGCCCTCATTACCCCTCTCCCACGGCAGATATTATGGGGGAGCAGAGGTGGTGGATGAAATTGAGCTGCTGTGCCAGCGCCGGGCCTTGGAAGCCTTTGACCTGGATCCTGCACAGTGGGGAGTCAATGTCCAGCCCTACTCTGGGTCCCCAGCCAACCTGGCTGTCTATACAGCCCTTCTGCAACCTCATGACCGGATCATGGGGCTGGACCTGCCCGATGGGGGCCAGTGAGTATGGATGGGCTGGCTGATGGTCTTGGCGGGCAGGATTGGTGTGGGAAAGGAGTTATTTATTGAATACCTACTGTGGACCATACAGATGGAACAGGTCTTGCCCTGTCCTGCATGTCACAGTGGATGAGGAAGATAAGATCCCAGTTACAGTGCCTACCACAGAGTGGACAGAGCAGTGAGGCAGTGTGTGCTAGGACTGGTGTTCCAGGGACAGAGAACTGTGGAGTTGAAGGGAGCGGTTAAGTCTGGGAGTCCTTCCACCCAGGCCTCCTTACTTCCTCTCACTTCCCAGTCTCACCCACGGCTACATGTCTGACGTCAAGCGGATATCAGCCACGTCCATCTTCTTCGAGTCTATGCCCTATAAGCTCAATGTGAGTGCTCCAGGGTGTGGGGAGGGGCTCTTAGCCCTGGTGGGGGTCCTCTCCTGGAGAAGCTGAGGAACTGAAGTGCTGGGCTGTCCTTAGGGTCAAGGAGGAGAGTGAGCTGCCCTGCTTCCTTCTCAGGGCTTTAGCTGTTTGTGTGTCTGTCCAGCCCAAAACTGGCCTCATTGACTATGACCAGCTGGCACTGACTGCTCGACTTTTCCGACCGCGGCTCATCATAGCTGGCACCAGCGCCTATGCTCGCCTCATTGACTATGCCCGCATGAGAGAGGTTGGTGGGGGGCTGGAGACTGGGCACCTCCCCAGGGGGTGGTGAGGAGGTGTGAGAGGAGGGCAGCCTTGGGCAGGCCTCTCCAGGCCCTCCCCAGGCTGAGGCCTTGCCTCCGTACCTGCCCAGGTGTGTGATGAAGTCAAAGCACACCTACTGGCAGACATGGCTCACATCAGTGGCCTGGTGGCTGCCAAGGTGATTCCCTCGCCTTTCAAGCACGCGGACATCGTCACCACCACTACTCACAAGACTCTTCGAGGGGCCAGGTCAGGCTCCCTGAGGTCGGGCCTTGCCTTTCCCTGCCTTCAGGCCTATTCCTGGGGCACCGTTGGCCTGGACCTGAGAGGAATTCATTCCCACCTGCAGCCCTTAAGATTCCTACCCAGTCTGTGACAGTTCTCCTTCTCTTCCCCATGGTAGCTATGCTCTGGCAGGGGGTTTGGGGACGGGATTGAGGGACTGATTCCCTTTACCACTGGAACCCAGTGTACCTAGCCCATGTGAGGTGTGCCCTTGGGGCTCAGGTCCACCAGCTTCCTCTGCCTTCTCTGTGCCTTGTCCTTCTTTTCAGCTTAGACTCTGACCACCCACCTCTCACACAGGTCAGGGCTCATCTTTTACCGGAAAGGGGTGAAGGCTGTGGACCCCAAGACTGGCCGGGAGATCCCTTACACATTTGAGGACCGAATCAACTTTGCTGTGTTCCCATCCCTGCAGGGGGGCCCCCACAATCATGCCATTGCTGCAGTAGCTGTGGCCCTAAAGCAGGTTGGGCATCCTGTCCCTGTAGGGTGTCGGGGGGCAATGGCCTGGAGGCTTAGGTCCTGCACCTTGCTAACTGATGCTGGGGCTGATGGAAGGGAAATGCCAGGATGGAAGGGGTCAAGGCTGGGGTCACAGAGCTATGCCAAGGGTGCAGGGCCAGGTAGTACAGGGCTTGGGTCCAGGCCTAGGGTCACAGCTGCTACTGTCTCATCTCCAGGCTTGCACCCCCATGTTCCGGGAGTACTCCCTGCAGGTTCTGAAGAATGCTCGGGCCATGGCGGATGCCCTGCTAGAGCGAGGCTACTCACTAGTATCAGGTGAGCCAGCAGGGGATGGGTGAGGGCCTCTGTAGCTTCAGGCAGAGGCCCAGGAGACTCACCACTCCCCATTTCTTACCCACCTTAGGTGGTACTGACAATCACCTGGTGCTGGTGGACCTGCGGCCCAAGGGCCTGGATGGAGCTCGGGCTGAGCGGGTGCTGGAGCTTGTATCCATCACTGCCAACAAGAACACCTGTCCTGGAGACCGAAGTGCCATCACACCGGGGGGCCTGCGGCTTGGTGAGACCTGGGGTTCGAGGAGGGAAGGGGCTCCCATGCTGGATGACTGCTGGGTGACCTTGGGCTATGCTCATCCCTCCCCTTGTGCCTCGTTCCAGGGGCCCCGGCCTTGACTTCTCGACAGTTCCGTGAGGATGACTTCCGGAGAGTTGTGGACTTTATAGATGAAGGGGTCAACATTGGCTTAGAGGTGAAGACCAAGACTGGTGAGTGAGCAAGAAGGAACCTGGGGCCAGCCAGTTCCCACTCACTGTCTGCTCCCTCCCCCAGCTGATCTCACTGCCTTCCCTAGAGCTCTGACCACTTGTTTCCTCACCCTCTCTCTCAAGGCAAGCTCCAAGATTTCAAATCCTTCCTGCTCAAGGACTCAGAAACAAGTCAGCGTCTGGCCGACCTCAGGCAACGGGTGGAGCAGTTTGCCAGGGGCTTCCCCATGCCTGGTTTTGATGAGCATTGAAGGCACCTGGGAAATGAGGCCCACAGACTGGAAGTTACTGTCCCTCCCCCTACCTGGGCCAGTGGAATAGAAAGCCTTTCTATTTTTTGGTGGGGGAGGGAAGACCTCTCACCTAGGGCAAGAGCCAGGTATAGTCCCCCTTCCCAGAATTTGTAACTGAGAAGATCTTTCTTTTTCCCTTTTTCAGTAACAAGACTTAGAAGGAGGGCCCAGGCACTTTCTGTTTGAACCCCTGTCAGGATCACAGTGTCAGAGATGCGTGCTCCTTCTTGGGGAAGTTGGGGAGTGCCCTTCAGAGCCAGTGGCAGGCAGGGGTGGGTAGGCACCCTCCTTCCTGTTTTTATCTAATAAAATACCAACCTGCCCTGAGTTTCCATTACTGTGGGTGGGGTCCTCTGGGCCAAACAGTGATTTGTCTCTTTCAATGTGTACACTCCTCCCCTCCCACCACCTCTACCACAAGGACCCCCCGGGGCTGAAGCCTCCTCTCTCTGTCTCTGATCAGAGCCGACACCAGACGTGATTAGCAGGCGCAGCAAATTCAATTTGTTAAATGAAATTGTATTTTGCCCACGGCTGCTTCTGTTTGATCCCTGGGGACAGAGGGGAGCAAGGGAGGGGAGCAGCAAGGGGAGGCCCAGGTATGGGGCTGGAGGGGGTACTGATGGCAGCGAGAGGCAGCGGGCTTGGGCAGGGAGGAGTGCGCTGCACCTCAGGAGGCAAAGGTGCCCCAGCCTAGGCAGGCCCTGGACCAGCCGGAGCTGAGCAGCACCGCCCCTGGGCTGGCTCCCAGAGCCTGGGCGAACGTGGAGCCCGCCACGTCTCTTGGCACTCAGAGGTCCCTGCTTCTTGTTGGCTCACGTAGGCCACGCTCAACACGTAGCCTGTGCCACACCCTTCGAGGCCTGGGTAGGAGGGCAGAGGGGCTAGTCTGGGCTCTTTTGATGGACCCCTGCTGGTGCTGCCTGCCTCCTCCTCCCCCACGTGGGACTCAAGCCAAGGGTCAGAGGCGCTTCCGCTGCTGGGAGCAAGGGAGGAAAGTAGGGGTGGAGCAGCCTCCCCTCTGCGTGGGAACCCGGCCTGTGTGAGCAGGAGCAGGACAGCGTGGCCAGACTGACGCCTTGGGGCCTGAGGGGAGGAGTGGAAGAAGTGGATGGGCTGGCTGTCCGTGGTTTGCATGGCACTGGCAGCCCAGCCTGGCTTAGAAGTCTGGCCGGTCCTTCTTTAGCTTCTTATAGTCAGTGGAAACTGCAAGGAACTAAGAGGAGAGGGAAAGGGGGTTGCGCTGAGTGCTCCAAGCCTCCCTTTGCTTACGGTACGGGAGTTGTGGGTCACCCGGACCAGGAGGTAAGAGGATGGGGGAGTGACCCTAGAGCCATCAAGAGGTACCTTGTATTGGTCATTGGGACTCAGGCGGTTCCAGGGCTCTGGGTTGTTCTTTCTGTCCCAGCTGTGGAGCAGGAAGGGGAGGGTTAGGGTCTCCTCCCTGGGACCCAGGACTCTGTGACCCAATTTGACCCTCAAGCTCCAGCTAGAGGCTCTGGCCCCACCCCGGTACTCCCGCCTCCTGCCCTGGGGGTCCCATTTCCCAGGATTGACAAAGGAACGGTCGTATTAGCAGATGCTGACAAGTGAGACAAGAAGCCTGTAACCATTGTCAGCATGGGACTGGGTGGCAAACTGACAACGGGGCCCAGGGACTCCCACTTGCTACCTGCCACCCTAGGTTAACCCTAAGAGCAGAGTAGTGGGAATCAGAGATCCCAAGGGGCTGGGTTTCTGGTGATGTGCCAGGAATTATAAAGCCGTTGGTGCGCCTTTCACTTCCGGACCCCCTCCGCGGGCCGGGTGTGAAATCTCCGCCCCACACTGGTCCCCAATGCCACCCCCAGCAGCTCACCCAGCCACACCCCCAGTGCTCTGGCAAGGACTTAGAGGTACCCAAAAGCCCGAGCCCGCCGCTGGCGGAGCAGCGTCGTCATGGCAACCAGGCCGGGGAGAGGGGGAGAGGCGTCGGTTCCGCATTTCAGGGCGGGCCAAGCTGAGGAGTGAGCAGTCAGGTGGGCTGGAGGGGATAAAGCGGTCTCCCAGGTCAGTGGGCTCCAGCCCTGAGATGCGGGTTGGTACAGTCGAAGGTGCATGCAGCAGGGCATGGGATCCCTACTAGGGCCACCTATTTTCACCGCATCTTGCCTCACCCAGCCCCCACTGAGCATCCCAAGCCCGGCCTTTACCAGACGTCGGGGCTGCGCAGGGCGAGTCGCAGCAAGTAGAGCCCAGCACTGCCCATGCCCAGGCAGATGAAGCCAATCATCGGGATGATCTGCGGGGAAGATGAAGAGCACTTCTGGGGTCAGCTCTCTCCCCGCAGTCACCCTTCACAAGTTTTTGTGCCTACCCCAACCCCACCCCGGGTCTGGTGCTCCCTCCCTGGAATCTCCTACAACCATATTTCCTGGCATGGTCTCCCTCACCCTACAGCAATCCTGTCCAAGGTAGTAGATTTGTGGGACACAGGGACTTTTCGGAGAGAGACTGGGGTAACCTTAGGGGAAGATTATGAGCGCTGAGGGACCTGGGCACAAGGCAAGGCACTGGGGGATTTGAAGGGTGGGGCAGCAGGAGAGTTAGGAGTTAGAATCAGAGGTTCTGAGGACGGGACTCACCCCTGGATGTCTTTTGATCTGCTGGTAGAAGCGGGCCCCAAGACTGGCTCCTGCCATATCGTTTTTCCAGTGTCTGGTCTTCTCCAGTGGCTCTGTCCTCTCCCTCCTCCTGGGATCCCGCCCCTGAGTGGGGAGGGATCAGCCCAGCCCAGAGCAGCTTAGCTTGGCCCAGCCTGTGCTTCTTTGGACTCGCCCCACCCCAACTTAGCTCACTTTCTCCTCAATTCCAGGCCCAAAGCCTGGAGGGGAATTGTCTGGGAGCCAAGTGGTTTCTGCTCTCCCATTCTCTCCTCCAGATGCCTGCACCTGGACCAAGGGACACCATCATTCTTGGGGCTTTTGGCATCTGAGGGAAGGACCTCACTGGCATAGGACCCCATAAGATGTGGGAGGAGGCATGGTCATGGAACAGGCACTTAGCAAAATGCATGTGTAGAGTGTTCACAGCTGGGACCAGGAGGGGCCAGGGCCAATGAGGCCATGTACAACACTTCCCTGACACCCCTAGAGCTGTCCAGGAGCAGGTCCTGAGAACCCTAGTTCTGTCCCCTTCACAGTACAGTGGGGGAAGGAGGAAGACAGGCCCACACCATAAAGCTCCCCCAGCCCCTCTTGTTCTGAGTGGTTTCTTCAGGTTGTGGTTGAACTGGAATCGTGGTTGGAGGCTGGAAGAACCAGGTGTATCTTAATCATGGCTCAGGATCAGGATGGAATACGCCAGTGTATTTATTCTACCACAGTCATGGCAGTGGCGCTTGAGAGACTTGCTTGCTCTGCCTACCTGGGGTAGGGTAAAGGTGGGGCCGCCCAAGGAGGCCATCCCCTTCCTCTGGCTGTGGGATGGAGAGGAAGGGAATGGAGTGGGGGAAACAGGAAAGATCAGACAGATGTTGAAAGAGAACAAGACACAGACACAGAACTGCGAGCGATTCCCTCCTGTCCTCAACCATCTCAGGTGGGTGCTATGCTGCCGCGGTTGGGAAGCCCACAACCCCCGTCTCTGGGGAATTTGGGTCTTAGGGACGCAGGAACCGAGTCCTATTATCTCTCCCCACTCCCACCATAACCTCCACCACCCCCTCCCTCCTTGCTGCTGAACCTGCAGAGCACCCCCCACCTCCCCTTCCAGAGCCTGCCCTGTGGAGGGCGCGGGCGGGAGCCAGTTATGCACCTATGGCTGGGATCCTCGGGGTACAGGGAGGGAGAGGGCGCTTTCTAGGGTCCCCCTCCCTTTCCTTCGCACTGATACCTCCACCGCCCCCTACTCTGACAAGCGCGGCTGTAATTAGGCTGCAGGGTCCCGGGCTCTCCGCCTCCCTCCGGCGGATAATGAGATAAAGTGTCAGAGACACGGCGAGAACAAAGAGACAGAGACTCGCTGCGATTTGTGTGGAGGGCGGGGGAGCGGGGCTGACGGGATGTCAGAGCCTCCAGCAGCCCAGCACTCCCAGAGAAGAGCCCGCGCCTCCAGGGCCCAGGAAGGGAGGGTGTGTCCTGTCACCAGCGTACCCCAGCCCTCCAGTCTCTGGGACCAAAAAGCAACCCCAGAGCTCGAACTTGAGCGGCCGCACAGCTGGGCTGCACATCTGGTTCTCTGTGGCACAGCTGGGGAGCAAGGACGCGGGAATGGACGCCTGGTCCTTGCGCCTTTGTTCACGAGCCCTTGCCTGCCTCCTTGGGCCCTTTCTTCTGAGTTCCGGTGATCCCGGCCAGGTCCCACATTCTCTGTCACACTCCTTTTCCAGGGCCGCCGCTGTTCCTCCGGCCTTGGGCCTCCGCCCAGCTCACCGAGCTGCAACGTTACATTATTACCTCCGCTCCGCCTCTCCGCCACTCTTTGACCCTTCTCCTGCTTCTGGTCCCTGTCTCTGTGAACTTATTTCTAATCCCCCTTCCATCTTTGGTTCCCGTCTCTGGCTGGCCCATGGGGCCGATCTGGAACACAGGACTCCTTGAGTTCCGGATCCCATCTCTCCTGGCTCCCCACACTTTCCCACCACGAGGACTCAGGCCACGCTGGCCCAGCGGGGTGAGGAACCGCAGGAGTCATTAGCCACAGATTAGGCGCGGCCCGGGATCCCGCTGGGACTGGACTCCAAGCGCTAACCCACACCAGGATCCCAATCCGCGCGCTGGCTGCACAGCGGGTCAAAGGCAGCGGTACTCAGCGGATTCAGCGTGTTGCAGGGGCCGTGGGCACGGGCGCCCCCTGGAGGCCGAGGGGCCCTCAAGCTCGGGGAAGAGGCCTTGGGCACCCCCTATCCGGCAGTGCCGACCCTGCACTCCCGGCATTCGGGCAGCTAAGTTGGTGCCTGGAGTCTCCGTCCACGCCCAGCGAGTCACTCTGCCACTCCCGCCGCCAAGACAGTGGGTCCCGCAGCCTCCACTCTTCTCGTGTGAGATGGGACCGGAGGGCGGAGAGGGGACGCGGAAGCTCCTGTCTCGCCAGCCACAATCAGCACCCAGGGTTCAGGCGGGTTCCTCTTCTGGGGCTGGGCAGACTCAGATGCCTGGGGGCGGGGGAGGCGGGGGCTTCATCTCTGCTTCTGGGCTGCAGATTCGAGATTGCCCTAAACCCTCTGACCCGGCCTGTCCTAGCCTCTCACTGCCCTTCTTTCTGCCTCTTGTTCGGGCGGTCTGTCTGCTTCCTCTCTCTGGGTATGTCCATCTCTCTCTTCCTTATCATTCTGGCTGTGTCTGCTCTCTTGCTGCCTTCCCTACCTGGCTTTGTCCCTCTGCATCGGTTTCTCTGTGTCTCTCTGTGTCTCGCTCCCTCCCTTCACATCTCTCCAACTGTGTCTCTCTTTACTAATGCCTCTCTTTGTCTCTGTCTTTATTTCTGTCTCTCCCCGACCCCATTCCCCAGCTCTATTCCTATTCTCTGGGTTGCTACTTCTGGGGACTGCAGCAGCCCAACAGGGCAGCCCGGGGACGCCTCGGGGCACTGCCCAGGGTTCTCCTCCTCAGTGCCCAGGGTCCTCCTCCTCAGTGCCCAGGGTCCTCCTCCTGGTCACCTCCACATGCCCGTCACCTCCGCGCAGCGTTGGTCTTCCCGCCGCGGCTGTGGGACGTGGAGGGGCGCCCGGGAGGGAAGACACAGGGCCCAGCATCTGCTCGGGAGCCCCGGGGCCCCTGACCCCTTCTGCCATTATTAAGGGTGCCGGTTCCTGAGGCACCGAGATGATCATGATTGCATCAGCCAGACAGAAGCGAAGCCGGGAGCTGCGCGGTGAGCGAGCAAGTGAGACAAAGACGCCCGCGCCATCTGTTTATGCAAAGCGCTCTCCGCCGGGCACCCCGGCGTCCGGCTCCTGGCCGGGCTTGGGGCAAGGGTCATAAGCCCATTCCCACCAGGCGCCCCCACCGCGCCTTAGCTTCCCCTCTCCTCAGCACCCAGAGGGGCCGCGGGGCGAGCGGAACGGAGAAGGGGCGGGGGTATTGATGTGATTGGAGCGGACGCGGCTGTTTCTTCAATAATGGATGGAGATGATGCGGACGGCGAAGCCGAGCTGGCCGGGAGAGGAGAGAGGAATAGAAATGGGGAAAGGAAGGAGTGGGGGCGGGAGACTCACTCCGGCGCGCGCGCGCGTGCGCACGTGCGTCACACTGTCATTCGGATACACGCCGCCGCGCGGCTCACACCCAGGCACACGCCCACGCATTGTCACCGAGACACACATACCTGCAGGCGGAGACGCGATAGCAACACACACTCCCCGCTGGCTCTTCCTGATTTTCACACATACCTGCAGGCGGAGACGCACGGAAACGCCCCCACGCAGAGGCACATCCGGGCAAAATCACCCAGATGGGAGCTGGGGAGCGGGAAGTGGACAAACCCGACAGATATAGACACACTCGGGGCACAGACACACACCCGGACACAGAGTCGGACACACCTGGGGCTCAGGTGGACACACCTCACATACCCAGGGAACAAACGGACACACACAAACCACACGCCGGGGATACAGACGTCCATAATTGCCAGGGGCACGGAGAGACCACCCACACCCACTCAGAGGCTAGCACACCTTAGTATATGCAAGAGTTGCCATCTGTGCCCTGCAGGGTGGAATGTGGCAGGGAGGTCCTCAGGGTCTCCGGAGCAGGCCTCGTTAACCTAGCAGTATAATGAAGTCTTGGTGACAGGAGGCGCCTGGGGCTGTGGACTAAGAGGCCCGTGCGCCAGGGCTTAGCTGCCTGCAAGCTTCCTTGACTGGCCCCTAGGGAGCGTGGTGTCGATGTTGGGCCGCCCCTGAGCAGCAGACCCGGGGGACCCCACAGACTCAAATCGGGCAGTTTGGTGGAGGGAAAACCCAAAGGGAACATTGGAGCTGCACCAGAAGATTCTCAGGATCCCCAACACGGCTGCCAGTGGGGTTTATAGAGAGGGTCACTCTGTACTCTGCCCTTTCCCCCCCGTGCTGCCCAGTCTTCCAACTTCAAGGGGCACGTGTGTGTGTGTGTGTGTGTGTGTGTGTGTGCGCGCGCGCGCGCTGAGTGGGCAGTGGAGGAGGTTGGGGTGCGGGTTGTCTTGTACCCCAGTACCGGCCCTTCCTCGGATCTGTTTTCAATTCATTCTGCTCCTTGGCCCAGACTTATGACCTTTGCAGCGTGCGGCAGTATCATCCATCACCTAGGCGCCGCTTACGGGGATGAAGGGCGCTGGGAGCTCACACAGGGTCGCTGTCACGCCTACTGCGCTCTCTGGGGACCTGCTCTCTGGCCTGCAGGCCAGGGCTTAACAGTCTTGGTGAGTACTGAGGGGAGGGTGTAACCATGGGGCTCCATCGGGACACTGGGTCACATGTCCCCACCCCTGGTACCCTAGCACCCCTCCTTCAAGTTCAGCACAGCCTGTTTCCCCGCTTTTCCCGCCCCCCTTCTCTCGGGCCCTTTGCTTAATTTCCTATTAACTGCTGATAAATCCAATTAAACCGCCGCTCTAATTAGGGACAGCTGCCGGCTCAGTGAGGCTAGGGAGGGGGGCGCCCCCCGAGTGTAGGGAGAGAACAGCCGTTCTCCCTGCTCCTCGGCATCCGCACACCAGCACTGCCGCCCAATGAGCCAGTAAATTGGTTTTGCCTGAGCATTGATGGGGGGCCCTCTCGAGGATCTCGGGGGGGCTCTGGTTTTGAGTCCCTCAGACCTTGATGAATAGAGACGACCCGAGCCCTCGCGGTCCCTCCCCTCATACATTCCTGTTAGGTGGATTTCAAGGAAGGATGAGGACAGAAGGCTTGATTTGCGTGTGGTTGGTGTGTGTGTTTGCCTGTGATCTGCTCCTATTCCAGCTCAATCGCGATTAAAGGGGGGTTTTCTTTAATGACCTCACCTCCACCCCCTCAGGCATCCGGGACCGTCAAGGGCAAAGGGAACAGAATGCTGAACCCGGTCCTGCAGTCTTCTTGTGTGCTTCCCTACCCCCATCACACCTCAGCCTTCTGGAAGGGGGGCGCGCCTGTCCCAGGCCCTCCTCCCAGCTGAGTCTCGGCCCTCCCCCCGCCAGCAGCAGATGGTGCCCGGGCTCCCGCTGCCAACCTTGCTAGGCGGTGCCAACCTCAGTCCTGGCAGACAACGGGCAGACGAGAAGAGGAGCTCCTGGCTGGCCAAGCCGACCCTCCCCCACCCGGCATCGAGCTCAAGACCCCCCCCCCACACGCTTGCCCCACTCCAGCGACCACTTCAGCCTCCCTCTCACTGGGTCCGCTCCCAGGTCCCCAAACTCCTCGTCTCCTTCTGCTCCCTTCCCCACACCTTCCCGCTCTTCGCCACCTGCCGCCCTGACCAGGGCCGGCGTATTTGCATATTTACATATGCAAATAACAACATTTGCATACGGCGCTCCGCGGGGGGTCTCCGCGAGAGCCGGTTAGCTGTCTGCCCTCCGTCCTCACTCGGAACCTGTCGGAAAGGGTTAGGGCAGGGGCCGCGTGGGAGGGGTTAGGCCCCAGGCCTAGCTAGCTCGGTTCCCGGAGGACTTGAGGAAGTGTTGCCATGGAGACGGCACGCACCCCACCCCCTCCCAGGCCCAGGGTCTCGGGCTTGGTGTCTCTGGTTCTCTCCCCTTACCCACCCTCTACCCCCTCCCCATCCCTCGCTCTCCAACCGAGATCTTGCATCGCCCCCTGGCGGCCTAACTCGGCGCCAAGCCAGATTCCGAAATACAAGGGGCTGCCTGCGGCTAAATAGCCAAGAGCAAGGGGGACTTACCCTACTACAAGAACCGGCTCCCAGCCGCTGGCGCGCGGGGGCGGCGACTGCAGCCCCGCGCTCCCCTTTCTTCACTGACCACAGAGGCCTCACCCGGCGGGCGCACTTGTCTTCCCACCTCCCGCCAACCTCAGCCCAGATGGGTCTCAGGTTACCCGATGGTAACGAGGTCGGGCAGTTAGGGAGGATTCTCCACCCCTCCGCAGGCCCTCTCCTCAACCCCAGTTAAAGAACAACTTTTCTAAGTTTTGTCAAAAGTTTAATAAAACTTGCAACATTCGACAGTTCGCCCTCCCTCGCCCCCGCCCCCCGCCCCAGTTCCTCGCTTCTGCTAGTAGATATGCGTTTTTTTCCAGCTCTTGCAAGCGGGGCCTGACAGGTTTCGGATCCGGGCTGCTCTGGGCAGCAGGTATCCGAGGCCCCAGGCTGGGGAACGGGGCGAGAAACAGTCCCTTTCCGGAAGCCCCGTCGCGCTCAGGCGGGCCTTCCAACCCCTCCTCTCCCAGCAGTTCCGTTGTTTTCGCCCCCTCCCCAAACTCCACTGGGCCCGCCCAGAATGGGGTGTGGGTGTCTCCCGCTTGCAGGCGCCCGCAGGCCTAGATCTCCTCCAGAAAGTCGGTGGGAAACAGCCCCACCTTGCGGCCGGTGTAGACCTTGACGTAGCCGCCCGCTTCGTCTCCTTTCTGCACCACGATCTAGAAGATTAAAGGATCAGAAGTAGGAGAGGAATCAAAGGAAACGGTAGGAGAGGACAGCAGGGGAGCCGGGGGTTACAGGGGCTCACCCTGATCTCATTAATGGTTAAGCTCTCCAAGGAGTGTGGTCGGCTAGGGAGCATTCAGGCCTGGGATTGGATTGGAGCAACAGCCTACCTGGTCCTTCTTGAGAGTGATCTGCCCTATCTCGCGGTTCCCCACGAAGGATCTTGTCACGCGGTGCACACGTTCTCCAGTCCGGACCCGAATGATGAAGTTTGGAGGGAAAAATCCGACCTTCTCCCCGATTTTCCCCTAGGGAAGATAGTAGGGAGAGTCCATCTCTCAATGTGGGGTTCGTGACTCAACCCACACTCCATCCTAGCCCTAGCCATTTTTCTCACCCGCCACCATTCTTCATTGGAGTCATCAATGACTGTGATCTTCTCTCCTGGCCTGAGAGGGGAAAAGAGAGGCCTCACTCACATAGCAGGTCCCCTTCTGTGCCCCTGGTCCAGCATCAATAGGCTCCAAGCCCTGAGTCCCCCTTTTTCCTTTCCCTTGGGGGAACCCAGCTCTTTCCTCTTCACTCCACAGTACCAGCCCCCTGCCCCAAGGCCTCTCACGGGAAATCCAGATCGTCCTTCTCCAGGGCTTTGAACCGATAGAGAGCCACAAAGTAATGAGACTGCTGGAAGCCAGGCTGCTTGTGCTGGGGGTGAAAGGGAATGATGAGTCTTAGGGCTCCTCTACCCCACACTGAGGGGCAGGATTCCAAGGCAGGGACATTCACCACACACTCTACACTCCAACTCTCTTCTAGGTCCCTGAACTGAGAGAAGTGTTTTGGTTGTGGGTGGGTGTGCAAGGTGATGGAGAGAGTAGGTCAAGGGTGATGGGAAGCCTAGGAGTTAAAGAGTGAGCTTCCGCCAGGGCCATGAGTGGTGGTGTCAGAGCTGGGTTGGGGAGAGGACTGGGGTCCTTGCAGGGAGGAAAGATTCTTACCTTGTCATCAGGTGTCTTCTTCTCAGCCTTCTTATCCCCTTCAGGGTTTCCTGGGATAGGAAACACCAACAAATTGTCTGTCTCGTGGAGGTCAATTCTTATTCTCTTACCCTTCTGTGGAAGGGCCTCATCTATCCAAAGCTGGCCTGCCCTTTGCTCCTCCACCCTCTGTGCCACAGCTGAGCCTCTGATCCTACTCCATCTCTGGATGGAGGTGGGTGACACTCACCATCCTGGGGTTTGCCTTCCTCTGGTCTGGCCGACTCTGGCTCCTCCTCCATCATGGCTGCTAGAGGCTGGAGGGGGCACCAGAGTTAGGGAGACGCTGTCTTGGGAACCCATGCCCTGGCTCTCTATAATCAGGTCAGAGAACTACAGAATAATGGGATCTCAGGGTTGGAAGAGGCCTTGGAGGAAATATCTAGCCCAGCCCTCTGCTTAATGCAGGGACTTTCTCTAAAACATCCTATCAGGTGGGTCACCCACATTCTGCTTGAATGTAGCTAAATGACAGGGAATTCACTACCAGATTCCAGGTCCTTGACTATGCTGTCAGCCTTTAAAAATACTCCAGTGTGTAAGTAAAAAATGAGCAGCATGGCCAGGCGCGGTGGCTTACACCTCTAATCCCAGCACTTTGGGAGGCTGAGGTGGGCGGATCACCTGAGGTCGGGAGTTCGAGACCAGCCTGACCAACATGGAGAAACCTCCTCTCTACTAAAAATACAAGATTAGCCAGGCGTGGTGGCGCATGCCTGTAATCCCAGCTACTCGGGAGGTTGAGGCAGGATAATTACTTGACTCTGGGAGGCGGAGTTTGTGGTAAGCCAAGATCATGCCATTGCACTCCAGCCTGGGCAACAACAGCGAAAC